>NC_041380.1:386608561-386609384 GCF_002162155.2 Triticum dicoccoides
TCCGGCTTATAAGGGAAAACGCGTCCGGACTGTCCGACGGACCGATACAAACTTGTGTTGAATAATTTCTACGATCCGAACGGATGCGGGAGGTTTGAAGGAAAGATGCCCTAACCACTTCCTCTGTAGTCATGATGAGTACGGTACCACCAAAGCCGACACGTTAACAGTGTTGGAGTAGTTTATTTTTGAAGATCGAGTGCAAGTTGATTCTTGCTAGAAAAATGTATCCAAGCACGGAATCAAGAACACAAACTGATCAGAGGAATCATCATGTCTGCGTCCAGCAAATCCTCTCCCCCAGCACGTGCACTGTCTCAGACATTCTTGTTGTGCTGAATGCAACTTGCTGGTCACGACCTCAGTTTTATGCAACGATCCGTGTTGTGATCCCAGGGGCACTCTCGGCATTTCCTATACGGCGCCTGTGGCACCCGTTATAGGCATGTACAGTGGGTCTAGTAGCGGGCTGGCCCATTGTCTGTTCTGCTCACCTTTTCTCTGCGTTTTCATTTGGGTTTTCTACGTTTTATTTTTTTCTTTTTTCTTTTCTTTAATGCATGATTTTTTTAAAATTGATGGTTTATAAAATTGATGAACTTTTTCTAAAATTCAATCAACTTTCTTCAAAATCAATGATTCTTTTTCCAAATACGATGAACTTTTTAAAATTTGATGACATTTTTCAACTTCGTGAACTTTTGTGAAGTTTGTTAACTCTTTTCCAAAATCCATGAACTTTTTTTATTTTTCGTGACTTAGACTTATTTTGGTTTTTTAAAAGTCGACGATCAAATGCGATCGGTCAAAATGTGATCGAGCG
>NC_041380.1:386609719-386620813 GCF_002162155.2 Triticum dicoccoides
GCGCTCGTCTTCTACATGGGGGCATGTGAGCGCTGGCTCCTCCAAGTGGCGCTTAAGGCACCACATAGGAGCTCCTGCCATTCTCCTCCAAAGCCACGTCTGACCTACTTCGGGATGGGAATGGGTCGGGCTGCTCTGGCCTAGACCTAGTCCCTGTTGGCCCCTCTGTTCTGTTCAGGGAGATGGAGCCAACCCAATGGTCCAATATCGAGTGGCCTCATGTTTTATTGGCAATATGATCAGACCCATCTTAATACTAGATTGCACAAGAACGAGCATTTACACAACAACATTATTTAAACTAGAATCATTTAGTTATAGGGAATTTTAGTAAGTTATGATATTTAGAATTTATTTGTTCAAAGAAAAAAGGAACAAAGGCAGCTACATTTCTATATCTACCATGAATCGTTTGCATCACATGGTAGCACATTTGTAACTCTGAAACAAAAGCAGTCTTAGGTCAATAGTTAGAAAAAAATCATATAAGCACAAGGGTAACAACCTTGCAAAGGCATGTGCATTATAACGCCGGACTGCAACCTCGAGAAACTAGATTTGGATCGACCTGCTTGTCCTAATGGGTCAATGGTGTCTGATTTCCCTTGCCCAAATTTTTTATCTAGCTAACCCAAAAGGTCCGTCGACCTCGAAATTATGGGTCGGACCAGTCTCCTAATGAGTAATGCCATCCATTTCCATCGTGACATGTTCCTGCCACTCCTTCGCTCTTCATATAAGAAACAATAAAATTGATATAGCTAGGAGCTCTCAAGTGATCCAATACTCTGGACCGTCTGATCTTCTTGTTGAATGTTCCAGATCACTCGGCATCCTAGTGCATGCCCTTAGGCCAGTTTCTCCGTGCTAGATTACTCGATGTAGCCGACCAAATGACGACTCTATGGTCGCTACTTTGAAGGCCAACCTGGAAACTTCGTTGTTAATTAGACCGACATAATGTGAACATCACGTCCTAGACATTTTTTTCGGGCGCTCTATTCTGATAGAATCATGCTTTCCCCTCCAATTTCTGCCGCCCTAGTCAGTCTTGCCTGAGACCTCGATCATCTTATACCGAAGCAAAGGTGAGTTGGCTACGCAATAGGGAGAACATGGAGGGGCGGTGTGCTGTGTTGCCTCCCCCAACCTTAAGTCACTGTCGATAGTGGGGACATGGGCTTTGCCTAATCTTTTTCCTCGGATACCTAGGACACAACCGCCTTCAACCCATCCTCTGTGTTGTTGCAACTCGCAACCACCCCTTCTCTTAATGATTCTCAAAATTTCCAAACCTACGACAACAAGTTATGAATAGGAGCTACGGGATTATGTGTCCTCCAATCATTCATCTCTCCCCCACTTATTCCAACTGTGAGCCCTCGTGAATTCCAATAAGTTGAGGTCATGCCAGCCCGTAGGTTGTAATCTATAAAAACTAGATGATACCCCGCGCTTTGCTGCGGGAACGGCTAAATAATATTTGATGTTTAAAAACATGAGATTTTAAGAAAACATTGTATATGAAAATGACATGGAAATTTTTTTAAGGAAATATTATTTAAAGTATCTTGAGAAAATGTGACGAAAAGCCAGACATTGTGTGTATCTGAATTTTTTTTCTTTAACTCCTTACCTTCAGAGCTTATCATCAAGGTGATCAGGAAAAAAACGTGAAGTAGAGCTAATAGAGACATCTCATCCATTTGTAGAACCTAAAACAATGATAGCATCATAGTAGAAACTATTGTTGTGCATTCCATTGAAAAATTATATAAAACGTGGGTTTACACATAATCTGATTTTCTATAATAAAAGGGTCACCTATAAATCAAGAGACTCACTTTTTAGTCTTCTCAGCGGAACAATTTTGTGCAACATACTGCTATTTATTTTGGGTTGTCTTTCACGATAGTATACCTAGGCACCTCTGATTATTATTATTTTTGCCTTCTCTGATGCGCAACTATGCATGCTTCTGCATTATGTAAAGCTTAGGCTGCAAGCTGGCAGCGAGATGGAGAAACAGAAAACATCATAATAACCGTAGAGCCAGCTGTGTGATGCATCAGATGGAGATGAAGGGAGACTTCAACATCACCATGACCGCAAGGTTGATTTATCTGCTAGCCAGTATAAGATTGAGATTCAAAAAATAATAATAAGGGGCCATTAGAGTTTAAATTAGAACTAAATTAACCGACACATGTTTATGCGTGGGTCTACCTGTGATTGCTGCAATGAATCCAATATAATTTGTTGTACAAAAGGGTCAACCATAACTAAGAACCAGTACATTTGAAGGCGAGGTAGCAATTATGAGCTAATGAAATTGAGATAGAAGAAATAGCAACTGAGGAAGGTCGGGAAGAGAGTATGGATGTAAGTGGCAGATAAATGGCGTCCACAATCTTGTTTAGTTAATTTTTGCTAGCTTGATAGTTCATTTTCCTCAAACAAACAAAAAACCTTTTTAAACTATCATATCATAAGTGGACTTTAAACGGGATTAAACGGGACCGGTTGACATGAGGAGAAGAGAGGAGGTAGCAATTATGAGCAAATGAAATTGAGATAGAAAAAATAGCAACTGAGGAAGGTCGGGAAGAGAGGTTGACTCCATCGAGATTGCTATGAGAGAGCGCGCGGAGGCTGTACCTTGAAGCATGCACCTCGATCAGGAGGCTTCGACCCCATGATGCGCAGTCCGACGGAAGCACCGATGAGCATGTGCTGTAAAATCAGGTTTTGCACAAACGCAATGTATTAAGGAAAATTAGATCAATCGATAGACCTTAATTGATTTTTTTGGATCTTGCTGTGTACCTAGATAGTCTTTACACACTTGTATATGTGATATTTGGAGTAAGCTTGTGACACCAGGAAACTCTTCACTGTGCCTAAAAGCAAATAAAATGGGAAAAGTAGCATGAAAAGTTTATCTTCACAATTTCTATCTATTCGTAATCTCCAGCACACTATTAAGTTTCAGTGATTCTTTGTCGACCAAACAAAAGAAACTCGAGAATAATCGATTAATGCATCCATAGTTTGTGTTCTTTACCTAAAATCTACATGGAACAATTACACAGAGGGAAGTGTAGAAGAACTATTGTGGAACCTCAATAAAAAAGGAAGCGAGCCAACATGCTTCGCCATAAAACATTTGAATTTGCATATACCTTCAGATTGGAGCGTGCCTGGGAAGTACTCTTCATCAGTAAGAATATATAAATTAGAAAAAGGTTCCAGTATGAAACATGAATTTGCATATGGTTAGAAACTGAATAGTAATATTCCCACAAAAACTCAGAAACTGAAACATAAATTTGCATGTAGCCACAAACTGAATAGTAATCTTCCCACAAACGCTCAGAAACGCATATAGTCAGAAACTAAATAGTAATCTTCCCATGTGTATACCGTAATAAAATTACTCAGAAACTGTAACTTGCATCTACCTTCATATTGGAGAGTGTGTGGGGAGTAATCTTCAGTAAGAAAACAGCAGCTCGATCCCAAGGCAGCCGAGAAGAAACCCGAAGGATTTAAATGGAAGGCTACATATTGAATCAAGCAAAAATTAAATTCAGAATTGGAATAGGGAAAGAATTAAAATGCAAGGTTGTGTATTCAATCAAACAAATGAGCATATCAATCAAACATCCGGAATAGAGAAAGAACAAAAATTGAAAGCTATGTATTCAATCAACCAAAATTATATGTACATATCAACGAAACACACAAAAATTCAGAATTAGTGATGGATGGGGACATTATGTGCCAATAGGACCCATAAACCTGAGGCGCAATAACCAAGATGACTGACATAGGGAATGGCTAGGAGAGAGGAAGAATAACCAAGATGACTGACATAGGGAATGGCTAGGAGAGAGGAGAGAGTTGCTGACCACTGGCAGCAGTATGAGCGTCGTATGGCAGACATCCATCCATATGGGAGGACGATGGGAATAAAATGAGTGGGGCAGCAACTTTAAAAGGGAACCCGTCAGTTTCTTGTGGACATCGTGGGGAGAGGAAGCGGAGCGTCGACCATCAATTACCTGCAGCAGATTTTTTTCTTTTTAGGAGGTAGTTATGGAAACGGAGAAGATAAACAGTGTGGGCCATTTCAAGCATTGGGCTGCACAACAGTTGAAGCAACGGGCTATGTACGGCTCGTGTGAGCAAAGGGGAAAAAAAGAGTGAAGAACAACAGGAGAACATGAGCTTCAGCTGTACTCCGTAGATCGCCATCCTCTTCCTTCCCGATCCCGCTGGAACTGGGGACGCGTCGTGTCCGAATGTCCGATCTGTCCATGGCGGCCGCCGACGCAGAACGGCATGGAGCAGAGCAATGCCATGAGGGAGGTCCTCTGGCTCTGACCGCCATCGTGGGAAGGCCGCTGGAGCGAGCAGGGCTCAGACAGATCAACGTCGTGAGGGCCTCTGGATCTGACCGCCGACGTGGGGAATAATCGGGGGAAAGATGAATACAGGAAAGACTGGTCCTTTTTTCAGGAGAAATAATCTTGGTGGGTTCACAACTTTTTTTTTGAGACACGGTGGGTTCACAACTGAGAGAGAGAGCAGGTGGGTGGGCTGACTCGAGGGAGAATGACGTCCGTGTGTGGCGCTGATGGACCGATGGTCCATCCTCCCAACCGGTAACTGAACGCTGATGTGGCCATTTTTTACGCTGGTGAACTCATGGTCGGTCCCTCCTGTAAGCCAGTAGTCAAATGATGATGTGGCTGGCTTGCTGATGTGGACAGGCTGCATGTCAAGAGAAATAGGATAGTGGGGATAAACTATTTAGGTATTATAGATATGGATGTAACTATAGTCATTACTGGTTCAAATAATTTTTCATTCATTTCTTTCTGCTTTTGGTACAACAATTCACTCACTTTATTTCTATTGCAAAATGTAAATGTTCAAAGGAATAGAAATTACATCATGAGGCTTGAGAAGCCAAAGAGGGAGACCCACCCCAAAGAATGAGCATAGTGAGCTAGATTATGTGCTTCATAATTTGAGCCCTTTTCTTCATGGACACAAGAGACTTCCCGAAACTCTAGCAGATCTACCTTGATCTCGCCAATACTAATAGTATTGAATCCAACTGAGTTCTCTTTAATGTAGCTGACGATCGTGAGACAATCCAGAGCACTTCGCACTCGATGGATGGATAAGTCACTGGTATTGCGCCAAAACAAGCGCCTCACAACATGCTAAAGCTCCAAGGTCATCATTTTAGTTAGCGATGGAAACACCACAACCAAAGATCCAAGATAGTTGCCATTACGACCACGAAACACAAGTATCGCCTCCACTTGATACATCGCCATCAATGTTTAAATTAGCAACCCCATGCGGCGAATGAACCCATTTCTAGGTTGTCCATTTTATCTAAATTTTCATACTCACGTGAATCGGTTGTGCATCCCCTAGGTCTAATATGAATCATAGGATGAAGGTATGAGTGCAAAGAGGTGACTAGAACTCTCCTTCATTGATCTTGTAGAATTGGACATTGTCTGCCAACTCACCTTAATGACCAAGGAATTAAATCTTACGACGAATATGAATCCGGCACCCAAGGTCGATTCCATAGGGTCACTGTAGAATCTTCTATGTGCAACACACTAGTAACCGTGCATGCATAAAACATCTTCAACTAAAATAATTAAAGTATGCAAATTTGTTCTTTTCACATGTATAACTATACTCTGGTAATAATTTTTTGTTCACTTTGTTAGTTTCAATAGTATTGATGTGGAAACAAATATGTAGAAAAACATGTAACTTACATGGAAGTTGATTTCGAAACCTCTGGAGGGCCTCGAAGCCCCTAACCAGTAGATTTGGTTGCCCCTTATTTAAGGGGCCTTTTCCCAGTGAAAAGGTCTTTTGGATATTATATTTCCTTGTAATCTTAAGCTTCATCCTCCTCCCGCAAGCCTCAAAACCCTAATCCATTTAAAGGAAGAGTACTCCATGAATCTAGGAGTCATCTGTTAACCTCCTCCATTATTCCTCTCCTCTCATCCCTCTCTAGTATAATTATCTTTGGCTGAGATCCGTGAGAGAGGGATTTGAGCATTATTTTGCTCTTTGATTTGCATTTGTTCCATTGGTTTGAGCTCTACGCGTTGATTTATTCGAGTGAGAACCCCTGAGCTTGTTACTCTTGGAGGCCACCGCCTCCTAGATAGTTTGGCGATTATTGCCTTGGTAACCCCTTTGTGGAGTTTGTGAAGAGGTCCCAGTTTCCCCTTTGTGGGGATTGTGAAGTGGTTATTGAGCTTGACATATTTGGAGTGGAGGAAGAGGCTACTCATAGTGAAGGTGTGCTCATACTTAGTTTAGTGGGGCCTCGGAGAACAAGGCTAGCTAGACGGTCGGTCTTTGAGGGCCTCTATGATCTTGCGCCTCTCCAGGGAGACTAGAGTGCGAGTGACTACTTGAACTTGAGTAAAACATTGGTTGTCTCATGCCCCCCTTCACTTTGTGTAACTCATACTTGCTACTATTGATTTAAATTGTTCTTGGTGTGAATTATTAGCTCCTATCATCCATTTCAATATCTTCCTATTATCCTCTGTTTCCTTATCTTGTGTAAGTTTGTCCAGCATACATGTGCTTGCATGTATCTTTGTTGTGCACATCTTGTTTAGCTTAAGTTTTTGGTCCACGTAATTAGTGTATTTAAAAATTGTGCTTGAAAAGTAGCCACCTAGCTAGTTTATTTCCGCATTAGGATAAATTCAAATCTGTAAAAAAACTCCTATTCACATTCCCCTCCAGGCAACATCTTGGTATGTTTCAGAGGCTTATGTATGTGAGATTAAACATATGGAGCACAAAATATTTAATCCGACACAAGTTGACCATCAGAAATTAAATATAGAAACAAAGAAATTTTGAATATTTGAAAATAACATGCACATCTCTACTACTAATAAACAATCAAACATTATCTTTTCTACGCGCACCCAAGCAAACGTCCGTGGACACATAACCACCACAGGATTAAGCCCAGACGACTCAATCTAACAGCTATCATTAATCTAATCGCGATCTGGTGTACGCTTAGCAATTTACCTAGGCTGACCGTACTCCACCAGGCTGAAAACCTCCGCGTCCGCAACCCTGCCATATATCACGCGACCAGAAAATAAAGGAATAAATTGATTCGCGTGATTTGTGGCCTGCATGCAGCAGCATTATCATGGATTGGTTCGATCTACTCAGGTATTAATGATGAATTAAAAAGGATGATTACGTACCACGCAAGAAAAGGAAAGATTGGATGGAGAAAAGATATAATGAAGCGCATGGGGCACGCACTAGGAAAGAGCGAGGCGGATGCATGTGATTAAGGGCTGATTAATTACGCGGACGGTTTGCATTTCTGGATCATCTGAGGATCACAAAAAGACTAATAAACCTGACTGGAGGAGTGCTTAAATTACAGGCCTGCTATTCATGTTACATTGTGAAAAAATCACGGATCTATTGTTCACGTCACTATTCGAGGAAAATGACACCTCTCAGCGCACGAGCGATAGGGTTTCACCGCCGCCGCCGTCCCTTGTGCTGCTCCGCCCGCTGCATCTCCTCCCCGCGCGACTCTCTGGCCCTCCAGGCCTCCATGTCTACTCCCTCCGTCCGGGTGTATAAGTCATTCGCGTAGTTCTAGGTCATCGATTTGAGGAATTAAATATGTGTTATATGTCATGAAAAGTATACCACTAGATTTCCACACGAATGTAGTTTCTAAATATATATTTTTTGTCACATATAATACATATTTAGATAGTTAAATTATCGACCTAGAACTACGCGAATGACTTATACACCGGGACGGAGGTAGTACCTTTCTTTGCCCTTGCTCGCCGTCTCCTATCCTAGGTCATGGTTCTTCCCCGATGTATCGATGTCGTTGGTTGTCGATTCTGCCGTTTCGTTCCTGCTGTTTGTGGGTAGGTGCTCCTCCCCTCGCCGGCGGGCGGCCTCCATCGTCAATCATCTGTTAGTGCTGGTGATCAGCTGCATGCATCCAATGGAGAAGGGACGGCGCAACCATTCATGTTCTGGAACACGCGTAGCAATAATCCACCCCAAAACCAGTCAAATACGAATGCAACCTCTAGGTACATTTTCTCTGTCTCTCTCTAATATTTTTCTCTCTCGCACAGTGACATATTTACACCTTCGGTCCTTTCTTGCTGCTAATCTTCTTTCCGAGGCGAGCGGCCACGCAATATGAGACTCAGTTGAACGATGAACATTGTCAGAAGCGTTTGATTTTCTTTGTGCATTTGGTGGCTGGATACAAATTTGATATTATTACCAAACTAAGTTTATTGTTTGCTTGCAGTTTACGTATTGGATTTGCCATGCAAAACATTCTATCTTGGCAACATTTTTTTGCGGGAATAGGCAACATCTTTTTGTTCAAGATGTACGTGGGTGTTTTCTACCGTTTTCCACTTCCCTATATGAAATATGTTGCATACATCATCCCTAGCAGGCTTAGGCAGAGAGCAACGTATATCTCTACTGTGATCAATAAAGAGTACAGCAGCCCAAGAATATTACCCTTTTTTGAAACGCAGGTATCAGCTCATTGACCGCATCTTAATATTTTGTACCTCCTCTTTCACTGCTATCGAATATTTAGATTGTCATTAACTAATGCCCATACCATCTTAAGCTATGAGCAGACTCACCCAGGTGATTATTTCCTATCTGCTCTTGCCTATTCATTATCTATACTTTTGAAAAATCTAAGTTATTTTTTTCTCTCATGCAGTAAGTTTTTGACTTGTTGAAGACAGAAGGTATAGCAGCTCTAAGCCTGATGTAGTATTGGCGTCTAATGGGGCATTAACAAGCTGTGTATAAAAACTAATTTTCTTTCTTGGTGTCAGCTCTGAGAGGGACGAGCATCAAGTTGTGAACATTTTTATTTCAAAACTTTTTTTTGTTGGTCAGCTGTTTCCATAAAGAATTAGGCAATGTTGTTTTTCATGCATCAACTTATTTTAGTGGAGCTGAGCATTATGAGGATTTGTAAAGGCTTTGGGGTTGCTAATCTGAACAACCATTATGATAAATGGAATTATGTTAATTCATTTCTTTTTTGAGGAAACATGTGCTTTTATCATATAAAAGATCTACAATAAGCATCACTGCCCAGCCTCTGGATAGCTCGGCTATATCTGTTTGGGTTTGTCCCTACTAATTAATTGGACTAGCCCCTTTAGTCCATGTATTTGTATCATCCAGTGCAGCTAAGCATATCTAGCAAATGAGTGCGACTGGGTTATTGAAGGCGGCCGAAGAAGCACATCCACCTTACACCTCGGCTCCGGCTGCCTTGGCTATCTTGTGAAGTATGGATTTGTATCCTTGTAAGACTTCTTTCTATATTGCTTTTCTTGGTTTGATTTTTGCGGTGTCCATCTTGCATGGTATCAGATGCAGCTAGGAAAAATAAATGTCGCTCCATGCTTGAAAACGCTGGCATCAAGAAGCTCAATTAGGATATAAAAGAACATACTAATCAGTCGTGCGTTGCACGTGCATGCTTACTAGTCTTAGTTAAGAGCGCAGGCGTGCAAAATTCAATTTGTTGAATATAACATAAAATAAATTCTGAAGTTAAATCAGGATGGAATGTTTATGCCTAGACAAAGTCATGGTGGCAAGGGCGTGGTTGTCCGTGACTCTCATGGCGTTCGTGTTGACTGGGGCAGACCCACATTGGGTCAAGTAGGCCTAGGCCCCCAGTCAATTTCAATTTTTCTAGCTTTGAAGCCCAACTTTTTACTAGTTGGGCGTTCAGATAGCAAATCAAATGTGCCCCTTCACTTGGGCCTCCACAGAAATTTTGGGCATGTGTTGAAGGAAATATGCCCTAGAGGCAATAATAAAATTATTATTTATTTCCTTATATCATGATAAATGTTTATTATTCATGCTAGAATTATATTAACCGGAAACATAATACATGTGTGAACACATAGACAAACAGAGTGTCACTAGTATGCCTCTACTAGACTAGCTCGTTAATCAAAGATGGTTATATTTCCTAACCATGGACAAAGAGTTGTTATTTGATTAACGGGATCACATCATTAGGTGAATGATCTAATTGACATGATCCATTCCATTAGCTTAGCACCCGATCGTTTAGTATATTGCTATTGCTTTCTTCATGACTTATACATGTTCCTATGACTATGAGATTATGCAACTCCCGTTTACCGGAGGAACACTTTGTGTGCTACCAAATGTCACAACGTAACTGGGTGATTATAAAGGTGCTCTACAGGTGTCTCCAAAGGTACATGTTGGGTTGGCGTATTTCGAGATTAGGATTTGTCACTCCGATTGTCGGAGAGGTATCTCTGGGCCCTCTCGGTAATACACATCACATAAGCCTTGCAAGCATTGCAAAATGAGTTAGTTGTGAGATGATGTATTACGGAACGAGTAAAGAGACTTGCCGGTAACGAGATTGAACTAGGTATTGAGATACCTACGATCGAATCTCGGGCAAGTAACATACCGATGACAAAGGGAACAACGTATGTTGTTATGCGGTCTGACCGATAAAAAATCTCCGTAGAATATGTAGGAGCCAATATGAGCATCCAGGTTCCGCTATTGGTTATTGACCGGAGACATGTCTCGGACATGTCTACATTGTTCTCGAACCCGTAGGGTCCGCACGCTTAAGGTTTCGATGCCAGTTATATTATGAGTTTATGAGTTTTGATGTACCGAAGGAGTTCGGAGTCCCGGATGGGATCGGGGACATGACGAGGAGTCTCGAAATGGTCGAGACATAAAGATTGATATATTGGAAGCCTATATTTGGATATCGGAAGTGTTCCGGGTGAAATCGGGATTTTACCGGAGTACCGGGAGGTTACCGGAACCCCCCGGGAGGTATATGGGCCTTAGTGGGCCTTAGTGGAAGAGAGGAGAGGTGGCCAGGGCTGGGCCGCGCGCCCCTCCCCCCCCCTAGTCCGAATAGGACAAGGAGAGGGGGGCGGCGCCCCCCCTTCCTTCTCTCTC
>NC_041380.1:386621277-386628076 GCF_002162155.2 Triticum dicoccoides
ATATACGGAGGCAGGGGGCACCCCTAGACACACAAGTTAATCCACATGTTCATATTCTTAGCCGTGTGCGGTGCCCCCTTCCACCATAGTCCTCGATAATATTGTAGCGGTGCTTAGGCGAAGCCCTGCGACGATAGTACATCAAGATCGTCACCACGTCGTCGTGCTGACGGAACTCTTCCCCGACACTTTGCTGGATCGGAGTCCGGGGATCGTCATCAAGCTGAACGTGTGCTAGAACTCGGAGGTGCCGTAGTTTAGGTGCTTGATCGGTCGGCCGTGAAGACGTACGACTACATCAACCACGTTGTGCTAACGCTTCCGTTGTCGATCTACAAGGGTACGTAGATTACACTCTCCCCTCTCGTTGCTATGCATCACCATGATCTTGCGTGTGCGTAGGAATTTTTTTAAAATTACTACATTTCCCAACAGTGGCATCAGAGCCTAGGTTTTATGTGTTGATGTTATTTGCACGAGTAGAACACAAGTGAGTTGTGGGTGATATAAGTCATACTGCTTACCAGCATGTCATACTTTGGTTCGGCGGTATTGTTGGACGAAGCGGCCCGGACCGACATTACGCGTACGCTTACGCGAGACCGGTTCTCCCGACGTGCTTTGCACAAAGGTGGCTAGCAGATGACAGTTTCTCCAACTTTAGTTGAACCGAGTGTGGCTACGCCCGGTCCTTGCGAAGGTTAAAACAGCACCAACTTGACAAACTATCATTGTGGTTTTGATGCGTAGGTAAGATTGGTTCTTGCTTAAGCCCGTAGCAGCCACGTAAAACTTGCAACAACAAAGTAGAGGACGTCTAACTTATTTTTGCAGGGCATGTTGTGATGTGATATGGTCAAGACATGATGCTAAATTTTATTGTATGAGATGATCATGTTTTGTAACCGAGTTATCGGCAACTGGCAGGAGCCATATGGTTGTCGCTTTATTGTATGCAATGCAATCACGCTGTAATGCTTTACTTTATCACTAAGCGGTAGCGATAGTCGTGAAAGCATAAGATTGGCAAGACGATAACGATGCTATGATGGAGATCAAGGTGTCGCGCCGGTGACGATGGTGATCATGACGGTGCTTCGAAGATGGAGATCACAAGCACAAGATGATGATGGCCATATCATATGACTTATATTGATTGCATGTGATGTTTATCTTTTATGCATCTTATCTTGCTTTGATTGACGGTAGCATTATAAGATGATCTCTCACTAATTATCAAGAAGTGTTCTCCCTGAGTATGCACCGTTGCGAAAGTTCTTCGTGCTGAGACACCACGTGATGATCGGGTGTGATAGGCGCTACGTTCAAATACAACGGGTGCAAAACAGTTGCACACGCGGAATACTCAGGTTATACTTGACGAGCCAAGCATATACAGATATGGCCTCGGAACACGGAGACCGAAAGGTCGAGCGTGAATCATATAGTAGATATGATCAACATAGTGATGTTCACCAATGAAGCTACTCCATCTCACGTGATGATCGGACATGGTTTAGTTGATTTGGATCACGTAATCACTTAGAGGATTAGAGGGATGTCTATCTAAGTGGGAGTTCTTTAAGTAATATGATTAATTGAACCTAAATTTATCATGAACTTAGTACATGATAGTATCTTGCTTATTCATGTTTGATTGTAGATAGATGGCCCGTGTTGTTGTTCCATTGAATTTTAATGTGTTCCTTGAGAAAGCAAAGTTGAAAGATGATGGTAGCAATTACACGGACTGGGTCCGTAACTTGAGGATTATCCTCATTGTTGCACAGAAGAATTACGTCCTGGAAGCACCGCTGGGTGCCAGGCCTGCTGCTAGAGCAACACCAGATGTTATGAACGTCTGGCAGAGCAAAGCTGATGACTACTCGATAGTTCAGTGTGCCATGCTTTACGGCTTAGAATCGGGACTTCAACGATGTTTTGAACATCATGGAGCATATGAGATGTTCGAGGAGTTGAAGTTAATATTTCAAGCAAATGCCCAGATTGAGAGATATGAAGTCTCCAATAAGTTCTATAGCTGCAAGATGGAGGAGAACAGTTCTGTCAGTGAGCATATACTTAAAATGTCTGGGTATAATAATCACTTCATTCAATTGGGAGTTAATCTTTCAGATGATTGCGTCATTGACAGAATTCTCCAATCATTGCCACCAAGCTACAAGAGCTTCGTGATGAACTATAATATGCAAGGGATGAATAAAACTATTCCCGAGCTCTTCGCAATGCTGAAAGCTGCGGACGTAGAAATCAAGAAGGAGCACCAAGTGTTGATGGTCAACAAGACCACTAGTTTCAAGAAAAAGGGCAAAGGGAAGAAGAAGAGGAACTTCAAAAAGAACAGCAAGCAAGTTGCTGCTCAAGAGAAGAAACACAAACCTGGACCTAAGCCTGAAACTGAGTGTTTCTACTGCAAGCAGACTGGTCACTGGAAGCGGAACTGCCTCAAGTATTTGGCGGATAAGAAGGATGGCAAGGTGAACGAAGGTATATGTGATATACATGTTATTGATGTGTACCTTACTAATGCTCGCAGTAGCACCTGGGTATTTGATACTGGTTCTGTTGCTAATATTTGCAACTCGAAATAGGGACTACGGATTAAGCGAAGATTGGCTAAGGACGAGGTGACGATGCGCGTGGGGAATGGTTCCAAAGTCGATGTGATCGCAGTCGGCACGCTACCTCTACATCTACCTTCGGGATTAATATTAGACCTAAATAATTGTTATTTGGTGCCAGCGTTAAGCATGAACATTATATCTGGATCTTGTTTGATGCGAGACGGTTATTCATTTAAATCAGAGAATAATGGTTGTTCTATTTACATGAGTAATATCTTTTATGATCATGCACCCATAAAGAGTGGTCTATTCTTATTAAATCTTGATAGTAGTGACACACATATTCATAGTGTTGAAACCAAAAGATGCAGAGTTGATAATGATAGTACAACTTATTTGTGGCACTGCCGTTTAGGTCATATCGGTATAAAGCGCATGAAGAAACTCCATACTGATGGGCTTTTGGAACCACTTGATTATAAATCACTTGGTACTTGCGAACCGTGCCTTATGGGTAAGATGACAAAAAACACCGTTCTCCGGTACTATGGAGAGAGCAACAAATTTGTTAGAAATCATACATACAGATGTATGTGGTCCAATGAATGTTGAGGCTCGTGGCGGATATCGTTATTTTCTCACCTTCACAGATGACTTAAGCAGATATGGGTATATCTACTTAATGAAACACAAGTCTGAAACGTTTGAAAAGTTCAAAGAATTTCAGAGTGAAGTTGAAAATCATCTTAACAAGAAAATAAAATTCCTACGATCTGATCGTAGAGGAGAATATTTGAGTTACGAGTTTGGTGTACATTTGAAACAATGTGGAATAGTTTCGCAACTCACGCCACCCGGAACACCACAGCGTAATGGTGTGTCCAAACGTCGTAATCGTACTTTACTAGATATGGTACGATCTATGATGTCTCTTACTGATTTACCGCTATCGTTTTGGGGATACGCTCTAGAGACGGCCGCATTCACGTTAAATAGGGCACCATCAAAATCCGTTGAGACGATGCCTTATGAACTGTGGTTTGGCAAGAAACCAAAGTTGTCGTTTCTGAAAGTTTGGGGCTGCGATGCTTATGTGAAAAAGCTTCAACCTGATAAGCTCGAACCCAAATCGGAAAAATGTGTCTTCATAGGATATCCAAAGGAAACTATTGGATACACCTTCTATCACAGATCCGAAGGCAAGACTTTTGTTGCTAAATTCGGAAACTTTCTGGAGAAGGAGTTTCTCTCGAAAGAAGTGAGTGGGAGGAAAGTAGAACTTGACGAGGTAACTGTACCTACTCCCTTATTGGAAAGTAGTACATCACAGAAATCTGTTTCTGTGACACCTACACCAATTAGTGAGGAAGCTAATGATAATGATCATGAAACTTCAGAACAAGATACTACTGAACCTCGTAGATCAACTAGAGTGAGATCCGCGCCAGAGTGGTACGGTAATCCCGTTCTGGAAGTCATGCTACTAGATCATGATGAACCTACGAACTATGAAGAAGCGATGGTGAGCCCAGATTCCGCAAAATGGCTTGAAGCCATGAAATCTGAGATGGAATCCATGTATGAGAACAAAGTATGGACTTTGGTTGACTTGCCCAATGATCGCAAGCAATTGAGAATAAATGGATCTTCAAGAAGAAGACGGACGCTGACGGTAATATTACTGTCTACAAAGCTCGACTTGTCGCAAAAGGTTTTCGGCAAGTTCAAGGGATTGACTACGATGAGACCTTCTCACCCGTAGCGATGCTTAAGTCTGTCCGAATCATGTTAGCAATTGCCGCATTTTATGATTATGAAATTTGGCAGATGGATGTCAAAACTGCATTCCTGAATGGATTTCTGGAAGAAGAGTTGTATATGATGCAACCAGAAGGTTTTGTCGATCCAAAGGGAGCTAACAAAGTGTGCAAGCTCCAGTGATCCATTTATGGACTGGTGCAAGCCTCTCGGAGTTGGAATAAACGCTTTGATAGTGTGATCAAAGCATTTGGTTTTATGCAGACTTTTGGAGAAGCCTGTATTTACAAGAAAGTGAGTGGGAGCTCTGTAGCATTTCTGATATTATATGTGGATGACATATTACTAATTGGAAATGATATAGAATTTCTCGATAGCATAAAGAGATACTTGAATAAGAGTTTTTCAATGAAAGACCTCGGTGAAGCTGCTTACATATTAGGCATTAAGATCTATAGAGATAGATCAAGACGCTTAATTGGACTTTCACAAAGCACATACCTTGACAAAGTTTTGAAGAAGTTCAAAAATGGATCAAGCAAAGAAAGGGTTCTTGCCTGTGTTACAAGGTGTAAAGTTGAGTCGGACTCAATGCCCGACCACTGCAGAAGATAGAGAGAAAATGAAAGATGTTCCCTATGCTTCAGCCATAGGCTCTATCATATATGCAATGTTGTGTACCAGACCTGATGTGTGCCTTGCTATAAGTCTAGCAGGGAGGTACCAAAGTAATCCAGGAGTGGATCACTGGACAGCGGTCAAGAACATCCTGAAATACCTAAAAAGGACTAAGGATATGTTTCTCGTTTATGGAGGTGACAAAGAGCTAATCATAAATGGTTACGTCGATGCGAGCTTTGATACTGATCCGGACGATTCTAAATCGCAAACTGGATACGTATTTACATTAAACGGTGGAGCTGTCAGTTGGTGCAGTTCTAAACAAAGCGTCGTGGCGGGATCTACGTGTGAAGTAGAATACATAGCTGCTTCGGAAGCAGCAAATGAAGGAGTCTGGATGAAGGAGTTCATATCCGATCTAGGTGTCATACCTAGTGCATCGGGTCCAATAAAAATCTTTTGTGACAATACTGGTGCAATTGCCTTGGCAAAGGAATCCAGATTTCACAAGAGAACCAAGCATATCAAGAGACACTTCAATTCCATCCGGGATCTAGTCCAGGTGGGAGACATAGAGATTTGCAAGATACATACGGATCTGAATGTAGCAGACCCGTTGACTAAGCCTCTTCCACGAGCAAAACATGATCAGCACCAAGGCTCCATGGGTGTTAGAATCATTATTGTATAATCTAGATTATTGACTCTAGTGCAAGTGGGAGACTGAAGGAAATATGCCCTAGAGGCAATAATAAAGTTATTATTTATTTCCTTATATCATGATAAATGTTTATTATTCATGCTAGAATAACTGGAAACATGATACATGTGTGAATACATAGACAAACAGAGTGTCACTAGTATGCCTCTACTAGACTAGCTCGTTAATCAAAGATGGTTATGTTTCCTAACCATGGACAAAGAGTTGTTATTTGATTAACGGGATCACATCATTAGGTGAATGATCTGATTGACATGACCCATTCCATTAGCTTAGCACCCGATCGTTTAGTATGTTGCTATTGCTTTCTTCATGACTTATACATGTTCCTATGACTATGAGATTATGCAACTCCCGTTTATCGGAGGAACACTTTGTGTGCTACCAAACGTCACAACGTAACTGGGTGATTATAAAGGTGCTCTACAGGTGTCTCCAAAGGTACATGTTGGGTTGGCGTATTTCGAGATTAGGATTTGTCACTCCGATTGTCGGAGAGGTATCTCTGGGCCCTCTCGGTAATACACATCACATAAGCCTTGCAAGCATTGCAACTAATGAGTTAGTTGTGAGATGATGTATTACGCAACGAGTAAAGAGACTTGCCGGTAACGAGATTGAACTAGGTATTGAGATACCGACGATCGAATCTCGGGCAAGTAACATACCGATGACAAAGGGAACAACGTATGTTGTTATGCGGTCTGACCGATAAAAGATCTTCGTAGAATATGTAGGAGCCAATATGAGCATCCAGGTTCCGTTATTGGTTATTGACCGGAGACATGTCTGGGTCATGTCTACATTGTTCTCGAACCCGTAGGGTCCGCACGCTTAAGGTTTCGATGACAGTTATATTATGAGTTTATGAGTTTTGATGTACCGAAGGAGTTCGGAGTCCCGGATGGGATCGGGGACATGACGAGGAGTCTCGAAATGGTCGAGACATAAAGATTGATATATTGGAAGCCTATATTTGGATATCAGAAGTGTTCCGGGTGAAATCGGGATTTTACCGGAGTACCAGGAGGTTACCGGAACCCCCGGGAGGTATATGGGCCTTAGTGGGCCTTAGTGGAAGAGAGGAGAGGTGGCCAGGGCTGGGCCGCCCCCC
>NC_041380.1:386628351-386633273 GCF_002162155.2 Triticum dicoccoides
CCCCCTTGATCCTTTATATACGGAGGCAGGGGGCACCCCTAGACACACAAGTTAATCCACGTGATTATATTCTTAGCCGTGTGCGGTGCCCCCTTCCACCATAGTCCTCGATAATATTGTAGCGGTGCTTAGGTGAAGCCCTGCGACGGTAGTACATCAAGATCGTCAGCACGCCGTCGTGCTGACGGAACTCTTCCCCGACACTTTACTGGATCGGAGTCCGGGGATCGTCATCAAGTTGAACGTGTGCTAGAACTCGGAGGTGCCGTAGTTTCGGTGCTTGATCGGTCGGTCCGTGAAGACGTACGACTACATCAACCACGTTGTGCTAACGCTTCCGTTGTCGATCTACAAGGGTACGTAGATTACACTCTCCCCTCTCATTGCTATGCATCACCATGATCTTGCGTGTGCGTAGGAATTTTTTTGAAATTACTACGTTTCCCAACATGTGTCTGCCCCTGCACGTGTGAATGATATTGGAAGTGCCTTTGCTGAGGAGTTACGTGCTACCGTGATGATTTAATTTGGTTGTTGTTCTTATCCAAATTGAAGTTCGAACGGATGCAAAGCTAGTTATGCTTTCACTGAATATTGGAAGTGCATTTGTTGAGGAGTTATGTGCTACTGAGGTGATTTAATTTAGCTGTGGTGCTTGAAGCTATCTAAATTGAAGTTCGAACATATGCAAAGCTAGTTATGCTTGCATTGAATAGGAAGCCGGTGGATTTCACGCGGCAGGCCATTGCCATCAACGATCTAAGGGCATCTCCAACACAAACCCTGAAAAGAGCACCGCAAAATGTCCGCGGGCATGTCCGGGACATGTGCGCAGGATAGGGGATGGAATCATCCAATGCTATCCCATATTTATCCAGTTTCATCCATCTACACATGTTCATATCGCGGTTGAGGAGGGACGGGGGTGTCCGGATGTCCCACGTGATGGTTTTTGATTGGCTAGGCAGATGTCGGGAAAGCCCCCCAAGTTTGCTACCGCTTTGCCGAATTTGAACGCCCGGACTCGTTCGCGCACGTTTGAGGGATAGCATTTGATGTTTTCCATGCCCCAGGCCATGGCAGAGTCTTCTGGATGGTCTCCGAATGGTTCAAATAATTGAATGGTTCAAATTACAGTATCCGGATGTAAATGTATGCCTACCTACCCAGAAAACCCACTATTTACAGCACACGGTCGTTCAACACACGTTTACCCCGGGCCCCGAGTACCTCAAATTACTGCAAACGTAATTTATTAAAATGGACAAACATACATGAATCAGGTCTAGAGAGGTGACATCTCCCGTCGGTCTGTCACGATGACACGAGCCCGGCATCTTATCTTAAATTAGCCATAGCTAGCGTGTGAGACTGATCAAAACTCAGTAGCACCACCCGGAAGCTGCAGTCGCCGGGGCGACGAAGGCGACTCCCATGTCGTGATCACGCTTCTGCTTCGCCTGAACTAAGTTCGTCCGAAGGCTCGCCTCCTGCATCTGCAGCACCGGACTCACACAAGAATTTAATAGTTAAGCAAAAAGTGTAGATATAGTGCGACTAGTCGACGAATGGCACTTAGAAAAGCAAAGGAGTACTGCGTGAGAAAGATCGATCGAATCGGTCCAAAAAGTGAAAGAAGTTCAGTACGGTACAAGATTCAGAGTAGGTCTGATCCGGTGAAACATCACCGGGAGCAGAAAAAACGACGTGCCACCAGCACCCACCTGCAAGCGAGTGACGACCCTGGACAGCCGCATGGCTTCCTCCAGGCCTTCCACCTCCTGCCGTATCGTCCTTGCAAGCTCGCCCAGCGCGCCGCTCGTCGCTCCGGCCTGCAGAAAGGCACCGGCGGCATGCAGTCACACCAGAATCAAGGACAACGTACGTAGAGAAAACGTGCAGGAACCGGGGAAACTTAATCTGCTGTGATTGTGGCGTGCGTACCGTGGCGTAGAACCTGTCGGCGTTGGCCTCGATCTCGGTCGCCGTGCCCACGCAGGCGAACACGATCTCGCGGAGCGACTCCATGTCGACCTGCATGCAAGTGTGGTGCCCTAGCTGTTAGATGGAGGGAGGGGAGAAGTAAACAAGCGTGTGGGCGCGCTCTGTGTATGGGGGAGTGCGACTGCATACTTGGGCGCCGGCGGTTACGGGGAGGGGTGTGCAGGCGGCGGAGAGGGCGCCGGCGAGGTCGGAGACGGCGTCGGAGTGGGGCTCCTCCAACGACTCCCATGGTGCGAGGAGGGGCAGCTGCGGCCGCAGCAGCCGTTCCAGCTTCAGCTTCTGCCGCCGCCGCTGCGCCACGATCCGCTTCGCCGCATGGATGTTGCGCAGCTCCGCCACGCGCAGCCACGTGTAGAACAGCTTGTTCTGCATGCATGCACACGCGTGCCAAGCCATGACCACCCATCACCTCATCAATATACTCGGCCGCTGAAGGACACGATGCGTGCATGGCTCACCTCGGCTGCGGAGGTCGCGCGGGCGGCGGCCTTCTCCATCCGAGCGTTGGCGAACCGCCACTGCAGCAGCCGCGTGGCGAGCACGCGCGCCCGGTGCACCGTCTCCTCCTTCTCGGACCCCTCCCTCTTCCGCATCATCATGTCCCTCAGCGCGCCAGCCGATACTTTATCCGCCGGGGTTTCGTCCGGCGACGCCCCCCCGGTGCTGCGCCTCCGCCTCGCGGGCTCCCAGGGGCCTTGCCTCGCACCGACGCCGGGCTGTGGCGGCGACCGGCGGGGGGACAACGTCACCGCCCCGGCGTCCGCGCCGTGGACGGTGTTCTGATCCTTGCTGCTCAGTGCCCGGCGGGGCGGTTGCGCGGCCGCATCGGCGTCGCCGGCGCTTGGCTTCTTCTTGTGGCCGAAGGAGGCCGCCTTGCGGAGGGAGCGCGCGAAGTTGGCCGAGGAGAAGAGCGGCGCGGCGCGCATCCCGTCGTAGGCGAACGCGCCAGCGCCAGCGCGGGAAGCAGAGCTGGAGCTGCGCCCCAGCCGGCGCGCGGACGCCGTCTGCGGCCTAGGGATGCTACCGCCGGCGGACTCCATAGACCACGGAGGCCGATAAATTAATAAATATATAAAATTACGAATGCACAAATAAGTTAATAAATTATAAATAAATAAATAAAATTAAGCTGCTCCGATGTATCAGAGCAAGCGCGGTGTTGGCAGCATCCTAAAGACTAGGGGAGAAGAAGAACGCAAGATGCATCACAAGGACACTAGCCAGCTCCAAAACGCCACTAGATATAGCCATGTAGGTGGAGAAGAAGTGGTTCTTCCATTCCATGCACGCGAGGGCGCGTCCCTCTCGTGAGACACG
The DNA here is from genome assembly GCF_002162155.2 of Triticum dicoccoides. Classification (NCBI taxonomy): domain Eukaryota; kingdom Viridiplantae; phylum Streptophyta; class Magnoliopsida; order Poales; family Poaceae; genus Triticum; species Triticum dicoccoides. Next base: position 386,631,673 of record NC_041380.1, read on the forward strand.
ATGGAGCAACCAGATGCCATATATTCTCGGCCTGTCGACCATCTCCTCACATCTTTCCTGGTCGCACGTCTAATAGTTACTCGTACTCATCACACCATCAGATCATTTCACCTGTGACTTCTGATTGTGTGCACACCATCACCATGGAAAGTTCTTTCGGCATGTTTTTCCAGATGCATGTGTTGCGGAAGTGGTGGGGTTTGGACGTTTGGTGGGAGAAAGGGAGAGGCTAGGCTGGTGTACGCCATCTGTGGAGTGCCGGTACGCCATGGTGACCTAGAATCCTTTTCAATTTGGCCGTGCGCACGCTGCAATTTCTTCTCGTACCGAATAGTACAGGAGAAGGCAGGCGGGGAGCAAGAGGGGCGTCAACGTTAGGACAGATGGAACTGGCATATTTTAGGTGAGAGAAATGGTGTGTCTATCTCTTGATAGGAGCGTGGCCTCTGATTCGGCCGTAGAGAAAGACGTTGCGAACCATTCGAACAAAAAGAAACTTATTCAAGCAAGATGTTGGGAACCATATATCAACATTGGAAATGTTATTTGCCGAACGCCCTTCCAGCCGTCTGATTCTGGTGACACGTGATCGGGTGTCAGCTCTCTCGACTCGTTCACTATTCTAGCTCCCCTGGCGAACGACCCCTCTTTTTATTTCTTCAAATAATCTGCACATGTGGCCACTCCAACTCGCAGAGACCAACTAACGAACGGTTACCCCTTGCGGGAGCCTTGTAAGGGTCACTTTTGTGCTCTGAGAGCATGTCAAATGGTGCGTCCAACCACCGACACGTGTCATGTGTTGGACGCTCCCTCTAGTTTTTTTTCCTGTACGCGTTTTCGGGTTTTAGATGTGTGTTTTTTTTTTGTATTTCGGGTTTTTCCTGATTTTTCCTAAGGTTTTGTAGAAAAAATGGTTTTTTGGAGAAGCACAATTGCGCTTCTCAGAAAAGGAAAAATCTTTGTTTCCACGAGAAGTATAGATTTGCTTCTGCAAGTGTGCTTCTCAAAAAGAAAAAAATTATGTGATTTCACGAGAAGCACATATTTACTTCTCGTGGAAGCACAAATTTGCTTCCACGAGAAACACAAAAGGAAAAAACAAATTGTGCATCCACGAGAAGCACAAATTTGCTTCTTGTGGATGCATAGATTTGCTTCTGTGACAAACACAAAAGAGAACAAAAAAAATGTACATCCACAAGAAGCACAGATTTGCTTCCGCGAGAAGCACAAAAGAGAGAAACAATTGTGCATCCACGAGAAGCACACTTTGAAAGGGAAAATCTACACATCCACGAGAAAGCTACAGAGAAAAAGATATGTGCTTCCACGAAAAAAAATCTTGGGCGAGAAGCACCAAAAGGAAAAAAGGTTAAAACCCACAACCGTGCTTCCATGCTTTATTTTTTTAATTCTTTTTTACTTGTTGCCTTTTTCATTTTTTTACCAAATTTTGTTTTTTGTTTTTGATTTTTCCGCTTTTTCGTGAATTTTTTCCAGAGCCAATTAACATGGAATCTAGTCTCAAAGATTTTAGAGGGACAAATCCAACAGTTTGAATAAAAGAATCTATGAAAAAAAATACTTCCAAGTTGCGA
>NC_041380.1:386633477-386639680 GCF_002162155.2 Triticum dicoccoides
TGGTGATTTTAGAACTTGTGCCCTCCTACTCATGCATCATGCTCTCTTACCACTTGGGCTGAAGGGGGATTTGTGATCATTTGCACTCAAATCACCTTTGATGTATTTGAGTTAATTTTAAAAATATTTGTTCTAAAAAAATCTGATTTTTTCCTGTTTTTGAAGGAACACAAATCCCTATTTTTAAGTGCCGATTTTTTTTCTAAACTTTCCATGTGCATTTTTATTATAGGTATCATTCTTTTTTCTATTAAAATAGTGATATTTTTTGTCTTCTAAAACATGGGATTCTACTTTCGCACATGCCATTTTTATTACTAAGAGCATGTGCACTCCGTTCCTTGATATAAGGTATATAGATTTTTGAGGGAAAATCCAAAATATAAGGTGTATTACGTTGCACCACTCGTTTGGATAATTTTTTTAGGGTTTCGATTACATTTCCTTATACCAGGCAAGCTCCTCTATTTTCTCAAGTTAACTAGTCAGGTGTAATCTCTCCAAAAATTTATGAAATTTTCCCTCCACGTGTGTTCTTTAATTTCCGTGCCAAAAACTATACACCCTATATTTAGGAACAGAGAGAGTAATTAATAATATGCCATTTTTATTAACAAGTGGATGACACTTTTACTACTAAAAACATGGATTTTTAATAATTAATAACCTGGAATTTTTATTATTAAGAGGCTGATAGTTTTACGATTAAGAGTATGTCATTCTGATTACTAATAACATGCCATTTTTATTATTAGGATGATGAGTATTATTTTATTAACAGGATGGCAACTTTATTAGAAAGAGCATGTCATTTTTTATTATTGTTGGTAAATAGGATGGCAGTTCTATTATTAAGAGGATGACATCTTTTTATTTCCATGGCATTTCTATGAATTTTTGCATGGTGCACCCAATAAAGCAAAAAAAGTTATAGCATGGCATTTTTGTTTTTGGTCCTAGGCAAAAATAAAGATAAAATATTCTCCCTAACATGTTTTTTACAGTGAAACATCCACATGGTGGAATTCATAGCATTTGTAAATTTATAAATTAGCATGGCAATTTTCTAAAGTAGGATGGAATTTTCCATATTTTCAAATCATGTCAATTGTACATTTTATGTGTTCTCTAATTTTTATAAGAAAATATGTATGTTTTTTTCATGGCATTTAAAAAAAGTAATCTGGGCCTTTGGGGCACCGAGGCTTCACCATGGCCCTTCCCCTAGTAACGATTAGGAGGGGGCGATACGTTCGGCTGGATTGCTCTCCCTAGTGACCGAACTCGTTCTATCGTCCCTCCTCCCGGGCAATTGAACGTTAGGTATTCAGGTCCTATCAATATTGGGGTGCAGGGTTTTCTCTATTTTGTGTGTGCATTTACATTTTCTTGGCGGCAGCATCTCCATGTGGAGGATGACACGTATAAAAGTCTCAAGTGATTGTCATGGTTGAAGCAGTGGAGACTGAGAAGTTTGTTTTATTCTGTCATAGCATCGGCTGTAAACCTAGCGAAATGTCGCTCAGTGCTTCGGCTTATCTTGATGGCGGTGATGAAGATGATGGTGTTGAGTATGTTTCGGTGACGACTTCTCATGCTCCTTTCTTTTCTACTCTTTATGTTCTCATTTTACCTATATGTAAGTTGTCTTTAAAAAAAAATTTGGGTCAGTCGATTTCTAGCCGTTTCTTTTGTCTAGATTCAAGTTGTCCTTTTTCTCCCTTTATGACTACCTGGGCTGAGTTTTTTTGACATGCCCATGTTTTATGTCAGTTGATTTTCTTATTGGGCTTGGAGCCCTGACCCATTGCATGTTTCTTTCAGTTTTTATGCATTTTTGCTTTTTACTTTTTTTAGCCATATTTTCTTTTTTCGTTTGTGGTTATTTTTGTGATGTTGGATCAGTGTAAATGTATAAACAACATTCATTATATGTTTATTCTTTCTATAATTACAAAAAACTACAATTTTAGTGCTTAGTTGTGTGCAAATATTTATTTTAGTTTAATTTCCTTTTTTTATTTAGGGATAATATGAATGCCACTAATTCATTTCTTCTTATACTCTTTTTTGTAAAAGGTTGACTATTTTATTTTTTCTTTAGGGATAATACCAATGCACCTAATTCATTCGTTCGAAGAAAAGTTCCTTTTAGCAAAAAAAATAATTATTTCATCTTTTACTTCTTTAGGGGGTATATGCTTGTTCTTGCATGCTACAAAAAAGCACAATTTATGTGTAAATTATGTGCAAACAAATGGCACTAATTCATTAAATCTTAGAAAACTTTATTTTAATATATTTTTCTAATTTTAAGATTTTTGAAAGATTCTAATTGCGTGTTATAAAAAACTGCAATTTCTATGTAAATTGTGTGCATATTATAAAAAACATGCATTACATTTAGAAAATGTTCATGCATTTCAAATGTATATTAAAGTAGTTTTAAGAAAAATGTTTATATAATGTAAAAAATGGCAACTTAGTTTTAAAAATGTTTGTATTATTAAAGAAATGTTTCATCCTATGTTGAAAAAATGTTCGATGTGTTTGAAAAATATTAAACATGTACAATGGTGTATACAAAAAATACACATGTGCATGAAAAAAATTACACATCAAAATATGCTTGAGAGCATACTAATAATATTTTTTGCGGGCATACTAATAATGTATTTGAAAATTTAAATGCGTATAGAAATATTTCATATCTTTACACAAAAATTACAATATTTATGAAAGAAATTAGACATCAAAAATTATATGTGAAATAGTTATCATGTATTTAAAAAATGCTAAATTTGTACTAAAAATGTTTCCTAACGTACACCAAAAATATACAATGTGTATAAATAAACCAAATAAAATCAGAGAACAAACATGGAGAAACCAATGCCCTAAAATAAAACTGTTAAAACCGATAAAAAGGGAAGAAAAAATGTATATGAAAACACAAAAATGAAAGAAAATGAAAAACCAATAAAAACATAGGAATAAGAAAGATACTTAATAAATACCAAGGAAAATCGATGAAAAATATAATGGAACGTTAATTCTATATCTCGCTTCTAACGAGTATAGCATCTGTTTCGCCAAAAGCGCCCGCATTTTTGTGCCGGTCCATTAACTTAGAGCATCTCCAACGGCCGCACAAAAATTCCGTGCCCAATAAACGTTATAGCGCGCCACTGTAGCACTTTTAATGCGTCGGTACCAACTTTGCTTTGGCAGGCGACCAAAAACGCGCGCCCAAAAAGCAGATAGTGCATATTGTGAAGCGCGCGTAATCCGGCGCCCAAAATATGCTGCGCGCGATAGCGTTTTTCAGCGCATGCCCAAAATCTTTTAGCGTTACAGCTTCTGCTGGAGCTGCCCGGCGCCCAAAAAACTAAACTTTTAGTGCGCGGAGCTCTTTTTGGGCGCCTGTTGGAGATGCTCTTAGGTAGCTCGTCATTTTTTTTCTTTTTTTCTTCCTTTCTCATTCGGTTTTGTTTTGTTTCTTTGCTGGTTCTATGTTTTTCATTTTTATGGGTTTTCTTTATTTCATAATGGGTTCTACTTTTTTTCTTTCCTTTTCTCTGCACTTGTTTTTGGTTTTCTTTCCTTTAGCTTTCATTTTTTTTCATTTTAATGTGTTTTCCTTTATTTCATTTAGTTTTTGTTCTACATATTTTGTGTCCGTCAAGTACATTTTTCTAATGCACGTTAAATATTTTTCAAAATATAGGATTAACATTTTTGGATACATGGTCAACATTTTTTCTATACACATTTTAACATCTTCAAATGCTTGATTAACTGTTTTGAAATACAGGATTAACATTTTTAATGCATGGTCAACATTTTCCATAATCTGTTATCATTTTTTAAATGGTTGGTTATTATTTTTCAAATATGTGTTCAACATTCTTTAAAATGCTCAATTGGCATTTGCAAAATACATGATCAACTCTTTTTTACACATATTGTATATTCTGTACACATTTTCTGTCTACATGATAAACATTTTCTTTATACATTTTAACATTCTTCAAATGCTTGCTTAACATTTTCTAAATACAATGTCAGCATTTTTTTTCTTTACACATTTTTCAATATTTTTCAAATACAAGATTAACATGTTTTGAATACATGGTCAACATTTTTTCTGATACACATTTTTAACATTTTGAAATGTTTGATACATATTTTTAAAATACACATTTGATATTATTTTTAATAAATGGTCAACAACTTTTTACACACATTTAATATTTTTCAGCTTGATTAACATGTTTCAAATACTTGTTTAACAATTAGTTTTCAAATTCTTGATTAGGACTTATAAAATACATGATCAACTTTTTCACACACAATTGTATATATGGAAACATGTTCAACGCACATTAAAAAATGATTTGTATTGAAAAATGTTCAATGTATGTACAAAATTATTTAGTATGTGTTAAAAAGTTCTATGTATTAAAGAATTATTCATCCCCCCGCAAAAAAGGAATTATTCACCATGTTTTATAAATAAAAAATAATCAAAATGAAAAGGCAGAGGGAAAAGCTGTGGCAACTCAGCCAACCGGTATACAGCGAGAAAGCGCAAACTGGGCTTGACCCATCTCGGCTTGTCAGTGTGCAATTGCCGTCCGCAGCTACTATTTGTCGCATTAAGCGAGTCGCTAGGAAGCTCTCGCTGAAGGTCTGAGGTAATTGGGTCGGGCCGTTCGCGCGCTCTAAAATAAAAAGAGAGAGGAAAGGGAGAACCAGGGATGGATCCATGGCCACAAAGGATACCAGGCGACGCTGCTAGCCACTATGACCAAATTCGATTCGTGGTTGGAACTAGGGGCGCGACCTTCTTTATGCCATTTGAGCAAGTGTTTTTTTTCGTTTTCTTTCGCAGTTTTCATAGAGTTTTCTTATTTCTTTTCTGTTTCCTTTGGTTTCTTTATTCTCCTTTTTCTTTTCTTTTGATTATTTTTCTTTTTTTCTCTGTTTTTTCATTCTTTTTTGCATTTTTTTTCTTTGTTCTTTTTTTCTTTTTGTTTCCTTTTTCTTTTTGTTTGTTCTTTTTGTTATAATTCTACATTTTTTCTATATGAAAACAATATTTTCCAAATACAACTCTAACATTTATTCTCCATTTTTTGTTTTTTCTTATGTTTGTTTTCGTTTTCACTGCACATTTTCATATACATCAAAAACATTTTTTAATAAGTGATCAACATGTTTTGTATACGTGTTCAACATTGTCTAAATGCATATTCAACATTTTTAAAAACTTGTTCAACATTTTAGTACCTATTCAATAGTTTTTCAAATACATGTTCAACATTTCTCAAATACTCATTCAACATTTTTAAATACTTTTTCAACACTTTTAATACTTATTCAAAAGTTTTTCAAATAAATGTTCAAGATTTTTCAAGTACTCATTAAACATTTATTAATAGTTATTAAACATTTTAAATACTTGTTAAACAGTTTTAATACTTATTGAACATTTTCAAATACTTGTTCAACAATTTTTAATACTTATTCAATATTTGTCAAATACTTGTTCAACATTTGAAATACTTATTCAACATTTTTAAATACTTGTTCAACATGTTGTAATACTTATTCAATATTCTTTAAATACTTGTTCGAAAAATTCAAATGTATCTTTCAAGAGTGCTTTCTGTGTATATATATTTAGATTATTTTAAGGTATAAAAAAGTATAAAAATAAAGCAAAAAACGAGAACAAAAAACAGAAAAAACAAAACAGGCTGTAGCCTCCGGCGCTGCTGGGCCGGCCCTTCTGGGGGTGCCATAACGCGAGGCTACCCCTGTGCTCGCTTAAAGCAAGAAATAGGGGTGCCCATTGCCGCCTGCGCGTGGCCTATATTTAGGCCAACTCTACCACACGACTTTAAATGGACATCCGTCTTCTTCGAATTTTATTCGTTTGAGGTGACAATAAATGGTAAAACGGACACATTTATGTCCGGCTGTGATTAGACGCGCCCAACACGGCCAACAACCCCAAAATGTCTGCATGCGTCTTCCCGGTGTGCTTGCCTCCGCGGTCGCATTGCAGCCGCACCAGCTCACGCTCGCCCCGCCTGCGAGTGCGCGCTTGCCCGCCTACAGCAGCTGCAGCCCACGCCGCCGCCTGCGCACCGTCACCTCGCCGCGCCCGCTTCCTGTCCGCGCGCCGCCGCCTACCC
>NC_041380.1:386639763-386664078 GCF_002162155.2 Triticum dicoccoides
CGCGCCTCGCCGCCCGCGCGCCCCTCCCTGCCGCGGCGCAGTCGCCGCGCCGGCTCGCCCCCGCTCGTCGCCGCGCCTCACCGCACGCGTGCGCTCCCGCCTGCCGCTGCTTGCCTGTGCACGCCTCGCCGTGTGCGCGCGCCCCGCCTGCCGCCGCTCGCCCGCCGCGCCTCGCCGTCTCCGCTCGCCCCGCGCGCCCCGCCCACGTCCACCGGCAGCTGCTCCTGGCGCCCGTGGTCCGCCGGTTGGAGCGCAGCGTGCTCCTGGGCGCCCGTGGTGTGTGTGCGTGGTGGGCCAGGAGAGAAAAGGAGGATAGAGACGGGCGGGCCAGGATCACATGCAAAAGGACACACCCCGGACAAGGACGACGCAGAAAGCGTCCGCTCGTGTCCGTTTCAAACCCAAAATAATCGGTCGTGGTCACCTATCCCGGACGTCCAGATCTGTCTCTTCTCTGCATGCAGTTCCGGTCAGCTTTCATGCGACTCGTCGGAGTGAGAGAAAAGTATACATGTTCGGGTCGGGTGGGCAGGCACTCAACGGCAACGTGCGGCCTTCCTCGCTGTGAGCGTTGGTCAAAACTCCGTTCTCCGCGTGGGTCGTATCGTCCGTGAGCAGAGTTTCCTAAACTCTAAACTCTAGAAGATGTGAAATAGTACGTACTACTGAATTTGTTCTCCTTTTCGAAGTGTGTAAAATTTATACCACCCCGTTTTGCCCCTTGCCATATACACGTCCAAAGGTGCTACCGCTTCCGTGCAAGACATGCCGGTGAGCCGGGCTACATGGCGCACAGACACAGGCGTTGCCAAAAACGGGACACCTTGAATCCGTGATCAGGGATATTTCCGTGCCCACGTATGTATGTACGCGCGGGGTCGCGACGCAGACGGCCACGGCCACGACCAGCAGGCGTGAGGCGGACGGCCCAGCGGGTGCGACAGAGTCAGCAGCGGCTTGCCGGTGCCGGTTCGAAGAAGGTCAGCGGATGCGCGCGCGTGTGCGGCGAGTGCCAACCCAGTAGCTTGGACAAGTGGACAAAAGGGTGCGTGCATATCGCAAATAGCCAGAATAGTCTTACTAATTTCTTCTCTTCTACGACGAAGCTGCCCAGTGCCCAACGTGGCGATACACAGGGGACTTTCGCCCCCTGCCTCCTAGACTCGAACATGTGCAGAGGGACACAGATTCTGTGGTTAGCACATCATTTCTGCTGACGGGACGCATATCTTCTATCAAAATGATGCCAAAATGACGATTCAGCATGTTGATCCCTCTAGACCTGGTGACAGGATATATGATGCCAAAATGCGTGTAGCCATGGCGTCGCTCTCAAAAACGGTGACATGACGTTGACCATAAGAAGAGGCCCGGTCAATCATGAAGCAAGCTTATAGTGAATCAGAAGTGTAGGCTAATCTAATGGAAAAGCACACACTCTTCCTTGATTAGACACTAGGCAACACCTAGCCACGCTTATCCAGGTAACCTTTTTTTCCTTCTTCTACAAACCATCTTATATCCATATGTTGTGATCGATTCTTGCACAATGGAAGCGTGCAAGTTGGATCGTGACGCACTGACCCACGGAACGATTACAGTAAGTATTATTTTTTCTATTGGACAGATAGAAAATAAAATGGTCCGGTAAAGAAGAGCTTGGGTGGGCGACCGAAACAGCCACGCGGAGGAGCACCGGGTCTGACGAGGATCGCACCACCTCTGCAGTCGATTGGTGAAAATCATTCGACATGCGCACCTCTCGCCGTCAGGAACTCGGGATCCTTCGATGGTTCGACGCAGCTCGCGACGAATGGAGTAGTCGTGTTTCCAACGCTGGTCGGCCGTGTCGTCGTATCCTCAGTGCTCCCTCCGTCCCGTCCATTCGTATACTTCCTACATGGGCCCCCGGCCGCTCGAGGGGCCCGCGGCGACGGGGCATAGCAGGTCCACGTGGCAGATGGCTGGTCGGCTTCCTGGTCCACAGGCAGGTCGACGCATGGCTTGTGACTTTTGTCTCGTCGATCGACCGCATATATTTTCCCATGGGAAACCCGGTACGGTTGCGAACTCCCGATGATTGATGTTAGGGCATCTCAAGTCGAATCCGTAAACCTCATGTAACCATTCGAACCGTGAAAGTCATCCAACACGAGTTTGTATCGGTTCGCGATTTGGTCCAGACATACTTTCTGCTGTAAAATAGAGACAAATGTGAAGGAATTTTACGGGAGTCCGGACCCAACCAAAAGACGCCACATATCATTTGTACTCTGTGTCACTCATGATGGCTAATATTTAACCGAATGCATTGTGCTAGTTGCAGCGGATAGCTAGCGTTTTGGCAGAAGGTAGTACTAGATAGTGTATTTCATTTGACAAAGGTGCTAATTAATATTTTTATCAAGAAATTAGCCAAGTGCTCATATATTTGGCGGAAGGTTGGCCTCCGACATTGCATGGCATGCTTAGATTTGGTGGAAGGTGCTCATATCATTTGGCTGAAGGTTACCTTCCGCCATTGCATGAAATACTTAGATTTGGCGAAAGATTGACTTTCACCATGGTGATGTGCTTAGTAGCCTTGCTTAGTGATTTTAGTAGGTTCATTTAGCCGGATGTTTTGAATACTAGCCGCATATATTTCAAACTTTTTTTCAACAAAACGGATGAAATTCATGCAAACATGACCGAATTTCATACAAATATGACATATTTTATACAAACACGACGGATTTAATTACATTTCGAACATCTAAAAAAAACCGCCCTTAAACCAATTCCATGGCGGCGGCGCCCGACGTCCAAGCCCGTGTCGTCCTCCATCCACTGTCTTCATGAGCACCGGCGATAAGACCGATGAAATGAAGGTGCGGTCTCCGACGAGGAAAAGTAGAACACGGAAGATGGACCGGCACACATGGGACACCAAGCCTCGCCGCCTCCCGTGGCCTACTCATTCTTGAAGGATTCTGTGCCTTGACTGTCATCGATGGACGTGAGGTCCACAAGGGAAATGGTGGCGTCGACGCTGTCGTCGTCCCCCCGGGCTGGCTGATGGTTCGGCGACAACTCGTAGGATGGACGTAGATCTTATCACACCCGATCATCACGTGATGTCTGGGCACGACGAACTTTGGCAACGGTGCATATTTGGGGAGAACACTTTTATCTTGAAATTTAGTAAGAGATCATCTTATAATGCTACCGTCATAACTAAGCAAAGTAAGATGTATAAAAGATAAACAACATATGCAATCAAAATATGTGACATGATATGGCCATTATTATCTTGTGCCTTTGATCTCTATCTCCAAAGCATCGTCATGATCTCCATCGTCACCGACATTACACCATGATCTCCATCATCTTGATCTATATCAATGTGTCGTCACATGGTCGTCTCGCCAACTATTACTATCGCATAGCGATAAAATAAAGCAATTATTTGGCAGTTGCATCTTATGCAATAAAGAGACAACCATAAGGCTTCTGCCAATTGCCGATAACTTCAACAAAACATGATCATCTCATACAACAACTTATATATTATCACGTCTTGACCATATCACATCACAACATGCCCTGCAAAAACAAGTTAGATGTCCTCTACTTTGTTGTTGCAAGTTTTACGTGACTGCTACGGGCTGAGCAAGAACCGTTCTTACCTACGCATCAAAACCACAACGATAGTTCGTCAAGTTAGTGTTGTTTTAACCTTCTCAAGGACCGGCCGTAGCCACACTCGGTTCAACTAAAGTTGGAGAAACTGACACCCGTCAGCCACCTGTGTGCAAAACACGTCGGTAGAACCAGTCTCGCGTAAGCGTACGCGTAATGTCGGTCCGGGCCGCTTCATCCAACAATACCGCCGAACCAAAGTATGACATGCTGGTAAGCAGTATGACTTGTATCGCCCATAACTCACTTGTGTTCTACTCGTGCATATAACATCAACGCATAAAACCTGGCTCGGATGCCACTGTTGGAGAACGTAGTAATTTCAAAAATTTCCTACGCACACATGATCATGGTGATGCATAGCAACGAGAGGGGAGAGTGTGTCCACGTACCCTCGTAGACCAAAAGCGGAAGCGTTAGCACAACGCGGTTGATGTAGTCGTACGTCTTCACGATCCGACCGATCAAGCACCGAATGCACGGCACCTCCGAGTTCTACACACGTTCAACTCGATGACGTCCCTCGAACTCCGATCCAGCCGAGCTTGGAGGGAGAGTTCCGTCAGCACGACGGCGTGGTGACGATGATGATGTTCTACCAACGCAGGGCTTCGCCTAAGCACCACTACGATATGACCGAGGTGGATTATGGTGGAGGGCGGCACCGCACACGGCAAGAGATCCAAGGGATCAATTGTTGTGTCTCCAAGGGGTGCCTCCCTCCCCGTATATAAAGGAGTGGAGGAGGAGGAGAGGGCCGGCCCCTATGGCGCGCCCTGGAGGAGTCCTACCCCCACCGGGAGTAGGATTCCTCCCCTTTCCAAGTAGTAGGAGTAGGGGACAAGGAAGGGAAAGAGGGAAGAGAAGGAAGGAGGGGGCGCCGCCCCTCCCCCTAGTCCAATTCGGACTAGTCATTGGGGGTGCACAGCCTGTTGGAAATATGCCCTAGAGGCAATAATAAATTGGTTATTATTATATTTCCTTGTTCATGATAATCGTTTATTATCCATGCTAGAATTGTATTGATAGGAAACTCAGATACATGTGTGGATACATAGACAACACCATGTCCTTAGTAAGCCTCTAGTTGACTAGCTCGTTGATTAATAGATGGTTACGGTTTCCTGACCATGGACATTGGATGTCGTTGATAACGGGATCACATCATTAGGAGAATGATGTGATGGACAAGACCCAATCCTAAGCCTAGCACAAGATCATGTAGTTCGTATGCTAAAGCTTTTCTAATGTCAAGTATCATTTCCTTAGACCATGAGATTGTGCAACTTCTGGATACCGTAGGAGTGCTTTGGGTGTGCCAAACGTCACAGCATAACTGGGTGGCTATAAAGGTACACTATAGGTATCTCCGAAAGTGTCTGTTGGGTTGGCACGAATCGAGACTGGGATTTGTCACTCCGTGTAAACGGAGAGGTATCTCTGGGCCCACTCGGTAGGACATCATCATAATGTGCACAATGTGATCAAGGAGTTGATCACGGGATGATGTGTTACGGAACGAGTAAAAGAGACTTGCCGGTAACGAGATTGAACAAGGTATCGGGATACCGACAATCGAATCTCGGGCAAGTATCGTACCGCTAGACAAAGGGAATTGTATACGGGATTGATTAAGTCCTTGACATCGTGGTTCATCCGATGAGATCATCGTGGAGCATGTGGGAGCCAGCATGGGTATCCAGATCCCGCTATTGGTTATTGACCGGAGAGTCATCTCGGTCATGTTTGCATGTCTCCCGAACCCGTAGGGTCTACACACTTAAGGTTCGATGACGCTAGGGTTATAGGGAATAGATATACGTGGTTACCGAATGTTGTTAGGAGTCCCGGATGAGATCCTGGACGTCACGAGGAGTTTCAAAATGGTCCGGAGGTAAAGATTTATATATGGGAAGTTCTGTTTTGGTCACCAGAAAAGTTCCGGGTTTTATCGGTAACGTACCGGGACCACCGGGAGGGTCCCGGGGGTCCACCAAGTGGGGCCACCAGCCCCGGAGGTCTGCATGGGCCAAGTGTGGGAAGGGACCATCCCCAGGTGGGCTGGTGCGCCCCCCCACCAAGGCCCAAGGCGCAAGGGAGAGTGGAAGGGGGCAAACCCTAGGCTCAAATGGGCCTAAGGCCCACCTAGTGGTGCGCCCCCCTCTCTCCCCCCTTGGCCGCCCCCCTAGATGGGATCTAGGGCTGGCCGCCACCCCTAGGGGTGGAAACCTAGGTGAGAGCGCAGCCCCTCCCCCCTATATATACTTGAGGTTTTGGGCTGCCAGAGACACGATTCAATCTCCTTCTTGGCGCAGCCCTACCCCTCTCCCTCCTCGTCTCTCGTAGTGCTTGGCGAAGCCCTGCTGGAGTCCCGCACTCCTCCACCACCACCACGCCGTCGTGCTGCTGCTGGATGAAGTCTTCCCCAACCTCTCCTTCTCCCCTTGCTGGATCAAGGCATAGGAGACGTCACCGGGTTGTACGTGTGTTGAACACGGAGGTGCCGTCCGTTCGGCACTAGGATCATCGGTGATTTGGATCACGACAAGTACGACTCCATCAACCCCGTTCACTTGAATGCTTCCGCTTAGCGATCTACAAGGGTATGTAGATGCACTCTCCTTCCCTCGTTGCTAGATTACTCCATAGATTGATCTTGGTGATGCGTAGAAAATTTTGAATTTCTGCTACGTTCCCCAACAGTGGCATCATGAGCTAGGTCTATGTGTAGTTTTTGTGCACGAGTAGAACACAAAGCAGTTGTGGGCGTTGTTTTTGTCAATTTACTTGCCGTTACTAGTCTTATCTTGATTCGGCGGCATCGTGGGATGAAGCGGCCCGGACTGATCTTACACGTACTCTTACGTGAGACTGGTTCCACCAACTGACATGCACTAGTTGCATAAGGTGGCTAGCGGGTGTCTGTCTCTCCCACTTTAGTCGGATCGGATTCGATGAAAAAGGTCCTTATGAAGGGTAAATAGCAATTGGCATATCATGTTGTGGTTTTTGCGTAGGTAAGAAACATTCTTGCTAGAAACCCATAGCAGCCACGTAAAACATGCAAACAACAATTAGAGGACGTCTAACTTGTTTTTGCAGGGTATTCTATGTGATGTGATATGGCCAAGAAGAATGTGATGAATGATATGTGATGTATGAGATTGATCATGTTCTTGTAATAGGAATCACGACTTGCATGTCGATGAGTATGACAACCGGCAGGAGCCATAGGAGTTGTCTTTATTTATTGTATGACCTGCGTGTCATTGAACAACGCCATGTAATTACTTTACTTTATTGCTAACCGGTAGCCATAGTAGTAGAAGTAATAAGTTGGCGAGACAACTTCATGGAGACACAATGATGGAGATCATGATGATGGAGATCATGGTGTCATGCCGATGACAATGATGATCATGGAGCCCCGAAGATGGAGAGCAAAAGGAGCAATATGATATTGGCCATATCATGTCACTATTTGATTGCATGTGATGTTTATCATGTTTATACATCTTATTTGCTTAGAACGACGGTAGTAAATAAGATGATCCCTCATTAAAATTTCAAGAAAGTGTTCCCCCTAACTGTGCACCGTTACGAAAGTTCGTCGTTTCGAAGCACCACGTGATGATCGGGTGTGATAGATTCTTACGTTCACATACAACGGGTGTAAGCCAGATTTACACACGCGAAACACTTAGGTTGACTTGACGAGCCTAGCATGTACAGACATGGCCTCGGAACACAAGAGACCAAAAGGTCGAGCATGAGTCGTATGGTAGATACGATCAACATGAAGATGTTCACCGATGATGACTAGTCCGTCTCACGTGATGATCGGACACGGCCTAGTTGACTCGGATCATGTAATCACTTAGATGACTAGAGGGATGTCTATCTGAGTGGGAGTTCATAAGATGAACTTGTTTATCCTGAACATAGTCAAAAGGTTTTTGCAAATTATGTCGTAGCTCGCGCTTTAGTTCTACTGTTTTAGATATGTTCCTAGAGAAAATATAGTTGAAAGTTGACAGTAGCAATTATGCGGACTAGGTCCGTAAACTGAGGATTGTCCTCATTGCTTCATAGAAGGCTTATGTCCTTAATGCACCGCTCAGTGTGCTGAACCTCGAACGTCATCTGTGGATGTTGCAAACATCTGACATACACGTTTTGATAACTACGTGATAGTTCAGTTAAACGGTTTAGAGTTGAGGCATCGAAGACGTTTTGAAACGTCGCGATGTTGGGGAACGTAGTAATTTCAAAAAAATTCCTACGCACACGCAAGATCATGGTGATGCATAGCAACGAGAGGGGAGAGTGTTGTCTACGTACCCTCGTAGACCGAAGCGGAAGCGTTGACACAACGTAGAGGAAGTAGTCGTACGTCTTCCCGGTCCAACCGATCCAAGCACCGTTACTCCGGCACCTCCGAGTTCTTGGCACACGTTCAGCTCGATGACGCACCCCGGGCTCCGATCCAGCAAAGCTTCGGGGAGGAGTTCTGTCAGCACGACAGCGTGGTGACGATCTTGATGTTCAACCGTCGCAGGGCTTCGCCTAAGCACCGCTACAATATGACCGATCTGGAATATGGTGGAGGGGGGCACCGCACACGGCTAAGGAACGATCACGAAGATCAACTTGTGTATCTAGAGGTGCCCCCCTGCCCCCGTATATAAAGGAGCAAGGGGGAGGGGGCGGCCGGCCTAGGAGGGGGCGCGCCAAGGGGAGTCCTACTCCCACCGGGAGTAGGACTCCTTCCTTCCTTGTTGGAGTAGGAGAAGGGGAAAGAGGGGGAGAGGAAGAAGGAAAAGGGGGTTGCGCCCCTTGTCCAATTCGGACCAGAGAGGGGGGGGGGCGCAGGCCTCCTTCCTTTTGGCCTCTCTCCTCTATTCCCGTATGGCCCAATAAGGCCCATATACTCCCCGGCGAATTCCCGTAACTCTCCGGTACTCCGAAAAATACCCGAATCACCCGGAACCTTTCCGATGTCCGAATATAATTGTCCAATATATCGATCTTTACGTCTCGACCATTTCGAGACTCCTCGTCATGTCCCCGATCTCATCCGGGACTCCGAACTCCTTCGGTACATCAAAACTCATAAACTCATAATATAACTGTCATCGAAACCTTAAGCGTGCGGACCCTACGGTTCGAGAACAATGTAGACATGACCGAGACATGTCTCCGGTCAATAACCAATAGCGGAACCTGGATGCTCATATTGGCTCCTACATATTCTACGAAGATCTTTATCGGTCAGACCGCATAACAACATACGTTGTTCCCTTTGTCATCGGTATGTTACTTGCCCGAGATTCGATCGTCGGTATCTCAATACCTAGTTCAATCTCGTTACCGGCAAGTCTCTTTACTCGTTCCGTAATACATCATCTCACAACTAACTCATTACTTGCAATGCTTGCAAGGCTTATGTGATGTGCATCACCGAGAGGGCCCAGAGATACCTCTCCGACAATCGGAGTGACAAATCCTAATCTCGAAATACGCCAACCCAACATGTACCTTTGGAGACACCTGTAGAGCACCTTTATAATCACCCAGTTACGTTGTGACGTTTGGTAGCACACAAAGTGTTCCTTTGGCAAATGGGAGTTGCATAATCTCATAGTCATAGGAACATGTATAAGTCATGAAGAAAGCAATAGCAACATACTAAACGATCGGGTGCTAAGCTAATGGAATGGGTCATGTCAATCAGATCATTCACCTAATGATGTGATCCCGTTAATCAAATAACAACTCTTTGTCCATGGTTAGGAAACATAACCATCTTTGATTAACGAGCTAGTCAAGTAGAGGCATACTAGTGACACTCTGTTTGTCTATGTATTCACACATGTATTATGTTTCCGGTTAATACAATTCTAGCATGAATAATAAACATTTATCATGATATAAGGAAATAAATAATAACTTTATTATTGCCTCTAGGGCATATTTCCTTCAGTCTCCCACTTGCACTAGAGTCAATAATCTAGTTCACATCACCATGTGATTTAACACTAATAGTTCACATCTTTATGTGATTAGTTCACATCTTCATGTGACCAACACCCAAAGGGTTTACTAGATTCAGTAATCTAGTTCACATCGCTATGCGATTAACACCCAAAGAGTACTAAGGTGTGATCATGTTTTGCTTGTGAGAGAAGTTTAGTCAACGGGTCTGCCACATTCAGATCCGTATGTATTTTGCAAATTTCTATGTCAACAATGCTCTACACAGAGCTACTCTAGCTAATTGCTCCCACTTTCAATATGTATCCAGATTGAGACTTAGAGTCATCTGGATTAGTGTCAAAACTTGCATCGACGTAACCCTTTACGACGAACCTTTTTGTCACCTCCATAATCGAGAAACATATCCTTATTCCACTAAGGATAATTTTTGACCGCTGTCCAGTGATCTACTCCTAGATCACTATTGTACTACCTTGCCAAAATCAGTGTAGGGTATATAATAGATCTGGTACATAGCATGGCATACTTTATAGAACCTATGGCTGAGGCATAGGGAATGACTTTCATTCTCTTTCTATCTTCTGTCGTGGTCGGGTTTTGAGTCTTACTCAATTTCACACCTTGTAACACAGACAAGAACTCTTTCTTTGACTGTTCTATTTTGAACTACTTCAAAATCTTGTCAAGGTATGTACTCATTGAAAACAAACTTATCAATCGTCTTGATCTATCTCTATAGATCTTGATGTTCAATATGTCAGCAGCTTCATCGAGGTCTTTCTTTGGAAAATTCCTTTCAAACACTCCTTTATGCTTTGCAGAATAATTCTACATTATTTCCGATCAACAATATGTCATTCACATATACTTATCAGAAATGTTGTAGTGCTCCCACTCACTTTCTTATAAATACAGGCTTCATCGCAAGTCTGTATAAAACTATATGCTTTGATCAACTTATCAAAGCGTATATTCCAACTCCGATATGCTTGCACCAGTCCATAGATGGATCGCTGGAGCTTGCATATTTTGTTAGCACCTTTAGGATTGACAAAACCTTCTGGTTGCATCATATACAACTCTTCTTTAAATCCATTAAGGAATGTAGTTTTGTTTATCCATTTGCCAGATTTCATAAAAATGCGGCAATTGCTAACATGATTTGGACACACTTAAGCATCGCTACGAGTGAGAAAAATTCATCGTAGTCAACACCTTGAACTTTGTCAAAAACTTTTTTCGACAAGTCTAGCTTTGTAGATAGTAACACTACTATCAGCGTCCGTCTTCCTCTTGAAGATCCATTTATTTTCTATGGCTTGCCGATCATCGGGCAAATCCATCAAAGTCCATACTTTGTTCTCACACATGGATCATATCTCAGATTTCATGGCCTCAAACGATTTCGCGGAATCTGGGCTCATCATCGCTTCCTCATAGTTCGTAAATTCATCATGGTCTAGTAACATGACTTCCAGAACAGGATTACCATACCACTCTGGTGCGGATCTCACTCTGGTTTACCTACGAGATTCGGTAGTAACTTGATCTGAAGTTACATGATCATCATCATTAGCTTCCTTACTAATTGGTGTAGTAGTCACAAGAACAGATTTCTGTGATGAACTACTTTCCAATAAGGGAGCAGGTACAGTTACCTCATCAAGTTCTACTTTCCTCCCACTCACTTCTTTCGAGAAAAATTCCTTCTCTAGAAAGGATCCATTCAAAGCAACAAATATCTTGCCTTCGGATCTGTGATAGAAGGTGTACCCAACATTTTATTTTTGGGTATCCTATGAAGATGCACTTCTCCGATTTGGGTTTGAGCTTATCAGGTTGAAACTTTTTCACATAAGCATTGCAACCTCAAACTTTAAGAAACGACAGCTTAGGTTTCTTGCCAAACCATAGTTCATACGGTGTCGTTTCAACGGATTTAGATGGTGCCCTATTTAACGTGAATGCAGTTGTCTCTAATGCATAATCCCAAAATGATAGTGGTAGATTGGTAAGAGACATCATAGTTCGCACCATATCTAATAAAGTACGGTTATGACGTTCGAACACACCATTGTGCTGTGGTGTTCCAGGTGGCGTGAGTAGTGAAACTATTTCACATTGTTTTTAACTGAAGGCCAAACTCGTAACTCAAATATTTGTCTCCGCGATCAGATCGTAGAAACTTTATTTTCTTGTCACGATGATTTTCCACTTCACTCTGAAATTCTTTGAACTTTTCAAATGTTTCAGACTTATGTTCCATCAAGTAGATATACCCCTATCTGCTCAAATCATCTGTGAAGTTCAGAAAATAACGATACTTGTCGTGAGCCTTAACACTCACCGGACCGCATACATCAGTATGTATTATTTCCAATAAGTCAGTTGCTCGCTCCAGAGAACGGAGTCTTAGTCATCTTGCCCATGAGGCATGGTATGCAAGCATCAAGTGATTCATAATCAAGTGATTCCAAAATCCCATCAGCATGGAGTTTCTTCATGCGCTTTACACCAATATGACCTAAACGGCAGTGCTACAAATAAGTTGCACTATCATTATTAACTTTGCATCTTTTGGCTTCAATATTATGAATATGTGTATCACTACAATCGAGATCCAACAAACCATTTTCGTTGGTGTGTATGACCATAGAAGGTTTTATTCATGTAAACAGAACAACAATTGTTCTCTAACTTAAATGAATAACCGTATTGCAATAAACATGATCAAATCATATTCATGCTCAACGCAAACACCAAATAACACTTATTTAGGTTCAACACTAATCTCGAAAGTACAGGGAGTCTGCGATGATGATCATATCAATCTTGGAACCACTTCCAACACACATCGTCACTTCACCCTTAACTAGTCTCTGTTTATTCTGCAACTCCCGTTTCGAGTTACTAATCTTAGCAACTGAACTAGTATCAAATACTGAGGGGTTGCTATAAACACTAGTAAAGTACACATCAATAACATGTATATTAAATATACTTATGTTCACTTTGCCATCCTTCTTATCCGCCAATCACTTAGGGTAGTTCCGCTTCCAGTGACCAGTCCCTTTGCAGTAGAAGCACTTAGTCTCAGGCTTAGGACCAGACTTGGGCTTCTTCACTTGAGCAGCAACTTGCTTGCTGTTCTTCTTGAAGTTCCCCTTCTTCCCTCTGCCCTTTTCTTGAAACTAGTGGTCTTGTATACCATCAACACTTGATGTTTTTCTCGATTTCTACCTTCATCAATTTCCGCATTACGAAGAGCTTGGGAATCGTTTCCGTTATCCCTTGCATATCATAGTTCATCACGAAGTTCTACTAACTTGGTGATGATGACTAGAGAATTCTGTCAATCACTATCTTATCTGGAAGATTAACTCCCACTTGATTCAAGCGATTGTAGTACTCAGACAATCTGAGCACATGCTCACTAGTTGAGCAATTCTCCTCCATCTTTTAGCTATAGAACTTGTTGGAGACTTCATATCTCTCAACTCGGGTATTTGCTTGAAATATTAACTTCAACTCCTGGAACATCTCATATGCTCCATGACGTTCAAAACGTCTTTGAAGTCCTGATTCTAAGCCATTTAGCATGGTGCACTAAACTATCAAGTAGTCATCATATTGAGCTAGCCAAATGTTCATAACGTCTGCATCTGCTCCTGCAATAGGTCCGTCACCTAGCGGTGCATCAAGGACATAATTTTTCTGTGCAGCAATGAGGATAAACCTCATATCACGGATCCAAACCGCATCATTGCTACTAACATCTTTCAACACAATTTTCTCTAGGAACATATCAAAATAAACACAGGGAAGCAACAACGCGAGCTATTGATCTACAACATAATTTGCAAAATACTACCAGGACTAAGTTCATGATAAATTTAAGTTTAATTAGTCATATTACTTAAGAACTCCCACTTAGATAGACATCCTTCTAATCCTCTAAGTGATTACGTGATCCAAATCATCTAAACCATGTTCGATCATCACGTGAGATGGAGTAGTTTCATTGTGAACATCGTTATGTTGATCATATCTGCTATATGATTCACGCTCGACCTTTCGGTCTCCGTGTTCCGAGGCCATATCTGTATATGCTTGGCTCGTCAAGTATAACCTGAGTATTCTGCGTGTGCAACTGTTTTGCACCCGTTGTATTTGAACGTAGAGCCTATCACATCCGATCATCACGTGGTGTCTCAGCACGAAGAACTTTCGCAACGGTGCATACTCAAGGAGAACACTTCTTGATAATTAGTGAGAGATCATCTTATAATGCTACCATCAATCAAAGCAAGATAAGATGCATAAAAGATAAACATCACATGCAATCAATATAAGTGATATGATATGGCCACCATCATCTTGTGCTTGTGATCTCCATCTTCGAAGCACCGTCATGATCACCATCGTCACCGGCGCGACACCTTGATCTCCATCGTAGCATCATTGTCGTCTCGCCAATCTTATGCTTCCACGACTATCGCTACCGCTTAGTGATAAAGTAAAGCATTACAGCGCGATTGCATTGCATACAATAAAGCAACAACCATATGGCTCCTACCAGTTGCCGATAACTCGGTTACAAAACATGATCATCTCATACAATAAAATTTAGCATCATGTCTTGACCATATCACATCACAACATGCCCTGCAAAAACAAGTTAGACGTCCTCTACTTTGTTGTTGCAAGTTTTACGTGGCTGTTACGGGCTTAAGCAAGAACCAACCTTACCTACGCATCAAAACCACAACGATAGTTTGTCAAGTTGGTGCTGTTTTAACCTTCGCAAGGACCGGGTGTAGCCACACTCGGTTCAACTAAAGTTGGAGAAACTGTCACCCGCTAGCCACCTTTGTGCAAAGCACGTCGGGAGAACCGGTCTCGCGTAAGCGTACGCGTAATGTCGGTCCGGGCCGCTTCGTCTAACAATACCGCCGAACCAAAGTATGACATGCTGGTAAGCAGTATGACTTATATCGCCCACAACTCACTTGTGTTCTACTCGTGCAAATAACATCAACACATAAAACCTAGGTTCGGATGCCACTGTTGGGGAACGTAGTAATTTCAAAATATTTCCTAAACACACGCAAGATCATGGTGATGCATAGCAACGAGATGGGAGAGTGTTGTCTACGTACCCTCGTAGACCGAAGCGGAAGCATTGACGCAACGTAGAGGAAGTAGTCGTACGTCTTCCCGGTCCAACCGATCCAAGCACCATTACTCCGGCACCTCCGAGTTCTTGGCACACGTTCAGCTCGATGACGCACCCCGGGCTCCGATCCAGCAAAGCTTCGGGGAGGAGTTTTGTCAGCACGACGGCGTGGTGACGATCTTGATGTTCAACCGTCGCAGGGCTTCGCCTAAGCACCGCTACAATATGACCGATGTGGAATATGGTGGAGGGGGGCACCGCACACGGCTAAGGAACGATCACGAAGATCAACTTGTGTATCTAGAGGTGCCCCTTGCCCCCGTATATAAAGGAGCAAGGGGGAGGGGGCGGCCGGCCTAGGAGGGGGCGCGCCAAGGGGAGTCCTACTTCCCGGATCGGCGACGGCGACGGCGACCGGGGGCATCATTCTCCCCCTTCCCGGATCTCGTCTCTGCCTCAAAGCTTCACTCACCTGCGGCGAAGACAACGGCCAGAGGCCATCCTCCTCTTTCTCACCAAGGTTATCCCCTCCTCCTCCTCGTCCACTCACCATTTTTCTTTGCCATGGTGATTTCTTTTTCTGCTACACAAACTGACGACCGCCTGTACAGATCGAAGGACCTCCTCTCATGTTTGAGATTTGTACCCAAGTTAGCAACTATACTGAAGAACATTGAACGTTTTGCAGTGCATCTTACTGTCTTGAACTCACAAGTGAGCACAACCACCTTTTCCTCCTTGTCATGCTAATCTATGTGCACAATGTTCTAGTATATTGTGAAGAAGGCAAATTTGTTTATGGGTGGGTTCAATCAAGGAGGTGCTTGAGCTGGGAGTATTATCTTATCATCATGTACTAGAAATTCAGTATAGGATATGATTAATTATTTAGTGCCCCCATTCTTATAAGCAATTCTTAGTTTTGCTTGACCCCTTTGTTTACCCTATGTATGTTGCCAGCTAATCAATCCAAACCCTTTAACATGTACCATATGTATGTTGACTGCAAACTGAAACAACATGCGCCAATTTGTGGTTCACCACGTGAATTGCTAAACTGCAGTCGATCATGTTTTGCTCAATGGTCGTCGATCTTGCTTTGCTCTCTGGAGTGCATGTAGAAGAGTTACATATATTATTTGCCAAATTGTTACGTGAAACCTGGGAATAATAATAGCTTACCATGTAGAGTAACAGAGTCATTTCATTGTGTTCTGTTTTATAGTTGAAAAATGGAGTGGTATACAGGAAGAATGGCCTATGTCCTATACTCACACGCTGCATTTGATTGATCCTAGCTTATCTGGTTGTGAAACCAACAAATATCTTGTTTGGTTTGTCTGACTGATGAGTGACCATTGATTTCTAGTAGGTGCTGATTTGTGGGTCTGCTCTGACTTTAGAAGTTGGCTTTATCCGAAGACTTTGTGTTCAATTGCTTGGTGCCTTTTGATTCATCTGTCATTGAGAAGTTTGC
Source organism: Triticum dicoccoides (assembly GCF_002162155.2). Taxonomy (NCBI): domain Eukaryota; kingdom Viridiplantae; phylum Streptophyta; class Magnoliopsida; order Poales; family Poaceae; genus Triticum; species Triticum dicoccoides. Next base: position 386,656,095 of record NC_041380.1, read on the forward strand.
ACTCAGAGTAAGAAAGGTATGTGACGTAGTCATCCCTGGTCATTGAGGAAGCTTAAATTATGCAAAACTACTGCTCTTGTGGTGTTATTTTCTCTGCTAGTATTGAAAGTGGTCTTATTTTAGTATATGGGAAAATTAATGCTCTAAATTATGTACGTAGATGTTACAATAGAAATGGTATTATCTTTGTATTCACTCCTGAGCTTTCTAGGCTCCTAGCTATTGGTTCTTTGCAGCCATAATAGAGATGGTATTATTATTGCTTTATTTATAATTATTATCATTGTATTAATCTTGTTTTCATTGGGTATAATAGTGATGGATTCTAGGAGAAATAAAATTATTAAGATTATCTCGCAAGAACAAGAAGAAGACGATGAACTATTTTTTCCTTTTGGTTCCCGCTTTATATGCTTCCCTTTATGAGGAAAAGCATCCAGTTCACACGTAATCTTTATTCGGGGGCTGCAAAGGTTAAGGAAATATTAGAAGGCCACGAGAGTTGGTCTAGGGTTGAGTTTCGGATGGAACCTGAGATTTTTAAGTCTATCGTGGATTACCTTAGAAGAGAGAATCTATTGAAGGGCACGTCGCATGTTGCTGTCGAGGAGCAGTTGGCAATGTTCATGTACATGATTTCGCACAATGCTAGTAATCAAGATCTACAAAAGTACTTCCAACACAGCGCGAAAACAATTCATGGGAAGATAAACAGGATTTTTGACTTAATTCCAACTCTAGCCCAAAGATTTATAAAGATCCCAAGTTCACTCCAGCCCCATCCGAAGATTGTTTCGAACAATCGCTATTGGCCTTATTTCCAGGTGAACCACTACATACACATCTCCATATCAATGGAATTTTTGAAAACTTCTCCACATAGATATCTAAACCTACCAACTTTTTTGTTTCTTTTTCAATGTGTACAACTACATTGGTGCTATAGATGGAACACATATCCCCATCACTGTTGCTGAAGATAAGCCCCCCCCATTTAGGAATAGGAAAGGAACCCTCTCATAGAATGTCATGGTTGCATGTGATTTTGATCTGAATTTCACATTTATTTCATGTGGGTGGGAAGGGTCTGCATAAGGTGCAGGAGTTCTTCGTTCTGCTATTAGCAAGGGGTTTCATGTGCCAGATGGAAAATTTTATCTCGTAGATGGTGGATATGCAAACACGCCTTCTTTTCTTGCACCATATCGAGGAGTTCAGTATCACCTGAGTGAATTTAGGAGGCGACGCTCATCTAATACGGGCTATGCCGACCATAGGGAGCTGTTCAACCATACCCATGCAATTCTCCGGAACCACATCGAAAGGAGCATTGGTGTTCTAAAAAGCGTTTCCCTATCTTGAAAGTGGGCAATTACTACCCAATAGAGTCACAAATCAAGATTCCGGCGGCATGTGATGTATTCCATAACATCATTAGAGCTCAAAGTGGTGATGAGGCATGGTTGGATCACCAACCACCGTTAATTCCACCAGAAACATATGTTGATGTTCCAGAGGGAGATGATGTCAACCAACATCATCACAATGAGGCAAACAATGGAAACACTCTTAGAGATCAGATCACGATGCAAATGTGGGCTGATTATAACAACTAGTCGGACATGAGTTTATTTTGTAAATTTTTCTCACCTTTTCTTAGGTAAAGTAGTGGTAGAGAGAAATTTAACTAGTACCCCATTGTTGGTTCAATAATGTAGCAATGGCAGAGCCTAGGGCATCTTGGGACCATGCATATGAGAAAGGTCTTGTTGATATAATGCTTGACCACAACAATCCCATCTATCGAGGTCAAAATGGGTGGACTGCTGAAGGGTGGACTAGAATTACAAATACATTCAATCAGAAATTTCCACCAGCTAATTTCACCAAGCAAAAAATCCAAGAGAAGGATAGGATTTAAAAGGAAATTATAAGGCAGTGAGAGACTCTCGGAAACAGAGCAACACGGGATGGGATGATACACTTTGCATGATCATCGTTGAACCTGTAATATGGGATAAACTTATCAAGGTTAGCTCTTTTCTTGATATATTGTTTGTTCACTGCCATTCATGCTCTTCAAGGCATTGTTTTATTGATCCCAACCATACAATGTTGTTGCATTCAATAGGATAATGCAAGGATAAAGAAGTTCCGTTCAAAACCATTCATGCTCTTCAAGTCATTGGCTTTACTACATGAAGGTGTGTTTCCTGTATCACGTGTTTCCGTCAACCCTGCATATTAAATCCTTTTCATTCTTGCTTTAATTATATAGTATTTGGGAGATTGTTGAGATGCCTGTATTTTTTCATGTGTTTCCATTGGACCCTGCTTGAGTGCTCTTTTTCTTTCTAAGAAGTTGTACGATGAAGGACCAAGTTATGTGCATATATACTTCCTTTCTGGAATGGGTGGCAGTAATATATGTATTTGCAATTATAGATGAATCTGATGTTTCTACGAGAACATGCTGATATGTTTATTTTTTTGGAGCAGGAAGTGTTGCTTCAGGAGACTTGAACTTTGTATCAATTCCGCAAGTGGATCTCACAAGCGATGCCATTTCTCCTATGGATTCCTCTACCAATGATTTGAACCATATCTCCTCTACCAATGTTGATGATGGTATGTCCTCGTCTGATCTACAAGGGCAAGGGGCATCAAGACGAGATGAACCTGAAGCTACAACATCTACCAACTCTGAACAAAAGGGAGCGCTGCCTGTGAAAAAGAGGAAGCAAAGCCAGATCGCTGTTGTACTTGAGGATTACATGGATTTTCGAAAGAAACAATCTGCAAAACTGGTTGATGAGTTGAAGGAATCAAAGCCAGATGACATGTTCTCGATTGAAACTGTGTGGCTGCACTAGAACCAATGGAAGATCTATCAGTTGTAGAAAAAGCAAAGGAACTGCGACTTTTTAAATGCCCAATGAATCGAGAAATATTCATCAATACCAAGGACTCAAATCTTCGGCTTTATTGGTTGAAGGAGGAGATTTCTGAGATGTAGATAACATAAGGTGTGTAACCAGTTCACCTTCTTGTTTTGCACTACATCCATTTATATTTATTTACTTTGTGGCATTATCCACTGGAGCTTTATATAAGCTTGTTTCTCTCTGTTAATCGATGATAGATAAGTAAAGACAAAACACACTTCATTCTTTTAAAACTGACTAGAAGAGCCACACATTTGGAGAAATGTTACTACCTTTTGTTTGGTAGTTTCTGTGTACCTTTACAAGCTTGTTAGTGATACTTAATTTGGTGGCCTCCTCCCATTGGTTTCACCTCCTATTGCCTCATAACTCACCTCACAGCAATATATTGCCCTGTTCATCTGAAGACTTTTTCAAGAAAACAAATTGGGTTACTGGGCAGCCTTGTGATTGCGTTCCTAAACTATATTTATAGTCTTGATTTTTTATGCACAGTGCACAAATCATATGTTGGTTGATACTATTTCATTAGTTTGCTTATACTACAAAATAGTGTTGTGAGATTCTGAACTGATGCTAGCTAACTTATTTCTTTTTGTCATTCAGCCAACATCAAGTTGTGGTACATGATGTCGAGGAAGGAGTGGAGAAAAGACCGGAGTAGGATGTGATTGTTGCTTTGCGGCCCATCTTGTTCGAAAGTATCCCTGAGTTGGACATGGCAACTTATAATCCAGAACTTTTTATAGTGCACAAACTTGACGATGTATCAATAACTCTTGTAATGATTGCTTTTATTTCCGCACATGAAAACGGCTTAGGCCAATGCTCGATCATCGTGAAATGCAGACTGATATCTTAAGCTTGATGAAGTGATGGATAAGTTGTAGTAATATTTTTAAAATTCTAGTTGACATGAATTATGAACCTTTGTTATGTGCCTGTGATTTTTGTCGTTTCTCAGAATTATTTGTGGAATGTGATTTTTGTTGTTTCTCAGAATTATTCGTGGAATTTTTATCTATGATTTGGTTGTTTTCCAAAATTATATGTAGACTTTTTATGTAAGATCTGCTATATTATATGTGTCTGTAGTATGCAAGGGATTTCCTTCCCTCCCATGTTACTATTTGGGCACCTCGACAATGGGAACATTTCCCACGTGGTGGGAGGGGTTTCATGTGCATAGGGGAATCTCCCCTAGGGGTTTATGGCCCAGGGTTTTTCCTACCCAGCATCCAAACGAGGCCTTAGGGTTTCCAACAGGGGGGTGCATGCCCCCCTAGGGTTTCCAACCCTAGGCGCCTTGGGCCCTTGGGTGGGGCGCACTAGCCCACCAGGGGCTGGTTCCCACGCCACTTCAGCCCATGGGACTCTCCGGGATAGGTGGCCCCACCCGGTGGACCCCCAGAACCCTTTCGGTGGTCCCGGTACAATACCGATGACTCCCGAAACTCTCCCGGTGGCCGAAACTGGACTTCCTATATATAAATCTTTACCTCCGGACCATTTCGGAACTCCTCGTGACGTCCGAGATCTCATCCGGGACTACGAACAACTTTTGGTTAACCGCATACTAATATCTCTACAACTCTAGCGTCACTGAACCTTAAATGTGTAGACCCTACGGGTTCGGGAGACACGTAGACATGACCGAGACAACTCTTCGCTCAATAACCAACAGCGGAATCTGGATACCCATGTTGGCTCCCACATGCTCCACGATAATCTCATCAGATGAACCATGATGTCGAGGATTCAATCAATCCCGTATACAATTTCCTTTGTCTATTGGTACGATACTTGCCCGAGATTCGATCATCGGTATACCAATATCTTGTTCAATCTCGTTACGGCAAGTCTCTTTACTCGTTCCCATAACACATCATCCCGTGAACAACTCCTTGATCACATTGAGCTCATTATGATGATGTCCTACCGAGTGGGCCCAGAGATACCTCTCCGTCATACAGAGTGACAAATCCCAGTCTCGATTCGTGCCAACCCAACAGATACTTCCGGGGATACCCATAGTGTACCTTTATAGCCACCCAGCTACGTTGTGACGTTTGGCACGCCCAAAGTACCCTTATGGTATCCGGGAGTTGCACAATCTCATGGTCTAAGGAAAAGATACTTGACATTAGAAAAGCTTTAGCAGACGAACCACACGATCTTGTGATATGCTTAGGATTGGGTCTTGTCCATCACATCATTCTCCTAATGATGTGATCCCGTTATCAATGACATCCAATGTCCATGGTTAGGAAACCGTAACCATCTATTGATCAACGAGCTAGTCAACTAGAGGCTCACTAGGGACATGTTGTGGTCTATGTATTCACACATGTATTACGATTTCTGGATAACACAATTATAGCATGAACAATAGACAATTATCATGAACAAGGAAATATAATAATAACCATTTTATTATTGCCTCTAGGGCATATTTCCAACAACTTGCCCGAGATTCGATCGTCGTTATCTCAATACCTAGTTCAATCTCGTTACCGGCAAGTCTCTTTACTCGTTCCGTAACACATCATCCCGCAACTAACCCATTAGTTGCAATACTTGCAAGGCTTAAGTGACGTGTAGCGCATAACAACATACGTTGTTCCTTTTGTCATCGGTATGTTATTTGCCCGAGATTTGATCGTCGTTATCTCAATACCTAGTTCAATCTCGTTACCAGCAAGTCTCTTTACTCGTTCCGTAACACATCATCCGTAACTAACTCATTAGTTGCAATGCTTGCAAGGCTTAAGTGATGTGTATTATCGAGTGGGCACAGAGATACCTCTCCGACAATCGGAGTGACAAATCCTAATCTCGAAATACGCCAACCCAATAAGTACCTTCGGAGACACTTGTAGAGCACCTTTATAATCATCCAGTTACGTTGTGACGTTTGGTAGCACACAAAGTGTTTCTCCGATAAATGGGAGTTGCATAATCTCATAGTCACATGAACATGTATAAGTCATGAAAAAAGTAATAGCAACAAATTAAACGATCAAGTGCTAAGCTAACGGAATGGGTTAAGTCAATCACATCATTCCCCTAATGATGTGATCCCGTTAATCAAATGACAACTCTTTGTCTATGGCTAGAAAACATAACCATCTTTGATCAACGAGCTAGTCAAGTAGAGGCATACTAGTGACACTTTGTTTGCCCATGTATTCACACATGTATCATGTTTCCGGTTAATACAATTCTAGCATGAATAATAAACATTTATCATGATATAAGAAAATAAATAATAACTTTATTATTGCCTCTAGGGCATATTTCCTTTAAAACTATATAAAGTTTGTCCAAGTTTATAGAAACCAACACAAGCATTTACAATAACAAATCGATATGATGATTTTTTTTCTACAAACTTGATCAAAGTTTATAAAATTTGACTTTAGATAAAGGTAATATAAGGAGAAAATAAAAACAAAAGAGAGTATTTTAAAGACATTTATGTATTGTCATTTATTAAATGCTCTAAGCCAGGCACTGCCAAGTAGTAGCTGGGAAGAGTTGCTTTCAAGACCTCTGCGTTTTCAGCCCGTAGAACGGGTCCATCCGGAGTCATCCATCCCCTGCCGCCACCACCCCACCAACCAACCGCGTCTCCTCCTCCTCTCCTCCGTCTTTACTTCACGTTTTTCCCCCTCTGGACCAAGCGGTAGCTTTTACATCACGTTTCACGGTCACAGGTCGCAGACTCGCAGCTAGTATATCTACGAAAAAAAAGCTACGAGTAGGAAGCGTTCGTGAGAGAAAGCAGAGGCGCGTGACCGTCCACTTCAGCAGTCCACCACGCGTCGCACGCCCGGCACCCCCTGCTGCAGCTGCAGCCTGGGCCCCGCCGTGCTCGCGCCCCACATGCCAGCGACGGACGCTCCTCAGTAGGCCCTGGCCTGCACCACCACGCCAAGCCACGAGGCTATTGCGAAAGGAAACTACGCACGAGAACGAGGCGAGAATTGCGACCGGGCGGGCCGGGCTCTCTCCCGGAGACCGCATAAATACACGCCACCGGCCCGTTTCCGCTCCTGTCTCTCTTCCCCCCCCTCCCTCTCTCCCTTCCTCTGCTTCTGCCAACTGGAAGTCTACTCTAGAAGCATTAAAGGCGAGGGAATTCCCGAGACGAGCGTCTCCGCCGCGTCGCCGTTCCAAGCGGTGGTAGTACGGGGGGAGGTATCCGGCCCGCAGGGCGGCGCTGCCGGCTTGTTGATCGGGGAGTTCGCGCGCGCTCGGCGGGCGATGGGGCGACGGCCGGCTGCGTCGAGGCGTCTCGCGGCGGCGGTGGCGGTGGCGATTTTGTTGCTGGTCGTCGCGTCGGCCACGGCGGGAGCGGCGGAGGAGCGCGGGCGGAGGGGCGTGGCCGTGCGGCAGGGCGAGGGGCGAGGGCGCCACCACCACCGGCACGCGTACGCGGCGATGATGTACATGGGGACGCCGCGGGACTACGAGTTCTACGTGGCGGTGCGCGTGATGATGCGCTCCTTGTCCAGGGTCGGCGCCGACGCCGACCGCGTCCTCATCGCCTCCTCGGACGTGCCCCGCGACTGGGTCCGCGCAATGTGAGTGCACGCCCCCTCCCTCCCTTTGGACCCTTCCGCCGCTCTGCTTCCGTTTGGACGCAGTTGACCGCGAGCAGAAACGGATTGGAGCTCCATTGCTGACGCGTCGCAATTAATTTTTATTAAATTACTATAAGCAAGCGTTTCTTTCCTTTTTCTTTTTCGACAATGGCAAGCGTTTCTTTCCTTGTGTGGGTGGGGACGAAGGCGAAGACGAGGGGGTTGTTTTTGGGAAGTAACTCGTCCGCGCGATGGTTTTGCCGTTTTGCGGGGGCGAGTACCGGGCCACCTGCAGATATATACGATTATAATACAAGGAAGCTTCTGAAGTATTTTCTTTAATCTACTCCATGCTGTTTTTACATATAGTCTCCATGCATCTGAACGGGAACGAACGCTCGCGCTAGGGTTCCCCCGCTCCCCTCCCGCCGCCGCCGCCCCTCCCGCCGCCGG
>NC_041380.1:386664375-386701373 GCF_002162155.2 Triticum dicoccoides
CCCCCTCCGTCTTGGCCGCCTCGCGTCGCCTCCCCGGGAGGTGGCCGGGGCGGAGCTCGCGCCCCTCGCCCGCGGGACCCCGCCCTCCCCATCTCCCCCCGCCGCCGTCGGCGGGCGCCCCCGGCGCTGGCCCGGGTGGTGCCGGCGGCGGCGGGCCTTCCAGTCCCCGCGCGCCCGTGCTCCCTTCCCGGGGCAGGGAGGCGGCGGCGGTGCAGCCCGGCTTGGCTGCGGTCCGGCGGCCCTGCGGTGGCGGCCGGCGGCCGGCGTGGTGACGGCGCCGCTCCTTGGCGGCGGGGCGGCGTGGTGGTGCCGGGTGGCCGTCGACGCGCCCCCGGCCCAGATCCGGGCACGTCGGGCCCATCTGGGCCCCTGGGAGCCGGCCCCCCGGCATGGTCTCATTGTCTGCGGCGCGGTGAGGAGGAGGAGCGGCTCGGACTTGGGGCGTCGGCGTCGATGGCGTGCCGGCAGCAGCGCGAAGGCGGGAGCTTTACGGGCCCACGAGGGCTCGGCCGGGCCTGTGGGCCTACGGGCCTGGTGTGCTCCTGCTATTGCGTCCGGACGGCTACTGTCGCTGACGGTGGAGGTGGGGCCCTCCCGCGTGCCGATGATGCTGATGCCCTAGTCCCGGCTCTGATTCCTCGTCGTGCTGTTCTCACTTCGCGGTGCCGTGGTGAGACGGCGTGGAGGCCTCATGACTGCGTTGGCGTAGGGTGGTGGTTGGTTTGGTGGCGGGATCCGGAGCGCCCGAGGTGCGGGTTGGGATCGGGGGAACCCCCTGTTGGCGTGGCCGACCCCGGCGCGGTGCCGCCTGTGGGTGCCGCCTGACCTTCCGGGAGGGCGTCGGGGGCTACTCTTCCTATCGCCTCGTCGTGTACCGGGGGAAACCCTTGGCCGCAGCGTCGTCATCGTCAGGATCCTTCTTGGAGGTGTTGATTGGTGCCGGCGCTTCGGAGTCTTGGAGCTTAGTGGATTAGACCGGTGGGCCTAGCGATCGCGAGGCTTCTTCGTTTTTGTTGATCCGCCGTTGTCGGCATTTGTTTCTTTTGCTCTTTTTCTGTTGTTTCTTTTGGGCGTGACTGTGCTGCTTCCGGCACCTATCCCTGTATGATCCGGTTGGTTGCTTTGTATACAAAGCGGGGGGAAACCCTTTTTCGGCATATAGTCTCCATGCTGTTTACCAGACGGGATATTTCAGTGCATGCTCAGTCTGCTTAAGTAAATGTTCTTGACTGACACATCACCGCTGTGTGCTGTTAATTAGAGTAGTACTCTCAGAGAATATGCTGTATTGTGTGAGTACATGCTGTGAGCTTTGACGAGTAGTAGGAGTATTTGTTTGGTGGCTTCTCTTCAAAGAAATCGGTTGGTTTCCAATTAGAGTGGTCAACTTTCCTTCCTCTTCATGAAATTTATTTCAGAATATATGTTTTGGATACTGTCAAATCCCAAATGATTGGTTTGGACCATGACTCCGCCCCGATAATCGCTAATTCGTTTATAAAATGCAACGTGAACAAATATATTCATTCCGTTCCCAGTATGATTTTTTTTTTGAAACGGAAGTATGAATTGAAATATGACATTTCTGATGGTGGTGAACGGGAACAGGAGGGAGGAGGATGGCATGAGGGTGGTGGTTGTCGAGAACCTGAAGAATCCTTACGAGGGCAACCTTGGAGGAATGAACAGGAGGTTTAAGCTGACATTGAACAAGCTCTACGCATGGAGCTTGGTCGACTATGAGCGTGTCGTCATGATCGACTCCGACAACATCTTCCTCCAGAACACCGATGAGCTCTTCCAGTGCGGCCAGTTTTGTGCTGTTTTCATCAATCCATGCTACTTCCACACTGGCCTTTTCGTGCTCCAGGTATGGCCCCAGTTCTTCTTATGGTTTGTACCTTGCAATTGTACTGCCTGTACCAAACGTCAAACTCTTCTTCTGCTTGAAATGTTATGGACCTGCTGAGTTGATCATGTAACGGTCTGTGCTGAACTAGATGGTGTCCTTAACTCCTTACGTATGCTGATGATAGTATAGTTCCTAAATTGAGCCACATCGCTACATCTGTTGATGATGGCATGTACTGGCATAAACCAGTTGAGCAACTATTAATAGATGGAACTTCGATTGACTCGCCAGCTATCACATGCATGGTTGGCATGATAGCTCCACTAAACCACCACAAGCACATAACCAGAAGATTTTTCTTAAATAGTCATCTATATAGTTTCAGATCGGAAGGTATGCAATGAGCAACATCATTGCATTGATCATAGCTAATGCACCTCAAGATATCTTTTACGCAGATAACAGTTGTCTTTAAAAAGTATCTGATGTTGATGTTTTATCCAATATACAGCCTTCTATGGATGTGTTTAATGGCATGCTTCATGACCTGGAGATTGGCCGTGACAACTCTGACGGTGCAGACCAAGGCTTCCTAGTCGGCTGCTACCCAGACTTGTTGGACAAACCATTGTTCCACCCTCCTGAAAATGGCACCAAACTCAACGGAACATATCGCCTTCCTCTCGGCTATCAGATGGACGCATCATACTACTGTGAGCATCTCTGCGCTTCAGCTCCATTCTCTAACCTTTGTATGGTTCTTGCTTCCAAAGATATTTACCGACATTTTACTGAAATATTGCAGATCTTAAACTCCATTGGCATGTTCCATGCGGTCCTAACAGCGTGATCACATTCCCTAGTGCCCCTTGGTTTAAACCTTGGTACTGGTGGTCCTGGCCAATCTTGCCACTGGGCCTTTCCTGGCACAAGCAACGCTGGGATGATCTTGGGTGAGTGAAAGCAAGAATTTACGACCACAACATATACTTGAGCAGATAGAAAAGAAATCATATGGCATGCATTCTGCACATTTAATTTCTGCCTGCTAACATTCCTTCCCTGGTCCACATTTGACAGTTATGCTGCTGAAATTCCGGTGGTCCTCATGGAGCTGCTAATGTACATAACGATCATAGCCGTCACCAGATTGGCAAGACCACAGATGACAAAACTGTGCTATAATCGGCGACCTGAGAAACAAGGTGCCCTGCTGCAGTGGCTAATCAAGCTGGCCGGGATTGTGGCCATGGTGGCTGCATATGCGATCCCATTCTTTGTAATCCCATGCACAGTTCATCCAATCATGGGTTGGTCCATGTACCTCTTTGGCGTCCTCGCCTTCTCAACGGTCGTGATCAATGCATTCCTGCTCCCACCGCTTGCCGTGCTCACTGCATGGCTTGGGATTGTTGGAATGCTCTTTGTCATGGCATTCCCATGGTACCATGACGGCATCGCGAGGATTCTGGTGGTCGTCGCCTATGCATTTTGCTCTGCACCATTCCTGTGGGCATCCATCGTGAGGGTGATGGACTCATTGCAAACAATGCTTGAGAGGGATCCGCACTTCCCCCGGCTCGGTGATCCAGCACCTGAGACTGAATTTAGCAAACTGTACTGACTCTTTTGTAAAGGTTTGATATGCTTCATCATCATCATATGGACAGCTGATTCAGATTGGCTGATTATTGATTCATTCTGACTATTTTGTCTCTAGCAATCTGCTTTGTATCAGAAGTAACTTTGAAACATTGCCTGAGCAACTAATATTTGAATGCAGATAGAGAAGATAGATCAGTTGCACTGAACTTAACTACAAAAAAGGGGCATGTTCATTGCATCCGGTGGGTAATGGGACTATTGTAAATTACCATTTGTTAGGGTGTTCCCCTGTTTCAGAAAAAAAAATGTCTTGCTAGGTCTGACGGTTCAAACTATGTTTGAGCAAGTTGTTTCCTGTCTCTGTGACTGGAAATATACATATAATTGGTTTAACTGAAAGTTTTCTTCCCATTTTTCTGGAAAAGAGTCGGGACTCAATGGCGAACGTCTGAAACTACCAAAAGGTAGACGGTTCATCATAATTCTAATCTAGAGATCTATGAATCAGGTACATAAGTATCTTGAAAACAAAGTGTAGATACAAAATGGATAAGAGAGCCAACGATGAGGTTGCATAGTCAACTGAAGTTAGCTGATCGTATTATATGTTCAGGATGTAAAGCCCTCTCTAACAGAACACAATGGTTAAATTCTAAGTATCTTGTCTAAAGTTGGAAAAGGTGGACACACATTCCTAAATTTCAGCATCTTGCCTTGATTTGTCCCGCAGTTCCTGTTGCCTAGGAAGAACAATCTGAGCCCCTTGACCTGATGACGAGAAGTATCTATCCAGAATCATCTACAGCCAAAGTAAACTATAGTCAAGTTGGAAGCTGGGACACACAAAAGCCGGTAAAAGAGTGTGATGTGGCCAGAATGATATGTACCATGGCAGCATACGCATCAGATTTGTCGTCACGGGAAGACCTCTTAACACCCCTGAAGAACATGAGTTTCAGACCGAGACAACATCCTAGTGAGATTTATCCAACTTGTTTTTTTTGGTGGTTTTCGAAATAAAGTTTATGGCAGGTAGTAGCAAACTTGCCATCCATGACAGGGTAGACAGCCTACCTTGAGATCATGTAATGGAGGGCGTCCACTGATGTTCCATGCTCATCCTGCAGATAAACCCTCAGCCCCCTGCGCTGTTCAAACAAACACACTGAGCCGACTCAAAGCACTCAAACACTGAACCCCCTCTACTGGACTGAAGTGAAGAACACTGCAACAAGCCTTTTTCCCTCCTTGCTTGCTTTCTAGTGCGCCGCCCGCCCATTCTGTAATTGGAACCCAGAGGACCACGCACGCACCTGTCGGCCGCTTGGACGGCGAGCCTTCCGACGACGCTCCGCACTTTGTTGGACTGCGGCGTCTCTCTCCCGTCGGCCGAGACCGGCAGGCCGATGATCAGCTCGCCCGCCTCCTGCGAAACAGAGCAGGAGCAGCAAATTCACGCACAATTGAAATGTCGGGCAGACTCAGGGCACAGAGAAGAGAACGAGAAAGAAGAAGGGAATTTTTCTACCTGCTGCTGAGCTACATCGAGCAGCATCAGCTCCAGCTTCTGCCCCCGTAGCTTCAGAACCTGACGGAATCCACTAACCCATCTTCAGACCCCCAATAAACCGAACGGAGCAAAAGCGTAGTAGATTTCGAGTGTGAGGGCGCGTACGGTGAGGGGGCGGGGCTGGGTGATGCCACGGCCGACGGCGATCCCTGTGCGTGCGGCGCCCAGGTCCACGCCGAGGCTGAACCCGCCGCCGTGCCAGAGCGGCCGGCGCGCGTTCGGCTGGAGCCTGGCAGGAAGCTCGCCACCGGCGTCCCCGCTGCAGGTGGCGGGAGGAGGCGAGGCCCTGGTAATTCCTGCCCTTTGGCGCCGCGGTAGGCGCAGTGGAAGAATTCGCGGGTAGGCGGCGGCCCGTGGGAGCGGCACCGGCGCCGCTGGCTTCGCAGTTGCCATGGCGAATCCGCGAAGAGAGGGGCAGTGCGATAGAGAGACCTGCCATTTTGTGGCTGGATTTGGTTGGATAAGGGCCCTTATGGGCTTTATTGATCCAAGTAACCTTCGCTGAGCCTGTCAGTCACCTGGGCCCGTTAGCGTCGGCTCACTTTGCTCGCCGGCCCAGCGTAGCACGATCAAGGCATACAACAGCACAACTTGAGCTAAAAGACACACCGGACTTTGCTTTGTTCACCATGTGTCCATTGCCCTTGGGTAAAAAACAGCTCCAATAGCACAAAAAAAATTGCTACAGGAGTGATATATTTAGGTCTCACAAGCACAAGACAAAAGACGAAAACCGCAACTGTGGGAACCCAACCGCCAGATTTGAAATTTTCCGCCATGACCACCAACGACCGTCGGATGCCATGGAAGGCATCCTCGACACGACTGCCGCCTCCTGTAGCCTCCCCATCGTGACCGCCGGCCCAGCAGTCGCCCCTCTCGTGCTTTCCCGCCGTCAGTGCCGAGAAGCCAAAGGTTGTCCACTTTATAGGACTTGGACTGCCACCAACCATCGTTGTGGACACCGGCGAAGCGTTGTAGGACCCCACCAAGGCTTCCCCGCAAGCGAAGAAGCTGACTAGGAAGAGGCCGCCGCGAGATCCATTGGCTAGGTTGCGACCCACAAGAAGAAGAAGAAGAAGAAGAAGAAGAAGAAGAAGAAGAAGAACCATCGGCGATCCCTCCAACCACGACCCCAACTCCTCTAACACCGCCTAGGGCCATTTGGCCACCCCTCCCACTGCCGCATAAGGACGGGCCGACGTCACCCGTCGTCACAACCACCAAGATCCCCAATGTGTTCAGTGAAATGGCCAAGAGGTAAAAAAATCGTTTTATGTTTTTCTATGATTTTCATGTGCCTTTTCATTTTGTATGCAATTTTTTATGTGATGTGCATGTCTTTTGTTCAAATTTGATGTATGTAGTGTGGATGATGATTTTTTATTTCCATCACCAGAAGTTTCGTCTCAAGAATATGCACCACAAGAAGAGCACCTTCGTGACATGGAAGATGAGGGTTTTGTTGATGCGAGCAAATTACACTACCAAAGAAGACAAGTTGTTGTGGGGTGCATGGAAGAAAATTGGTCCTGGTCCGGTTATAGGTATTGAGCAACCAATCTCAAGTTATTGGGAGCGTATATGTGAATACTTCAGGGCACGTAACACTAGTGGCATTTATCGATCAGAAGTTTTGGTCTGACAACGATGGTAAACTATATTGGTGGATTGTCAAAAGTGGTCGGCATACTTGGCAGAATTTGACCGTCTCAACCCAAGTGGTACAAATGCCGAAGATAAAGTGACTGTTTTTTTGCATTGATCAATTATTTCTTCATCTCTTGTATGCATTGGTGGATATCTTATTTTCTCACTTGTGGTATGTACCTCAACATTGCTCAAGAATTGTTTAGGAGCCAACCAAAATACGAGGGAAGAGGCTAAAAAAAGGCAATGTATTCATTTTGCACCCTTGTTGGATGGAGATTGAAAATGAGGAGAATAGGAAGAACCCACAAATACAACTAAATTCAAAATAAGAAGAAGCTGAGGATCTTGGTTGGCGATGCAATAAAAGTTGACACTCATGATGGTGCACCAAGTGTTGAGGATGGAAAGAGAAACCCCGCACCCAACTCAGTTGCTAACATGAGGTCTGATGGGAGGAAGAACGACAAGGACAAGTTGAAGAAGGGAGGAGACAATCACTTCAAGGAATCATTGGACAACATCATGGCAATAATGAAGGAGATGGCCAGAAAAGGAAGAACTTGAAGGCCAAAGAAATGGAGGAGAGAAGGGAGGTTGAGGAGAGGAGAACGCCGACCAAGAAGAGTAGGGCTGAGTTTGAGGAGAGGAAGGCGGCCTACGATGAAAGAATCAAGAGCTTGGAAGTGAGGAAAAGCTTATGTTCATGGGCCCAAGTGATCTTGATGAGAAGGGAATACCGTACTTTGAACTTATGCACATTCAGGTGTTGGCCGAAAGGTCAATATGAGACTTCTTGGGAGGTTCGGAGGCATGGGTGGCATGAAAGGATTCATGGGTGGCATGGGTGACAATGGAAACAATGGTGCCAATGATGGTCATGGAGTGAATGCAAGCACTAGTGATGGCAATAGAGGAAAAATCTTATGAAAGCACATGTTCCTTATAAAAAAATCTAAAAGGTGGTCGAAAGTTTGTAAACCCGGTATTAGTTTTTGGAAGTTTTCGGGGCAATGGAAGGGCTGGTAGAAAGCTCAGGCCAACCCCAAGTAGGCAAGGGGAAATATTTTCATCAACCGACCGATATTGTGGATCGGTCGATAGCCCACGCGAGCATGGCTCTGCCCATCATGCTTGCTCTATGAAGCTCATGCGCGCTGCCCATTGAAGTTGGCTCGACAACACCCTTGTAATAGACTAAGTATAGACCGAGTCATGGTAGCACACAGGGGCAGATGGCACCCCTCCAAAATTGTGAAATAAATTTTAGTACTTTGAATGTAACACTAAATATCTATCAAGTTGTTACTATTTTAAGACTATTTTAAGATTATCATGATGTTTGATGTAAAATTTGAACTGTGGCACCCCAAGGATGAGATTCTAGGTCCGCCACGTGCACCCACAGCCTCTTAAGAGGCCCTCTCCTGCGGCAAAGGGATGGTGCTTCTCCACCTTTCCCCATTGCCATGGCAAGGATTGAAGGAAATATGCCCTAGAGGCAATAATAAAGTTGTTATTTATATTTCCTTATATCATGATAAATATTTATTATTCATGCTAGAATTGTATTAACTGGAAACTTAGTACATGTGTGAATATATAGACAAACAGAGTGTCACTAGTATGCCTTTACTTGACTAGCTCGTTGAATCAAAGATGGTTAAGTTTCCTAACCATAGACATGAGTTGTCATTTGATTAATGGGATCACATCATTAGAGAATGATGTGATTGACTTGACCCATCCATTAGCTTAGCACGATGATCGTTTAGTTTGTTGCTATTGCTTTCTCCATAACTATACATGTTCCTATGACTATGAGCTCATGCAACTCCCGAATACCAGAGGAACACTTTGTGTGCTACCAAATGTCACAACATAACTGGTTGATTATAAAGGTGCTCTACAGGTGTCTCCGATGATGTTTGTTGAGTTGGCATGGATCAAGATTAGGATTTTTCACTCCGATTGTCGGAGAGGTATCTCTCGGCCCTCTCGGTAATGTACAACACAATAAGCCTTGCAAGCAATGTAGCTAACGAGTTAGTTACGGGATGTATCATTATGGAACGAGTAGAGAGACTTGCCGGTAACGAGATTGAACTAGGTATTGAGATACCGACGATCGAATCTCGGGCAAGTAACATACCGATGACAAAGGGAACAACGTATGTTGTTATGCGGTTTGACCGATAAAGATCTTCGTAGAATATGTAGGAACCAATACGAGCATCCAGGTTCCGCTATTGGTTATTGACCGGAGATGAGTCTCGGTCATGTCTACATAGTTCTCGAACCCGTAGGGTCCGCACACTTAACGTTCGGTGACGATCGGTATTATGAGTTTATGTGTTTTGATGTACCGAAGGTTGTTCAGAGTCCCCGATGAGATCAGGGACATGACGAGGAGACTTGAAATGGTCGAGAGGTAAAGATCGATATATTGGAAGGCTATATTCGGACATTGGAAAGGTTCTGAGTGGTTCGGGTATTTATCGGAGTACTAGAGAGTTATGAGAATTCGCCGGGGAGTGTATGGGCCTTATTAGGCTTTAGGGGAAAGAGAGAGGGGCTGCCTAGGGCAGGCTGCGCTCCCCCAAGGCCTAGTCCAAATTGGACTAGGGGGAGGGGCGGCGCTCCCTCCTTCCTTCTCTCCTACTCCTACTACATGGAAGGGGGGAATCCTACTCCCACCGGGAGTAGGACTCCCCAGGGCGGCGCTATATATAGTAGAGAGCCGGCCCTCCCCCTCCTCCACTCCTTTATATACGGGGGAGGGGACACCCCATGGACACACAAGTTGATCATTTATCTTTTAGCCGTGTGCGGTGCCCCCTCCACCATAATCCACCTCGGTTATATCGTAGCGGTGCTTAGGCGAAGCCCTGTTTCGGTAGCATCATCATCACCGTCATCACGCCGTCGTGCTGACGAAACTCTCCGTCGAAGATCTACTGGATCGTGAGTTCGCGGGACGTCACCGAGCTGAACGTGTGCAGATCGCGGAGGTGTTGTACCTTCGGTGCTAGATCGGTCGATCATGAAGACGTACGACTACATCAACCGCGTTGTCATAACGCTTCTGCTTACGGTCTACGAGGGTACATAGACGATACTCTCCCCTCTCGTTGCTATGCATCACCATGATCTTGCGTGTGCGTAGGATTTTTTTTGAAATTACTACGTTCCCCAACAGTGGCATCAGAGCCAGATTTATACGTAGATGTTATATGCATGAGTAGAACACAAAGGAGTTGTGGGCGTGGTTATATACATATTGCTTGCCGTCACTAGTTGATTCTTGATTCGGCGGTATTGTTGGATGAAGCGGCTCAGACCGACATTACGCGTACGCTTACGCGAGACTGGTTCTACCGACGTGCTTCGCACACATGTGGCTGGTGGGTGTCAGTTTCTCCAACTTTAGTTGAATCGCATTCAATGAACAGGGTTGTTTCTGAATATCAAAAAGCAATCACTATACCGTGCTGTGGTTTTTGATGCGTACGTAAGAATGGTTCTTGCTCAGCCCGTAGCAGCCATGTAAAACTTGCAACAACAAAGTAGAGGATGTCTAACTTGTTTTTGCAAGGCTTGTTGTGATGTGATATGGTCAAGACGTGATGAGATATAAATTTTTGTATGAGATGATCATGTTTTGTTAAAGTTATCGGCAACTCGCAGGAGCCTTATGGTTGTCTCTTTATTGCATAGGATGCAAGCGCCATATAATTGCTTTACTTTATCACTATGTGATAGCAATAGTTGGTGAGACAACCATGTGATGACACGTTGATAAAGATCAAGATGATGGAGATCATGTTGTCATGCCGGTGACGATAGAGATCATGACGGTGTTTTGGAGATGGAGATCAAAGGCACAAGATAATGATGGCCATATCATGTCACATATTTTGATTGCATGTGATGTTTATCTTTTATACATCTTATTTTGCTTAGTTCGGCGGTAGCATTATAAGATGATCTCTCACTAAATTTCAAGGGATAAGTGTTCTCCCTGAGTATGCACCGTTGTGACAGCTTGTCGTGCCGAGACACCACGTGATGATCGGGTGTGATAAGCTCTCCGTTCACATACAACGGGTGCAAGCCTATTTTGCACATGCAGAATACTCAGGTTGAACTTGACGAGCCTAGCATATGTAGATATGGCCTCGGAACACTGGAGACCGAAAGGTCAAGCGTGAATCATATAGTAGATATGATCAACATAGTGATGTTCACCATTGAAAACTACTCCATCTCACGTGATGATCGGACATGGTTTAGTTGATTTGGATCATGTGATCATTTAGATGACTAGATCGATGTCTATCTAAGTGGGAGTTCTTAAGTAATATGATTAATTGAACTTTAATTTATCATGAACTTAGTCCTGATAGTATTTGCATATCTATGTTGTAGATCAAAAGCTTGCGATGTAGCTCCCCGTTTATTTTTGATATGTTCCTAGAGAAAATAAGTTGAAAGATGTTAGTAGCAATGATGCGGACTAGCTTCGTGATCTGAGGGTTATCCTCATTGTTGCACAGAAGTAGTATGTCCTTGATGCACCGCTAGGTGACGGACCTATCGCAGGAGCAGATACAGACGTTACGAACGTTTGACAGAGCTCGGTATGATGACTACTTGATAGTTTAGTGCACCATGCTTTATGGCTTACAACCGGGACATCAAAAACGTTTTGAACACCACGGAGCATATGAGATGTTTCAAGAGTTGAAATTAGTATTTCAGGCTCATGCCCGAGTCGATAGGTATGAGACCTCTGACAAGTACTTTGCCTACAAGATGGAGGAGAATAGCTCAACTAGTGAGCATGTGCTCAGAATGTATGAGTACTACAATCACTTGAATCAAGTGGGAGTTAATCTTCCAGATAATATAGTGATTGACAGAGTTCTCTAGTCACTATCACCAAGTTACTAGAACTTTGTGATGAACTATAATATGAAAGGGATAACAGAAATGATTCCCAAGCTCTTCGTGATGCTGAAATCAGCAAATGAAGAAATCAAGAAAAGCATCAAGTGTTGATGGTTGACAAGACCACTAGTTTCAAGTAAAAGGGCAAGGGAAAGAAAGGGAACTTCAAGAAGAATGGCAAGCAAGTTGCCACTCCCATGAAGAAGCCCAAAGCTAGACCCAAGCCAGGAACTGAGTGCTTCTACTACAAAGGAAATGGTCACTGGAAGTGGAACTGCCCTAGATACTTGGCAGATAAGAAGGATGGCAAAGTGAACAAAAGTATATTTGATATACATGTTATTGATGTGTACTTTACTAGTGTTTATAGAAACCCCTCAGCATTTGATACTAGTTCAGTTGCTAAGAGTAGTAACTCGAAATAGGAGTTGCAAAATAAACAGAGACTAGTTAAGGGTGATGTGATGATATGTGTTGGAAGTGATTCCAAGGTTGATAAGATCACCATCGCACAATCCATTTTCATTCGGGATTAGTGTTGAACCTAAAATAAATGTTATTTGGTGTTTGCGTTGAGCATGAATATGATTGGATCATGTTTACTGCAATACGGTTATTCATTTAAGTCAAAGAATAATTGTTGTTCTATTTACATGGATAAAACCTTCTATGGTCATACACTCAATATAAATGGTTTATTGAATCTCGATCGTAGTGATACACATATTCATAATATTGAAGCCAAAAGATGCAAAGTTAATAATGATAGTGCAACTTATTTGTGGCACTGCCGTTTAGGTCATATTGGTGTAAAGCGCGTGAAGAAACTCCATGCTGATGGGCTTTTGGGATCACTTGATTATGAATCACTTGATGCTTACGAACCATGCCTCATGGGCAACATGACTAAGACTCCGTTCTCCGGAACAATGGAGCGAGCAACTGACTTATTGGAAATAATACATACTGATGTATGCGGTCCAATGAGTGTTGAGGCTCGCGGTGGGTATTGTTATTTTCTGACCTTCACAGATGATTTGAGCAGATATGGGTATATCTACTTGATGAAACATAAGTCTGAAAGATTTGAAAAGTTCAATGAATTTCAGAGTGAAGTGGAAAATCATCATAACAAGAAAATAAAGTTTCTATGATCTGATCGTGGAGACGAATATTTGAGTTACGAGTTTGGTCTTCAATTAAAACAATGTGGAATAGTTTCACAAACTCATGCCACCTGGAACACCATAGCATAATGGTGTGTCCGAACGTCGTAATCACACTTTACTAGATATGGTGGGATCTATGATGTCTCTTACTGGTTTACTGCTATCATTTTGGGGTTATGCATTACAAACAGTTGCATTCATGTTAAATAGGGCACCATCTAAATCTGTTGAGATGACACCGTATGAACTATGGTTGGCAAGAAACCTAAGCTGTTGTTTCTTAAAGTTTGGGGTTGCAATGCTTATGTGAAAAAGTTTCAACCTGATAAGCACGAACCCAAATCGGAGAAGTGCGTCTTCATAGGATACCCAAAAGAAAATGTTGGATACACCTTCTATCACAGATCTGAAGGCAAGATCTTTGTTGCTAAGAATGGATCCTTTCTAGAGAAGGAGTTTCTCTCGAAAGAAGTGAGTGGGAGGAAAGTAGTACTTGATGAGGTAACTGTAGCTGCTCCCTTATTGGAAAGTAGTTCATCACAGAAATCTATTCCTGTGACTCCTACACCAATTAGTGAGGAAGATAATGATGATGATCATGTAACTTCAGATGAAGTTACTACCGAACCTCGTAGGTCAACCAGAGTGAGATCCTGATACGTCTCCGTCGTATCTATAATTTTTGATTGTTCCATGCCAATATTATTCAACTTTCATATACTTTTTGGCAACTTTTTATATTATTTTTGGGACTAACATATTGATCCAGTGCCCAGTGTCAGTTCCTGTCTCTTGCATGTTTTTGGTTTCGCAGAATATCCATATCAAACGAAGTCCAAACGGGATAAAAACGGACGGAGCTTATTTTTGGAAAATATGGAAAATTCGGAAGGAAAATCAACGCGAACCAGTGCCCGAGGTGGTCACGAGGCAGGGGGCGCCGCCCCCTAGGGCGCGCCCCTACCCTCGTGAGCCCACCGTAAGGCGGTTGATGCTCTTCTTTTGCCGCAAGAAAGCTAATATTCAGAAAACAAATCACGGCGAAGGTTTCAGGCCAATCGGAGTTACAGATCTCCATATATATACGAAATGATGAAACAAAGCCAGAACAGAACGCATAACCAGAGAGAAACAGAGAGATAGATCCAATCTCGGAGGGGCTCTCGCCCCTCCCATGCCATGGAGGCCAAGGACTAGAGGGGAAACCCTTCTCCCATCTAGGGAGGAGGTCAAGGAAGAAGAGGAAGAAGGGGGCCCCTCTCCCCCTCTCCTCTGATGGCGCCGGAACGCCGCCGTGGCCATCATCATCATCACCGCGATCTTCACCAACACCTCTGCCATCTTCACCAACATCTCCATCACCTTCCCCCCTCTATCTACAGCGGCCCACTCTCCCGCAACCCTCTGTACCCTCTACTTGAACATGGTGCTTTATGCTTCATATTATTGTCCAATGATGTGTTGCCATCGTATGATGTCCGAGTAGATTTTCGTTGTCCTATCGGTGGTTGATGAATTGCTATGATTGATTTAATTTGCTTGTGGTTATGTTGTTGTACTTCGGTGCCCATCATATGAGCGCGCACGTGGATCACATCATAGGGTTAGTTGTATGTTGATAGGACTATGTATTGGAGGGCAAGAGTGACAAAAGCTTCAACCTAGCATAGAAATTGATACATACGGGATTGAAGGGGGACCAATATATCTTAATGCTATGGTTGGGTTTTACCTTAATGAACATTAGTAGTTGCGGATGCTTGCTAATAGTTCCAATCATAAGTGCATAGAATTCCAAGTCAGGGATGACATGCTAGCAGTGGCCTCTCCCACATAATACATGCTATCGGTCTAGTAAAGTAGTCAATTTCTTAGGGGCAATTTCGCAACTCCTGCCACCACTTTTCCACACTCACTATATTTACTTTATTGTTTCTTTATCTAAGCAACCCCTACTTTTATTTACGTACTCTTTATCATCTTGCAAACCTATCCAACAACACCTACAAAGTACTTCTAGTTTCATACTTGTTCTAGGTAAAGCGAACGTCAAGCGTGCGTAGAGTTGTATCGGTGGTCGATAGAACTTGAGGGAATAATTATTCTACCTTTAGCTCCTCGTTGGGTTCGACACTCTTACTTATCGAAAACTGTTGCGATCCCCTATACTTGTGGGTTATCAAGACCTTTTTCTGGCGCCGTTGCCGGGGAGCAATAGCGTGGGCTGAATATTCTCGTGTGTGCTTGTTTGCTTTATCACTGAGTAATTTTTATTTGTTGTTCTTAGTTGTTTTCTACCTTTAGTTATGGGTAGGAAACGCAAAATACCAAAAACTTAGTTGTACCTACTGAACCTATGGTTGAAGAACCACTCAAAATCTATCACACTGCTGAAGCTTTTTACTTGGATCATCTTCGATCCCTTTGTGCTCGTGCCGAAACCCCAACCAGCTTAGTTGAGGGCAAATCTTTAGATGAGCATCCTTGTTATGTGCGACACCGTATATCTGAAAAAGGGAAACTATTATGGAGTCAAATTCAACGTTTGCAATGCTATGCTTGGAATTTATGTGAAATATATGATTTTACTTGTTGTTCTGAAAACCCTAAGAAACACCTTCCCTATCAATGTGAGTTTAGTAATAATGGAATCGTATCTTTGTATGCTAAGGGTGTTTATAATTACTATGATGTTCAACAAATTGAAGAATTTGTTGCTTTTAAGGGTGCTTCTGAAATTGCTTCTTTGATTGAAAAGTATGATGATACTCTTCACAAATCTGAAAATTTTGCCATACTTGAATATTGTTATGAGAATTATGCTTCTAATGCTTATGTTAAACTATATATTTAGGACTACTCCGCTATACAAGAAGAGACTAATATTTTGTAGGAGTCTATGGAAGGATAAATTGATAAAACTGTGAGCTCATTGGATGAAAAAGATGAGGAGGAGAGCGAAGAACAAAAGGAGGAAGAGCGGATTGATCACCCGTGCCCACCTTCTAATGAGAGTAACTCATCAACTCATAATTGTTTAATTCCCCTTCGTGCTTACCGAAGGATGATTGCTATGATGACTGTTATGATCCCATTGATTCTCTTGAAATATCCCTTTTTGATGATGCTTGCTATGCTTGTGGCCAAGATGCCAATATGAATTATGCTTATGGAGATGAACTTGCTATAGTTCCTTATGTTAAACATGAAATTGTTGCTATTACACCCACGCATGATAGTCCTATTATCTTTTTGAATTCTCCCAACTACACTATATCGGAGAAGTTTGCCCTTATTAAGGATTATATTGATGGGTTGCCTTTTACTATTACACATGATGGTTTTAATGAATATAATATGCATGTGCTTGCTGCTCCTACTTGCAATTATTATGAGAGAGGAACTATATCTCCACATCTCTATGTTTCCAACATGATAAAATTGCAAGAAACTGTTTATACTATGCATTGGCCTTAACTAGGTGTGCATGAATGTTCTTTTATGACATGCCGATGCATAGGAAGAGAGTTAGACTTTGTCATTGCTTGATATATGTTACTTTGTGCTCACTACTAAATTACAAGTCATTGCTAATTAAAATTGGTTTTGATATACCTTGGGATCCGGGTGGATTCACTACTTGAGCACTATATGCCTAGCTTAATGGCTTTAAAGAAAGCGCTGCCAGGGAGACAACCCGGAAGTTTTAGAGAGTCATTTATTTCTATTTAGTGCTTTCATATAGTTTAAAAACAACAAAATAAAGAGGGAAACCCAAAACTTTTTCAAAAAGGAAAGTGAAAGTGAGAAAGACAAGCATTGTTGAAGTGAGAGAGCTCCTTGAACTTTGTTCATGCTCACGGCAACTTTGTGAATCTTGATTACAGAAACTTTTCAACAAAAATAATTATCCCCTTGTACAATTCCTTTGTATTATAAAAATAATGTGCCAAGGTTTGCCTTTAGGATGTTTACATTTGCTTGATGGTTTGTATGGTGCAGGACAGAAACTTTGGCTGTAGTGCATGATTTTACATTTTTAGCTGGAATGTCAAATGGTTCTGATTCTTTTTGCACTGTCTTCCTACACAAATTTTTTATTTTTACTAATTTTTACAGAATTTTTAAAGTATGAGAAGTATGGTGAATGCTCAAATTATTACAGATTGTTCTGTTTTAGACAAATTCTGTTTTTGATGCATAGTTTGCTTGTTTTGATGAAACTATCGATTCATATCAGTGGATTAAGCCATGAAAAAGTTATACTACAGTAGACACAATTCAAAAACAAAATATGAATTGGTTTGCAACAATATTTAGAGTAGTGATTTGCTTTATTATACTAGCGGATCTTACCGAGTTTTCTGTTGAAGTTTTGTGTGGATGAAGTGTTCGATGATTGAGAAGGTTTCGATGTGAGAAGAAGGAAGAGAGGCAAGAGCTCAAGCTTGGGGATGCCCGAGGCACCCCAAGTAAATATTCAAGGATACTCAAGCGTCTAAGCTTGGGGATGCTGGGGAGGCATCCCCTCTTTCTTCAACAAGTATCGGTATGTTTTCGAATTCATTTCGTTCATGCGATATGTGCAAGTCTTGGAGCGTCTTTTGCATTTAGGTTTTTATTTTTATTTTTATGCACCATGCTGGTATGAGATAGTCCTTGGTTTATTTATATAATGCTCATTGCACTTCACTTATATCTTTTGAGTATGGCTTTATAGAATGCTTCATGTGCTTCACTTATATCATTTGAAGTTTGGATTGCCTGTTTCTCTTCACTTAGACAACCGTCATTTGTAGAATGCACTTTTGCTTCACTTATACTTGTTAGAGCATGGGCATACCTTTTGTAGAAAGAATTAAACTCTCTTGCTTCACTTATATCTATTTAGAGAGATGACAGGAATTGGTCATTCACATGGTTAGTCATAAAATCCTACATAAAACTTGTAGATCACTAAATATGATATGTTTGATTCCTTGCAATAGTTTTGTGATATAAATATGGTGATATTAGAGTCATGCTAGTGGGTAGTTGTGGATTGTAGAAATACTTGTGTTGAAGTTTGTGATTCCCGTAGCATGCACGTATGGTGAACCGTTATGTGATGAAGTCGGAGCATGAGGTATTTATTGATTGTCTTCCTTATGAGTGGCGGTCGGGGACGAGCGATGGTCTTTTCCTACCAATCTATCCCCCTAGGAGCATGCACGTAGTACTTTGTTTCGATGACTAATAGATTTTTGCAATAAGTATGTGAGTTCTTTATGACTAATGTTGAGTCCATGGATTATACGCACTCTCACCCTTTCATCATTGCTAGCCTCTCTAGTACCGTGCAACTTTCGCCGGTACCATAAACCCACCATATACCTTCCTCAAAACAGTCACCATACCAACGTATCATGGCATTTCCATAGCCATTCCGAGATATATTGCCATGCAACTTCCATGATCATCATATACATGACTTGAGCATTCATTGTCATATTGCTTTGCATGATCGTAAGATAGCTAGCATGATGTTTTCATGGCTTGTCCATTTTTTTGATGTCATTGCTACGCTAGATCATTGCACATCCCGGTACACCGCCGTAGGCATTCATATAGAGTCATATCTTTGTTCTAGATATCGAGTTGTAATATTGAGTTGTAAGTAAATAAAAGTGTGATGATCATCATTATTAGGACATTGCCCCAGTGAGGAAGGGATGATGGAGACTATGATTCCCCCACAAGTCGGGATGAGACTCCGGACGAATATATATATATATATATATATATATATATATATATATATATATATATATATATATATATATATATATATATATATATATATATATAAACAGAAAGGCCAAAAAAGGCCCAAAAAGCAAAAAAATTGAGAGAAAAAGAGAGAAGGGGCAATGTTACTATCCTTTTACCACACTTGTGCTTCAAAGTAGCACCATGTTCTTCATATAGAGAGTCTCTTGAGTTGTCACTTTCATATACTAGTGGGAATTTTCATTATAGAACTTGGCTTGTATATTCCGATGATGGGCTTCCTCAAATGCCCGAGGTCTTCATGAGCAAGCAAGTTGGATGCACACCCACTTAGTTTCAGTTAGAGCTTTCATACACTTATAGCTCTAGTGCATCCGTTGCATGGCAATCCCTACTCACTCACATTGATATCTATTGATGGGCATCTCCATAGCCCGTTGATACGCCTAGTTGATGTGAGACTATCTTCTCCTTTTTGTCTTCTCCACCATCATATTCTATTTCACCTATAGTGCTATGTCCATGGCTCATGCTCATGTATTGCGTGAAAGTTGAAAAGGTTTGAGAACGTCAAAAGTATGAAACAATTGCTTGGCTTGTCATCGGGGTTGTGCATGATGTGAATATTTTGTGTGGTGAAGATGGAGCATAGCGAGACAATATGATTTTGTAGGGATAACTTTCTTTGGCCATGTTATTTTGAAAAGACATGATTGCTTTATTAGTAGGCTTGAAGTATTATTGTTTTTATGTCAAAAGATAGATTATTGCTTTGAATCACTTGTGTCTTAATATTCATGCCATGATTAGACATATGATCAAGATTATGCTAGGTAGCATTCCACATCAAAAATTATCTTTTTTATCATTTACCTACTCGAGGACGAGCAGGAATTAAGCTTGGGGATGCTGATACATCTTTGTCGTATCTATAATTTTTGATTGTTCCATGCCAATATTATTCAACTTTCATATACTTTTTGGCAACTTTTTATATTATTTTTGGGACTAACATATTGATCCAGTGCCCAGTGCCAGTTCCTATCTGTTGCATGTTTTTGGTTTCACAGAATATCCATATCAAACGGAGTCCAAACGGGATAAAAACGGACGGAGCTTATTTTTGGAAAATATGGAAAATTCGGAAGGAAAATCAACGCGAACCAGTGCCCGAGGTGGTCACGAGGCAGGGGGGCGCCCCCCCTAGGGCGCGCCCCCTACCCTCGTGAGCCCACCGTAAGGCGGTTGACGCTCTTCTTTTGCCGCAAGAAAGCTAATATTCAGAAAAAAAATCACAGCGAAGGTTTCAGGCCAATCATAGTTACGAATCTCTCTATATATACGAAATGGTGAAACAGAGCCAGAACAGAACGCAGAACCAGAGAAATAGATCCAATCTCGGAGGGGCTCTCGCCCCTCCCATGCCATGGATGCCAAGGACCAGAGGGGAAACCCTTCTCCCATCTAGGGAGGAGGTCAAGGAAGAAGAGGAAGAAGGGGGCCCCTCTCCCCCTCTCCTCCGGTGGCGCCGGAACGCCGCCGTGGCCATCATCATCATCACCACGATCTTCACCAACACCTCCGCCATCTTCACCAACATCTCCATCACCTTCCCCCTTCTATCTACAGCGGCCCACTCTCCCGCAACCCGCTGTACCCTCTACTTGAACATGGTGCTTTATGCTTCATATTATTATCCAATGATGTGTTGCCATCCTATGATGTCTGAGTAGATTTTCGTTGTCCTATCGGTGGTTGATGAATTGCTATGATTGATTTAATTTGCTTGTGGTTATGTTGCCATCCTTTGGTGCCCATCATATGAGCGTGCGCGTGGATCACACCATAGGGTTAGTTGTATGTTGATAGGACTATGTATTGGATGGCAAGAGTGACAGAAGCTTCAACCTAGCATAGAAATTGATGCGTACGGGATTGAAGGGGGGCCAATATATCTTAATGCTATGGTTGGGTTTTACCTTAATGAACATTAGTAGTTGCGGATGCTTGCTAATAGTTCCAATCATAAGTGCATAGAATTCTAAGTCAGGGATGACATGCTAGCAGTGGCCTCTCCCACATAATACTTGCTATCGGTCTAGTAAAGTAGTCAATTGCTTAGGGGCAATTTCGCAACTCCTACCACCACTTTTCCACACTCGCTATATTTACTTTATTTTTTCTTTATCTAAACAGCCCCTACTTTTATTTACGTACTCTTTATTATCTCGCAAACCTATCCAACAACACCTACAAAGTACTTCTAGTTTCATACTTGTTCTAGGTAAAGCGAACGTCAAGCGTGCGTACAGTTGTATCGGTGGTCGATAGAACTTGAGGGTATATTGGTTCTACCTTTAGCTCCTCGTTGGGTTCGACACTCTTACTTATCGAAAACTGTTACGATCCCCTATAGTTGTGGGTTATCATATCCGCACCAGAGTGGTATGGTAATCCTGTTCTGGAGGTCATGTTACTTGACCATGACGAACCTACGAACTATGAGGAAGTGATGATGAGCCCAGATTCCACGAAATGGCTTGAGGCCATGAAATCTGAGATAACATCCATGTATGAGAACAAAGTGTAGACTTTGGTTGACTTGCCCGTTGATCGGCAAGCCGTTGAGAATAAATGGATTTTCAAGAGGAAGACAGACGCTGATAGTAGTGTTACTATCTACAAAGCTCGAATTGTCGCAAAAGGGTTTCGACAAGTTCAAGGTGTTGACTACGATGAGAGTTTCTCACTCGTAGCGATGCTTAAGTCTGTCCGAATCATGTTAGCAATTGCCACATTTTATGAAATCTAGCAAATGGATGTCAAAACTATATTCCTTAATGGTTTTCTTAAAGAAGAGCTGTATATGATGCAACCAGAAGGTTTTGTCAATCCTAAAGGTACTAACAAATTGTGCAAGCTCCAGTGATCCATCTATGGACTGGTGCAAGCATCTCGGAGTTGGAATGTACGCTTTGATAGTATGATCAAAGCATATAGTTTTATACAGACTTGCGGTGAAGCCTGTATTTACAAGAAAGTGAGTGGGAGCACTACAACATTTCTAATAAGTATATGTGAATGACATATTGTTGATCGAAAATAATGTAGAAATTTCTGGAAAGCATAAAGGAGTGTTTGAAAGGAGTTTTTCAAAGAAAGACCTTGGTGAAGCTACTTACATATTGAGAATCAAGATCTATAGAGATAGATCAAGATGCTTGATATATTTTCACTGAGTACATATCTTGACAAGATTTTGAAGTAGTTCAAAATGGAACAATCAAAGAAGGAGTTCTTGCCTATGTTGCAAGGTGTGAAGTTGAGTAAAGACTCAAAACCCGACCACGACAGAAAATAGAAAGAGAATGAAAAGTCATTCCCTATGCCTCAGTCATAGGTTCTATAAAGTATGCTATGCTGTGTACTAGACCTATTGTGTACCTCACCATAAGTTTGGCAAAAGGACACAATAGTGATCATCACTGGACAGGGGTCAAAAATATCCTTAGTGGAATAAGGAAATATTTCTCGGTTATGGAGGTGACAAAGAGTTCTTCGTAAAGAGTTACGTCGATGCAAGCTTTGACACCAATCTGGATGACTCTAAGTCTCGATCTAGATACATATTGAAAGTGGGAGCAATTAGCTAGAGTAGCTCTATGCAAAGCATTGTAGACATAGAAAATTTGCAAAATACATACGGCTCTCAATGTGGCAGACCCGTTGACTAAATTCTTCTCACAAGTAAAATATGATCACTCTTTGGGTGTTAATCACATAGCGATGCGAACTAGATTATTGACTCTAGTAAACCCTTTGGGTCTTAGTCACATGGATATGTTAACTAATCACATAAAGATGTGAACTATTGGTGTTAAATCACATGACGATGTGAACTAGATTATCAACTC
This sequence comes from Triticum dicoccoides, assembly GCF_002162155.2. Classification (NCBI taxonomy): domain Eukaryota; kingdom Viridiplantae; phylum Streptophyta; class Magnoliopsida; order Poales; family Poaceae; genus Triticum; species Triticum dicoccoides. The sequence continues at coordinate 386,686,855 of NC_041380.1, forward strand.
TAGTGCAAGTGGGAGACTGAAGGAAATATTCCCTAGAGGCAATAATAAAGTTGTTATTTATATTTCCTTATATCATGATAAATGTTTATTATTCATGCTAGAATTGTATTAACCGGAAACTTAGTACATGTGTGAATATATAGACAAACAGAGTGTCACTAGTATGCCTCTACTTGACTAGCTCGTTGAATCAAAGATGGTTAAGTTTCCTAACCATAGACATGAGTTGTCATTTGATTAACGGGATCACATCACTAGAGAATGATGTGATTGACTTGACCCATCCGTTAGCTTAGCACGATGATCATTTAGTTTATTGCTATTGCTTTCTCCATAACTATACATGTTCCTATGACTATGAGATCATGCAACTCCCGAATACCGGAGGAGCACTTTGTGTGCTACCAAACGTCACAACGTAACTGGTTGATTATAAAGGTGCTCTACAGGTGTCTCCGATGATGTTTGTTGAATTGGCATGGATCAAGATTAGGATTTGTCACTCCGATTGTCGGAGAGGTATGTCTGGGCCCTCTCGATAATGTACATCACAATAAGCCTCGCAAGCAATGTAGCTAATGAGTTACTTACAGGATGTATCATTACAGAACGAGTAAAGAGACTTGTCGGTAACGAGATTGAACTAGGTATTGAGATACCGATGATTGAATCTCGGGAAAGTAACATACCGATGACAAAGGGAACAACGTATGTTGTTATGCGGTTTGACCAATAAAGATCTTCGTAGAATGTGTAGGAACCAATATGAGCATCCAGGTTCCGCTATTGGTTATTGACCGGAGATGAGCCTTGGTCATGTCTACATAGTTCTCGAACCCGTAGGGTCCGCACACTTAACGTTCGGTGACGATCGGTATTATGAGTTTATGTGTTTTGATGTACCGATGGTTGTTCAGAGTCCCGGATGAGATCAGGGACATGACGAGGAGTCTCGAAATGTTTGAGACGTAAAGATCGATATATTGGAAGGCTATATTCGGACATCGGAAAGGTTCTGAGTGGTTCGGGTATTTATCGGATTACCGGAGAGTTACGGGAATTCGTCGGGGAGTATATGGGCCTTATTGGGCTTTAGGGGAAAGAGAGAGGGGCTGCCTAGGGCAGGCTGCGCACCCCCAAGGCCTAGTCCGAATTGGACTAGGGGGAGGGGCGGCGCCCCCTCCTTCCTTCTCTTCTCTTTTCCCTTTCCTTCTCTCCTACTCCTACTACATGGAAGGGGGGAATCCTACTCTCGGTGGGAGTAGGACGCCCCAGGCGCGCCATAGTAGAGGGTCGGCCCTCCCCCTCATCCACTCCTTTATATACGGGGGAGGGGGCACCCCATGGACAAATAAGTTGATCATTGATCTTTTAGCCGTGTGCGGTGCCCCCCTCCACCATAATCCACCTCGGTTATATCGTAGCGGTGCTTAGGCAAAGCCCTGTTTCGGTAGCATCATCATCACCGTCATCACGCCGTCGTGCTGACAAAACTCTCCCTCGAAGCTCTACTAGATCGTGAGTTCACGGGACGTCACCGAGCTGAACGTGTGCAGATCGCGGAGGTGTCGTACCTTCGGTGCTAGATCGGTCGATCATGAAGACGTATGACTACATCAACCGCGTTGTCATAACGCTTCCGCTTACGGTCTACGAGGGTACGTAGATGGTACTCTCCCCTCTCGTTGCTATGCATCACCATGATCTTGCGTGTGTGTAGAATTCTTTTGAAATTACTACGTTCCCCAACAGGGATATATCACGTGAGCCTGCTACACCACCATGACAATCTTGGTGGAGCTTGATCCTAGGTTCTCTACCGTGGGAGCCTTCGTGAGACCATGCACAGAGGGAATAGGTAATGGGTCACCGGATCTGACACCAATACGGCTCCGATGAGCTAGATTTGACGCCAATCAGCCCGGGTGGCGAGGTCCATCTAAACAATGGACAATTAGTGATTTTGTCAACTTTAATCAAGCATACTTATCTTGATTCGCTATAAGCTCACGTGTGTTTGGTCCAAACACACGAGCAACATGCAAGGTATATGTATAAAATGTTGCATTCATGCTGCTAGGGTTGGCTTCTATGTTGCAGCATGATGCTCTTTTTGAAAAAAAATCATTGCGAACATTTGTACAAAAAGTTACTTCATGGATTGTGTAGAGAGATAATTTGCAATACAATGATGATGCATTGATAGGGTGCTGGTGCACATATATTGTTGGGGAACGTTGCAGAAAATTAAAATTTTTCCTACGGTTTCACCAAGATCCATCTACGAGTTCATCTAAGCAACGAGTCAAGGGAGAGAGTTTGCATCTACATACCACTTGTAGATCGCGTGCGGAAGCTTGCAAGGTGATGATGTAGTCGTACTCGACGTGATCCAAATCACCGATGACCAGCGCCGAACGGACGGCACCTCCGCGTTCAACACACGTACGGGACGGAAGACGTCTCCTCCTTCTTGATCCAGCAAGGGGGAAGGAGAGGTTGATGAAGATCCAGCAGCACGACGGCGTGGTGGTGGATGCAGGGCGTCACAGCAGCAGGGCTTCACCGAGACTACGAGGGAGAGACGTAACGGGGGGAGATGGAGGCGCCAGGGGCTGGTGTATGAAGTCCCTCCTCTCCCCCACTATATATAGGGGTGCCAAGGGGGGGGCGCCGGCCCTAGTAGATGAGATCTACTAGGGGGGGCGGCGGCCTAGGGGAGGTTTCCCTCCCCCCCAAGGCACCTAGGGGTGCCTTCCACCACTAGGACTCCTCCTAGGGGGAAACCCTAGGCGCATGGGCCTATAGGGGCTGGTGCCCTTGGCCCATGAAGGCCAAGGCGCACCCCCTACAGCCCATGTGGCCCCCCGGGACAGGTGGGCCCACCCGGTGGACCCCCGGGACCCTTCCGGTGGTCCCGGTACAATACCGATAACCCCGAAACTTGTCCCGATGCCCGAAATAGCACTTCCTATATATAATTCTTTACCTCCGGACCATTCCGGAACTCCTTGTGACGTCCGGGATCTCATCCGGGACTCCGAACAACATTCGGGTTTCTGCATATACATATCTTCATAACCCTAGCGTCACCGAACCTTAAGTGTGTAGACCCTACGGGTTCGGGAGACATGCAGACATGACCGAGACGCTCTCAGTCAATAACCATTAGCGGGATCTGGATACCCATGATGGCTCCCACATGCTCCTCGATGTTGTCATCGGATGAACCACGATGTCGAGGATTCGATCAAACCCTGTATGCAATTCCCTTTGTCAATCGGTACGTTACTTGCCCGAGACTCGATCGTCGGTATCCCAATACCTTGTTCAGTCTCGTTACCGGCAAGTCACTTTACTCGTACCGTAATGCATGATCCCGTGTCCAACACCTTGGTCACATTGAGCTCAATATGATGATGCATTACCGAGTGGGCCCAGAGATACCTCTCCGTCATACGGAGTGACAAATCCCAGTCTCGATCCGTGTCAACCCAACAGCTACTTTCGGAGATACCTGTAATGCACCTTTATAGTCACCCAGTTACGTTGTGACGTTTGGTACACCCAAGGCACTCTTACGGTATCCGGGAGTTACACGATCTCATGGTCGAAGGAAGAGATACTTGACACTTGCAAAGCTCTAGCAAAACGAACTACACGATCTTTTATGCTATGCTTAGTATTGGGTCTTGTCCATCACATCATTCTCCTAATGATGTGATCCCGTTATCAATGACATCCAATGTCCATAGTCAGGAAACCATGACTATCTGTTGATCACAACGAGCTGGTCAACTAGAGGCTTACCAGGGACATTGTGTGGTCTAAGTATTCACACGTGTATTACGATTTCCGGATAATACAGTTATAGCATGAATAAAAGACAATTATCATGAACAATGAAATATAATAATACTTTTATTATTGCCTCTAGGGCATATTTCCAACAGTCTCCCACTTGCACTAGAGTCACTAATCTAGTTACATTGTGATGAATCGAACACCCATAGAGTTCTGGTGTTGATCATGTTTTGCACGCGAGAGAGGTTTAGTCAGCGGATCTGCGACATTCAGATCCGTGTGCACTTTGCAAATCTCTATGTCTCCATCTTGAACATTTTCACGGATGGAGTTGAAACGACGCTTGATGTGCCTGGTCTTCTTGTGAAACCTGGGCTCCTTTGCGAGGGCAATAGCTCCAGTGTTGTCACGGAAGAGTTTGATCGGCCCCGACGCATTGGGTATGACTCCTAGGTCGGTGATGAACTCCTTCACCCAAATCGCTTCATGTGCTGCCTCCGAGGCTGCCATGTACTCCGCTTCACACGTAGATCCCGCCACGACGCTCTGCTTGCAGCTGCACCAGCTTACTGCTCCACCATTCAACATATACACGTATCCGGTTTGTGACTTAGAGTCATCCAGATCTGAGTCGAAGCTAGCGTCGACGTAACCCTTTACGACGAGCTCTTCGTCTCCTCCATAAACGAGAAACATGTCCTTCGTCCTTTTCAGGTACTTTAGGATATTCTTGACCGCTGTCCAGTGTTCCTTGCCGGGATTACTTTGGTATCTTGCTACCAAACTTACGGCAAGGTTTACATCGGGTCTGGTACACAGCATGGCATACATAATAGATCCTATGGCTGAAGCATAGGGGATGACACTCATCTCTTATTTATCTTTTGCCGTGGTCGGTGACTGAGCTGAGCTCAGTCTCACACCCACATAGGCAAGAAGCCCTTCTTGGACTGATCCATTCTGAATCTCTTCAAAATCTTATCAAGGTATGTGCTTTGTGAAAGACCTATGAGGCGTCTCGATCTATCTCTATAGATCTTGATGCCTAATATATAAGCAGCTTCTCCAAGGTCCTTCATTGAAAAACACTTATTCAAGTAGGCCTTAATGCTGTCCAGAAATTCTATATCATTTCCCATCAAGAGTATGTCATCTACATATAATATGAGAAATGCTACAGAGCTCCCACTCACTTTCTTGTAAACGCAGGCTTCTCCATAAGTCTGCATAAACCCAAACGCTTTGATCATCTCATCAAAGCGAATGTTCCAACTCCGAGATGCTTGCACCAGTCCATAAATGGATCGCTGGAGCTTGCATACTTTGTTAGTGTTCCGAGGATCGACAAAACCTTCCGGCTGCATCATATACAGTTCTTCCTTAAGATGCCCGTTAAGGAATGCTGTTTTGACGTCCATCTGCCATATCTCATAATCATAGTATGCGGCAATTGCTAACATGATTCGGACGGACTTTAGCTTCGCTACGGGAGAGAATGTCTCGTCGTAGTCAATCCCTTGAACCTGTCGATAACCCTTAGCGACAAGTCGAGCTTTATAGATGGTAATATTACCATCCGCGTCCGTCTTCTTCTTAAAGATCCATTTGTTTTCTATCGCTCGCCGATCATCGGGCAAGTCTGTCAAAGTCCATACTTTGTTTTCATACATGGATTCTATCTCAGATTTCATGGCTTCAAGCCATTTGTTGGAATCCGGGCCCGCCGTTGCTTCTTCATAGTTCGAAGGTTCATTGTTGTCTAACAACATGATTTCCAGGACAGGGTTGCCGTACCACTCTGGTGCGGAACGTGTCCTTGTGGACCTACGAAGTTCAGCAGTAACTTGATCCGAAGTACCTTGATCATCATCATTGTTTTCCTCTTCAGTTGGTGTGGGCATCACAGGAATGGTTTCCTGCGCTGCGCCACTTTCCTGCTCAAGAGGTAGTACTTCATCGAGTTCTACTTTCCTCCCACTTACTTCTTTCGAGAGAAACTCTTTTTCCAGAAAGCATCCGTTCTTGGCTACAAAGATCTTGCCTTCGGATCTTAAGTAGAAGGTATACCCTACAGTTTCCTTAGGGTATCCTATGAATACGCATTTTTCCGACTTGGGTTCGAGCTTTTCAGGTTGAAGTTTCTTGACATAAGCATCGCATCCCCAAACTTTCAGAAACGACAGCTTAGGTTTCTTTCCAAACAATAATTCATACGGTGTCGTCTCAACGGATTTAGACAGTGCCCTATTTAAAGTGAATGTAGCTGTCTCTAGAGCGTATCCCCAAAATGATAGCGGTAAATCGGTAAGAGACATCATAGACCGCACCATATCCAATAGAGTGCGATTACGACGTTCGGACACACCGTTTCGCTGAGGTGTTCCAGGCGGCGTGAGCTGTGAAATGATTCCACATTTCTTTAAGTGTGTACCAAATTCGTGACTTAAGTATTCTCCTCCACGATCTGATCGTAAGAATTTTATCTTTCGGTCACGTTGATTCTCCACCTCATTCTGAAATTCTTTGAACTTTTCAAAGGTCTCAGACTTGTGTTTCATTAAGTAGACATACCCATATCTACTCAAGTCATCTGTGAGAGTGAGAACATAACGATATCCTCCGCGAGCCTCAACGCTCATTGGACCGCACACATCGGTATGTATGATTTCCAACAAGTTGGTTGCTCGCTCCATTGTTCCGGAGAACGGAGTCTTGGTCATTTTGCCCAAGAGGCATGGTTCGCACGTGTCAAATGATTCATAATCAAGAGACTCTAAAAGTCCATCGGCATGGAGCTTCTTCATGCGCTTGACACCAATGTGACCAAGGCGGCAGTGCCACAAGTATGTGGGACTATCGTTATCAACTTTAAATCTTTTGGCATCTACACTATGAACATGTGTAATATTACGCTCAAGATTCATTAAGAATAAACCATTGACCATCGGAGCATGACCATAAAACATATCTCTCATATAAATCGAACAACCATTATTCTCAGACTTAAATGAGTAGCCATCTCGTATTAAACGAGATCCTGATACAATGTTCATGCTCAAACTTGGCACTAAATAACAATTATTAAGGTTCAAAACTAATCCCGTAGGTAAATGTAGAGGCAGCGTGCCGACGGCGATCACATCGACTCTGGAACCATTTCCGACGCGCATCGTCACCTCGTCCTTTGCCAGTCTCCGTTTATTCCGCAGCTCCTGCTGTGAGTTACAAATATGAGCAACGGCACCGGTATCAAATACCCAGGAGTTACTACGAGTACTGGTAAGGTACACATCAATCACATGTATATCAAATATACCTTTGGTGTTGCCGGCCTTCTTATCCGCTAAGTATTTGGGGCAGTTCCGCTTCCAGTGACCCTTCCCCTTGCAATAAAAGCACTCAGTCTCAGGCTTGGGTCCATTCTTTGACTTCTTCCCGGTAACTGGCTTACCAGGCGCGGCAACATCTTTGCCGTCCTTCTTGAAGTTCTTCTTACCCTTGCCCTTCTTGAACTTAGTGGTCTTATTGACCATCAACACTTGATGTTCTTTCTTGATTTCAGCCTCTGCTGACTTCAGCATCGAGAACACTTCAGGAATGGTCTTTTCCATTCCATGCATGTTGTAGTTCATCACAAAGCTCTTGTAGCTTGGTGGGAGCGACTGGAGGATTCTGTCAATGACCGCCTCATCTGGGAGGTTAATGTTCAGCTGGGTCATACGGTTGTGCAACCCAGACATCTTCAGGATGTGCTCACTGACAGAACTGTTCTCCTCCATCTTACAACTGTAGAACTTGTCGGAGACATCATATCTCTCGACCCGGGCATGAGCTTGAAAAACTAGTTTCAGCTCTTCGAACATCTCATATGCTCCGTGATGCTCAAAACGCTTTTGGAGCCCCGGTTCTAAGCTGTAAAGCATGCCGCACTGAACGAGGGAGTAATCATCAGCGCGAGACTGCCAAGCATTCATAATGTCTTGGTTCTCTGGGACGGGAGCGTCACCTAGCGGTCCTTCTAGGACATATTGTTTCCTGGCAGCTATGAGGATGATCCTCAGGTTCCGGACCCAGTCCGTATAGTTGCTGCCATCATCTTTCAGCTTGGTTTTCTCTAGGAACGCGTTGAAGTTCATGTTGACATTAGCGTTGGCCATTGATCTACAAGACATATTTGCAAAGGTTTTAGACTAAGTTCATGATAATAAAGTTCTAATCAAATTATGAACTCCCACTTAGATTTAGACATCCCTTTAGTCATCTAAGTGTTACACGATCCGAGTCGACTAGCCCGTGTCCGATCATCACGTGAGACGGACTAGTCATCGTCGGTGAACATTTTCATGTTGATCGTATCTTCCATACGACTCGTGTTCGACCTTTCGGTCTCCGTGTTCCGAGGCCATGTCTGCACATGCTAGGCTCGTCAAGTTAACCCTAAGTGTTTTCGCTGTGTAAAACTGTCTTACACCCGTTGTATGTGAACGTAAGAATCCATCACAGCCGATCATCACGTGGTGCTTAGAAACGACGAACTGTAGCAACGGTGCACAGTTAGGGGAGAACACTTCTTGAAATTTTATAAGGGATCATCTTATTTACTACCGTCGTCCTAAGTAAACAAGATGCATAATACATAATAAACATCACATGCAATTATATAGTTGTGACATGATATGGCCAATATCATATAGCTCCATTGATCTTCATCTTCGGGGCTCCATGATCATCTTGTCACCGGCTTGACACCATGATCTCCATCATCATGATCTCCATCATCGTGTCTTCATGAAGTTGTCACGCCAACGACTACTTCTACTTCTATGACTAACGTTTAGCAATAAAGTAAAGTAGTTTACATGACGTTATTCAATGACACGCAGGTCATACAAAAAATAATGACAACTCCTATGGCTCCTGCCGGTTGTCATACTCATCGACATGCAAGTCGTGAATCCTATTACAAAGAACATGATCTCATACATCACAATTCATCATTCATTACAACTTCTGGCCATATCACATCACATGATCAATCGCTGCAAAAACAAGTTAGACGTCCTCTAATTGTTGTTGCATCTTTTACGTGGCTGCAATTGGGTTCTAGCAAGAACGTTTTCTTACCTACGAATTACCACAACGTGATTTTTTTGTCAACTTCTATTTACCCTTCATAAGGGCCCTGTTCATCGATTCCGCTCCAACTAAGGTGGGAGAGACAGACACCCGCCAGCCACCTTATGCAACTAGTGCATGTCAGTCGGTGGAACCGGTCTCACGTAAGCGTACGTGTAAGGTTGGTCCGGGCCGCTTCATCCCACAATACCGTTGAGCAAGAAAAGACCAGTAGAGGCAAGTAAGATGACAAAATCCACGCCCACAAAAAAATTGTGTTCTACTCATGCAAAGAGAACTACGCATAGACCTAGCTCATGATGCCACTGTTGGGGAACGTTGCAGAAAATTAAAATTTTTCCTACGGTTTCACCAAGATCCATCTATGAGTTCATCTAAGCAACGAGTCAAGGGAGAGAGTTTGCATCTACATACCACTTGTAGATCGCGTGCGGAAGCTTGCAAGGTGATGATGTAGTCGTACTCGACGTGATCCAAATCACCGATGACCAGCGCCGAACGGACGGCACCTCCGCGTTCAACACACGTACGGGACAGAAGACGTGTCCTCCTTCTTGATCCAGCAAGGGGGAAGGAGAGGTTGATGAAGATCCAGCAGCACGACGGCGTGGTGGTGGATGCAGGGCGTCACAGCAGCAGGGCTTCGCCGAGACTACAGGGAGAGACGTAACGGGGGGAGATGGAGGCGCCAGGGGCTGGTGTATGAAGTCCCTCCTCTCCCCCACTATATATAGGGGTGCCAAGGGGGGGCACCGGCCCTAGTAGATGAGATCTACTAGGGGGGGCGGCGGCCTAGGGGAGGTTTCCCCCCCCCCCAAGGCACCTAGGGGTGCCTTCCACCACTAGGACTCCTCCTAGGGGGAAACCCTAGGCGCATGGGCCTATAGGGGCTGGTGCCCTTGGCCCATGAAGGCCAAGGCGCACCCCCTACAACCCATGTGGCCCCCCGGGACAGGTGGGCCCACCCGGTGGACCCCCGGGACCCTTCCGGTGGTCCCGGTACAATACCGATAACCCCGAAACTTGTCCCGATGCCCGAAATAGCACTTCCTATATATAATTCTTTACCTCCGGACCATTCCGGAACTCCTTGTGACGTCCGGGATCTCATCCGGGACTCCGAACAACATTCGGGTTTCTGCATATACATATCTTCATAACCCTAGCGTCACCGAACCTTAAGTGTGTAGACCCTACGGGTTCGGGAGACATGCAGACATGACCGAGACGCTCTCAGTCAATAACCATCAGCGGGATCTGGATACCCATGATGGCTCCCACATGCTCCTCGATGTTGTCATCGGATGAACCACGATGTCGAGGATTCGATCAAACCCTGTATGCAATTCCCTTTGTCAATCGGTACGTTACTTGCCCGAGACTCGATCGTCGGTATCCCAATACCTTGTTCAGTCTCGTTACCGGCAAGTCACTTTACTCGTACCGTAATGCATGATCCCGTGTCCAACACTTTGGTCACATTGAGCTCATTATGATGATGCATTACCGAGTGGGCCCAGAGATACCTCTCCGTCATACGGAGTGACAAATCCCAGTCTCGATCCGTGTCAACCCAATAGCTACTTTCGGAGATACCTGTAATGCACCTTTATAGTCACCCAGTTACGTTGTGACGTTTGATACACCCAAGGCACTCTTACGGTATCCGGGAGTTACACGATCTCATGGTCGAAGGAAGAGATACTTGACACTTGCAAAGCTCTAGCAAAACGAACTACACGATCTTTTATGCTATGCTTAGGATTGGGTCTTGTCCATCACATCATTCTCCTAATGATGTGATCCCGTTATCAACGACATCCAATGTCCATAGTCAGGAAACCATGACTATCTGTTGATCACAACGAGCTGGTCAACTAGAGGCTTACCAGGGACATAGTGTGGTCTAAGTATTCACACGTGTATTACGATTTCCGGATAATACAGTTATAGCATGAATAAAAGACAATTATCATGAACAATGAAATATAATAATACTTTTATTATTGCCTTTAGGGCATATTTCCAACAGACTGTTGGGGAACGTTGCAGAAAATTAAAATTTTTCCTACGGTTTCACCAAGATCCATCTATGAGTTCATCTAAGCAACGAGTCTAGGGAGAGAGTTTGCATCTACATACCACTTGTAGATCGCGTGCGGAAGCTTGCAAGGTGATGATGTAGTCGTACTCGACGTGATCCAAATCACCAATGACCAGCGCCGAACGGACGGCACCTCCGCGTTCAACACACGTACGGGACGGGAGACGTCTCCTCCTTCTTGATCCAGCAAGGGGGAAGGAGAGGTTGATGAAGATCCAGCAGCACGACGGCGTGGTGGTGGATGCAGGGCGTCACAGCAGCAGGGCTTCGCCGAGACTACGAGGGAGAGACGTAACGGGGGGAGATGGAGGCGCCAGGGGCTGGTGTATGAAGTCCCTCCTCTCCCCCACTATATATAGGGGTGCCAAGGGGGGGGCGCCGGCCCTAGTAGATGAGATCTACTAGGGGGGGCGGCGGCCTAGGGGAGGTTTCCCTCCCCCCCAAGGCACCTAGGGGTGCCTTCCACCACTAGGACTCCTCCTAGGGGGAAACCCTAGGCGCATGGGCCTATAGGGGCTGGTGCCCTTGGCCCATGAAGGCCAAGGCGCACCCCCTACAGCCCATGTGGCCCCCCGGGACAGGTGGGCCCACCCGGTGGACCCCCGGGACCCTTCCGGTGGTCCCGGTACAATACCGATAACCCCGAAACTTGTCCCGATGCCCGAAATAGCACTTCCTATATATAATTCTTTACCTCCGGACCATTCCGGAACTCCTTGTGACGTCCGGGATCTCATCCGGGACTCCGAACAACATTCGGGTTTCTGCATATACATATCTTCATAACCCTAGCGTCACCGAACCTTAAGTGTGTAGACCCTACGGGTTCGGGAGACATGCAGACATGACCGAGACGCTCTCAGTCAATAACCATTAGCGGGATCTGGATACCCATGATGGCTCCCACATGCTCCTCGATGTTGTCATCGGATGAACCACGATGTCGAGGATTCGATCAAACCCTGTATGCAATTCCCTTTGTCAATCGGTACGTTACTTGCCCGAGACTCGATCGTCGGTATCCCAATACCTTGTTCAGTCTCGTTACCGGCAAGTCACTTTACTCGTACCGTAATGCATGATCCCGTGTCCAACACCTTGGTCACATTGAGCTCAATATGATGATGCATTACCGAGTGGGCCCAGAGATACCTCTCCGTCATACGGAGTGACAAATCCCAGTCTCGATCCGTGTCAACCCAACAGCTACTTTCGGAGATACCTGTAATGCACCTTTATAATCACCCAGTTACGTTGTGACGTTTGATACACCCAAGGCACTCCTACGGTATCCGGGAGTTACACGATCTCATGGTCTAAGGAAGAGATATTCGACATTGGCAAAGCTCTAGCAAAATGAACTACACGATCTTTTATGCTATGCTTAGGATTGGGTCTTGTCCATCACATCATTCTCCTAATGATGTGATCCCGTTATCAACGACATCCAATGTCCATAGTCAGGAAACCATGACTATCTGTTGATCACAACGAGCTGGTCAACTAGAGGCTTACCAGGGACATATTGTGGTCTAAGTATTCACACGTGTATTACGATTTCCGGATAATACAGTTATAGCATGAATAAAAGACAATTATCATGAACAATGAAATATAATAATACTTTTATTATTGCCTCTAGGGCATATTTCCAACATATATATATTACAAGGGAAGGCCTCTACCTCAACTATACAAAACTAGGAGGTGGGCCACAACTCCAATACACGTGCGATACAAAATATATACTCAACACACCCCGCAGTCGAAGCATCGCTCGAGACACAAAGACTGGACCGGAACTCCTCAAAAACAGGAGTAGGCAATCCCTTAGTCATCACATCAGCAAACTGTTGCGTCGTCGGCACGTGAAGAACCCGAACACGGCCAAGGGCAACCTGCTCGCGCACGAAGTGAATATCGAGCTCAATATGCTTCGTCCATCGATGGTGCACCGGGTTGGCGGAGAGGCAGACCGCGTTGACGTTATCGCAGTAGACAAAAGTGGCCTTGTGAACATCACAGAGCAACTCCTGGAGCAGCTGATGTATCCAAGAGCACTCGGCCACGACATTAGCCACGGCGCGACACTCTGCCTCGGTGCTGGAGCGGGAGACCGTGGGCTGCCGCTTTGATGACCAAGAGATCAATGAGGGCCCAAGGTAGATGTAGTAGCCTAACGTAGAATGTCGCGTGTCGGGGCAGCCAGCCCAGTCAGCATCCGAGTAGGCCACGAGGTCTGTGGAGGCGGAGGCCGTCAGGGTGAGTCCTAAGGACATGGTGCCGCGTATGTAACAGAGAATATGCTTCACGAGAGTCCAGTGAGAGTCACGCGGGGCGTGCATATAAAGGCACACCTGCTGAACAACGTACTGCAAGTCGGGGCGAGTCAGCATCAAGTATTGTAAAGCACCGACAATAGAGCGATAAAACACTCCATCGGACGCGGGAGACACCTCCAAAGCAGATACCTTCGCCTTCGTGTCGATGGGGGTGGGTGCCGGCTTGCAATTAAGCATACCGGCATGCTCAAGAAGCTCGTGGGTGTACTTCTGCTAATGCAGAAAGAAACCGTTAGCCCGGCGGATCACCTCGATGCCGAGAAAGTAGTGCAGGGGCCCCAAGTCCTTAAGGGCGAACTCATCACGAAGAAGAGCAGTCAGCCGCTGAAGGAGATCAGGGACGGACGCCGTGAGGATGATGTCGTCGACGTAGAGCAGCAGACATGCAGTGTCAGCTCCTTGATGATACACAAAAAGTGAGGCATCGAAGCGAGTGGACTGAAAGCCTAGAGACTGCAGGAAGGCTGCGATACGCTGGTACCAAGCCCGAGGTGCCTGCTTCAACCCGTAAGGAGAGCGGGAAAGCAAGCACACGAAGTCGGGGTGCTCGGCATCGACGAAACCAGTAGGCTGCTCACAGAACACCTGCTCGGCGAGATGACCGTGCAAGAAGGCATTGGAAATCCAACTAATGCACAGGCCAGGCGCGCGAGACGGCCAGCTGAAGGACGGCGCGGATCGTGCCCAGTTTCACAACCGGGGCGAAGGTGTCGGTGAAGTCCACGCCCCCGCGCTGCCGAAAACCACGAACCACCCATCGAGCCTTGTAGCGCTTGAGAGAACCGTCCGGGCAAGTCTTGTGGCGAAACACCCACTTGCCAGAGATGATGTTGGCACGGAGGGGTCGCGGAACAAGCTGCCACGTGCGGTTGCGCTGAAGGGCGTCGAACTCCTCCTGCATCGTAGCCAGCCAATGGGGATCTCGAGGGGCGGCACGAGCGGAGGTGGGGATGGGTGATGGCGTCGATGTCGAGGCAGCGCACGCATACTCGTCGGAGGAGTAGCGCATGCTCGGCCGATGCACGCCTGCACGGGCACGGGTGACTGGGCTGGCGAGGGCGGCGGGTGCCGCGGCAGCGGGGGCCACCGTGGCGGCGGGGGTCACGGCCACAACAGGGGCGCCTGCGGCGGCA
>NC_041380.1:386701851-386711071 GCF_002162155.2 Triticum dicoccoides
GCAGGGACGGGGCCCGCGGCAGCGGGGGCCGCGGTGTCACGGGCTGCGATGGCGCCAACCGAGCCAGCCATGGAGGAGGCGACGGGCGAGGTCGAGGTCGAGCCCGTCACAGGAGTAGCGGCGCCGGGGGTGGCGGGTGTGGTGCCCGCTGGCTCAACCTCGGGCGAGGGATCCGGGTTCCCGGGGACGCGGTTGGACTCAACCTCAGGTAAGGGAGTCGAGAACCCGGGAGGGGGCGGGAGAAGGCGCCGGGCCGGGGGAGCCGCCGGGGGGTGCCGCCGCGCATCGCCCCAAGTAGGGGGCCCGGGGAGCCGCGGCCGGAGGAATCTGAAAAAAGGGAACACCGTCTGGACGAAGTACACGTGCCTCGAGGTGTACACACGATGAGTAACAGGATCATAGCACCAGTAACCTTTGGTGTTGGGAGGGTAGCCAAGAAAGATGCATGGGACGGAACGGGGTGCAAGCTTGTGTGGCGTGGTGGACGCGGTGCTAGGATAACAGAGACACCCAAATATGCGAAGACCATCATAGGACGGTGGTGTACCGAAAAGAAGGTGGTGAGGGGCGTAGTTCCACCGGGTATGACACGGACGAATGTTGACTAAGAGAGAGGCGGTGGCGAGAGCATCGGGCAGAAGTGAGCAGGCATGTTAGCGTGAAAGAGCAACGTGCAAACGCAGTCATTAAGAGTGCGGAGAATGCGCTCGGCACGGCCGTTCTGCTGGGAAGTGTAGGGGCAAGTCAGACGGAAGGTGGTGCTGTGAGAGGCGAGAAGTGAGCGAAGAGGGACGTTATCAAACTCTTTTTCGTTATCAGTTTGGAGTGCAAGTATGGGGCGACCGAACTGAATGATGACGTAGGAATAAAAGGTGGTGAGTGTGGCTAAAGCATCGGATTTACGACGAAGAGGAAAAGTCCACACATAATGAGAATAATCATCTAAAATCATCAAATAGTATAGATAGCCCGTGTTACTCACAACGGGAGACGTCCAAACATCACTATGAATCAACTGAAACGGAAAAGTGGACACTGAAGTAGATGCACTAAAGGGAAGACGCACGTGCTTGCCCAAACGACAAGCCTCACAAGTATGCTCGTCGAGCTTATTACATGAGAAAGAAAAACTCCTAAGAATCTGACGCAAAACGGCCGGGTTGGGGTGGCCCAAGCGAGCATGCCAAAGGTCGACGCCAGCGGAGAGAGCGACGGGTGTGGAAGTGGAGGCGCCGGCGTGCACATGATAGAGCCCGTCAGGGCTATCACATCGGTGAAGCACCATCCGGGTACAAGCATCCTTCACAGAAAAGCCAACACCGTCAAATTCAATAGTAAGAGGATTCTCGCGAGTAACACGACGAACAGAGACTAAGCTAGTGACTAAGTCAGGTGAAACAAGAATGTTAGACATAGTGATTGGTGTGGAACTAGAAGGAAAACTAGTGCTACTGACAAGGGTGATGGGTAAAGAGGAACCGTTACCAATAGTGATGCGAGTGGGAGTGTGAACAGGAGTGGAGGAGGAAAGGTTACCAGGATGAGCTGTCATGTGCGCAGTAGCACCCGAGTCCATGTACCAGTTGCCTCCACCGCCATAGGTGCTCGGCGACGGCGCCGAGTGTAGGGCGGCCAGGAGGGTGGGGTCTCATGGTGCAGGTGCCGGCGGTGGTAGCTGACCTCCATAGGGCGGCGCCTGGGCGGGTGCGCCGTAGCCACCGAGGGGTGGCGGCGCGAGCGGGGCACCGTAGGGCTGGTAAGTGGCGCCGACGAACGCCTGGTGTCCCGCGGAACGAGGGCCATGGAGACCCGGTGCAGGAGTCCGCGGGATGGTCATATGATAGACGTGGACGACGCCCGTCCACGGGTTCTGCCCGGCGGCCCACGGCGGGGGCGCCCCCTTGTACCTGGCGCCTGCTGCTGCTGCGGCTGCTGCTGACGGCGGCCTCCGCCAACCCGCCGGTTGCACCGGCCCCCGCCACCTTGCGGCTGCTGGGAAGGCGTGGGGGGCGCGGGCGGCGGCAGGTGGCGCGGGCGGGCGGAGGAGCGGGGCCGCCGCGGGTGGTACCAGCGGTGAGGTGCTGGACCCGCTGCTTGAGCTTCGTCATCCGACGCTCCTCAAGTTTGAGGTATGCGACAACGCGCTGGAAGATGGGTTGCGGCAGCAGGGTGAGGTTGGACGCCAAATTGCCAAAGTCCTCATTGAGACCGGCGGTGAGGGTGCTCAGCATGAGGTCGTCAGAGACCTTAGCGCTGATGTCGTGAAGCTCATTGGCGAGCATCTTGAGCCTCATGCAGTACTCGTCGATGGTGGAGTTGTCCTCGTAACAGCCGAAGAACTCCTGCTGCAAGAAAACAAGGCGCTGAAGTTTGTTGTCGGTGAAGAGCGCGTTGATCTTGCCCCACATGGTGCAGGCGTCGTCGTCCTCGACGATGATAGTGTGGAAGATGTCCTCCGAGACCGTCTGGTAAAACCAACGGATGATCGTAGCCACGATGGCGGACCACTCCGGGTTGTCGCGCATGTACGCGCTGTCCACGGAACCGTCGATGTGCTTGGTGAGATAGTACTTGCGGAAGACGAGGTTGAAGTAGGTCTTTCAAGCGTAGTACGACGAGCTGGAGCTGTTGAGACGGATAGGGACCCGGGCATCAATATTGAGGTCACGGATGGCGGCGGCGGAGGGCTCGGGGCCAGCGAAGGGATTGGACGAGTGAATCGTGGAGGAGCCGGGAGAAAAGGGCCACGACATGGCGGCGACGTGCGGGTGCGAAGGGACGGCTAGGGTTAGGGTTTTGTGGAGTAGAGAGGAGGCGGCAGCAGGACAACGATGCAGGGAAGCAGCAGTCGGGCAGGACGACTTGCGGGCGGTTCGGCTGGGACCTGGGAAGCGAAGGGCGGCTCGGCTGGCGTGGAGCTAGGCGCGCAGCAGGAAAACGAGCGGCAGGGAGACACGCGCGCGGGGTGGCGTGGTTGGCGTGGAGCGAGGCGCGCGACAGGAGAGCGAGCAGCAGGGAGGCACGCGCGCGACTTGGCGGGCGGCTGGATCGATGGGGCGCGCGACTTGGCGGGTGGTGGGATCGACCGGGAAACGAGCGGAAGCAAGCACAGCGGCGGCGGCGCGGGAAAGGAGAGAGAGGGGCGCGGCGGCGGCGGCGCGTGGAGGCGCGGCGGCGGCGGCGGCTGACCCTAGGGTTAGACCGGAGAGGATAATACCATACAAAGAGATAATTTGCAATACAATGATGATGCATTGATAGGATACTGGTGTACGTATATATATTACAAGAGAAGGCCTCTATCTCAATTATACAAAACTAGAAGGTGGACCACAACTTCAATACACGTACGATACAAAATATATACTCAACATATTGTTTCGAAGGTTGTGATATTTTTCTGTGTCTAATTACTTTTTTACAAGAACATTGCAAACGCACACAAAATTCTTGCAAGCGGAAGCTTTTGCTACAATGCTTGTACAACCGGAGTTTGGTTTTAAGTGGGATCTAACGACTCACTGGTAGTCGATCTGGTGTTTTGATCGCCAGACGATTCTCCTAATTGCGAGGCGCTCTTGGCGAAAGAGTTTTGCGAGTTGCTCGTATGCAGGAAGACGGCTAGCTCTGGATCTGACAAGATGATTACTTTTCTGGATGTGGATAAGGTTACTAAGGCAATAACAAGAATGTGACGAAGGCTCTCTGAAACAAAGACAAGAAGGGTGACATCATAGAAAGGCGTTCACGGCTGTTTAATAGATAATACTGTCTTTTAAACCGTCCCTATATGTTAAGTATAATGTTTATTAAGAAAGATGAGACAGACTAGATTTTGTTCTGGTTTATTTTGTACTTCAAATAAATGATAGTACTCTTATATATATGTCCACGAGGTTCAAGCAATACAATAATTATTCCATCAATCCCTCTTTTCCTTCTAATATGATATCTATTACAAGTCAATCTTAAACTCTAGCCGCCGCTGCTTCCGCACTTGCGCGCCGCTTCCGGGGTGGTCGGCCTCCATGACCGCCGCCGGGGCCGCGCCGCCCGTATCTAGGGTTCCTCTGCCGGCCGTGTTGACTGGTTACCCTAGAGAGTCTTTTTTCTGATCCTTTGATCCGGATTTTCTCTCTCTCGCCGGTCGCTTTGATCGGCATCTCCTTTTTGGTTTTCCGGTCTATGTGATCCGGTTTGTGTCGCCCACCACCGTCGTTGACCCCGTGCGCCTCTACTCCAACACCCGCGTAATCAATCTGCTTCTTCACCAACCCAACGGCCTCGCGCGTTGTCCGCGCGTGTGCCCGTCAGTCGCCCCGACCCGGCGGCCTCGCGTCATGCGGTGGCCCTTCACCGCCGCCGTTCGTGCAACGGCCCGCCCGTCGATCTACGTCGGCTGTCACCGCCCTGCTCCGACCGGGACTCCTACATCACCCTGACCCGGCGGCCTCGCGCCATGCTGCGGCCAATCATAGCCGCCCTGCCGCCCTGCCGCCCGCCGCCGCCGGCTTCATCTTGGACTCCGCCATCACCGCGCCTCCACCGAGCGGCGTCCCCGACCTCGCGTGCGATCGGATTGATCACCCGCCCGCCGCCGCGATCCGCCTCATCTACACCGTGCGACCGACCTGGCCCGTCGGTTGCGCGCGCCTCCGCAGGCCCCATGAAAACCGTCCCGAGTTTAGCGCGCCCCTCTATCGATCGAGCAATGGGCTGCCGCTACGTCGCCCCGTCGGGCCGTCGTGCCGCCGCCCCATGGTTCTTCTCCCAGCTGCGCTGACCCGCGTCACCGCTGCGTCGCCCCTTCGGACCGTAGTACCGCGGCCCGCGGTCCACCGCCGCCCAGAGGTCGTCCGCTCCAGTTCGTCCCCGTGGCAGCACCGACCTCGCGCCGTCACTGCGTCGCCCCGTCGGGCCGTAGCGAGCGTGGCACGTGGTCCAGGCCACCGTCCAGAGGCCGTCCCCGTGGTTGCACCGACCCGCGCTCCTCCGACGCGCCGCCTCTTCGGGCTGTCGCGCCGCGGCCCGCGGTCCCTGCCGTCGCCCTGAGGTCTTCCCGCCGTCACCCCGACCTGCCCGCCGCCGCTGTGTCGCCCCTTCGGGCTGTAGCGCGGCGGCCCACGGTCCACTTCGTCGTCCACGCACGTTGACTTTCCGTGGTATGCGTCGCGCCGCCCCCCTTGCCGCGGGAACGCCACCGTCCATGCCGGACTTCGTCATGCTGTCGAGTTCTTAGCCTACTTCGAACACCGCCGCCGCGCTCCTAACCTAGCCGCCGCCGTCGCCGTCAGGCCGCCGCCGCCGCTCTTCTTTGGCCACCGCCGCCGCTACCCACGTAGCCGCCGCCGCCCGTCCACCTCCTTCGTCTTCGTCTAGCACCGGCCCGTCGCCAGCGTCGCCGTCATCTACCCCGACCACTTCGTCTACTCCGACAACCCCAGGCGACATTGGCCCCACGCTGATTGACGCCGCAACCGTCGTTGAGTCCTTCTCTGCTGGCCTCTCCGACTCCTCCGACATGGCGTACAGCTTATGCAGGTCTTCGTCTATGCATGCCCGGTGCTGGCAACACCGATGCGTGCCTTCGTCCACGACGTGTCCCCGGGCCTGGCAAGCCTGGTGCGGCGCTTCATCAACTTCGTCTTCGTCCGTCTACGCATGTCTGGTGCTGACAACACCGGTGCGTGCCTTCGTCTATGATGTGCCCCCGGGTTTGGCAAACCCGCCGCGACACGTCGTCAACAACATCTTCTTCCGGCACCACTACTTCGACACCAATGCGCCCATGCTAACTCGGCGCCTCCTTGCGCCCGCGGCTCCACGACGACATCCTCGACACCGGCTCCCCGACTCGACATCGACCACGACATTCTTCGTGCGGCTACCTCGACCACGGCTACACCACCCTTGGCTCTTGGCTCCATCGACAAACGACACAAAGGGCTACCGCCTTGCTTGAGCAACCTCGTCGGCTTTCACTCCAGCCACGACTCCGCGATGCGTCGACCGTTACAACTGTGGGGGGGGGGGGGTATCCGTCGGCTTGCCTTCGGATTCTTCTCTAGTCTCACCGCCTGCGTCGCTACTATTGTGACTGCGGGGGATGTTAAGTTTAATTGGAAAGACGAGATAGACTAGGATTTGTTCTGTCTTGTCTTGCACTCCAAGTAGATGATTGTACTCCTATATATATGCCCACGAGGTTCAAGCAATACAATAATTACTCCACCAATTCCTCTTTCCCTTCTAACACTATAGTTTGACTTGCCTCTGTTGATTTGTTGGTCTTTGTTGTCTTGGTCAAGGTGCTTTCATTGAGGATTTGCTTGCAATGTAGAAGTGTGTGGGATTGTGGATGTTGCATGTCACATGTGTTTGCCGGCTGATCGTGCGGTCACGAGGTTTCATTTTTTTTAGAGTAGTTCGCATGTGGTCGGATTGTATCAGTTTTCGACCGATTTCCTGTTTATTATCTGGTCAACTATCTTATTTAATTAATCGATGAGGTAAAGCTTGCGCCTTTGCTTTTTTTTTCTTAAAAGGAACAGGAGAACTAGAGGAAGAAACCGATGGCAAATTTTGAAATTAGTATGCTCTAGGTAGAAAGTGACCGCTAGCCTGCTAGCTAGCGGGTTGGCGCCAGAGAGCCGCCCCTCATTTCCTTATGCATTTTTAGTTTGTCCTTTGGCCAGATCGCTTTTGCTAACAGCAGTGGATCTTGCGCACACGCATCTCAGACAACCCCATTGACACTGTTTGACCTGCTTTCCCATCGATCTCGTCTTCTCTTCTCCTCCGCGTGAAAGACCACTTCAGTTTGACAGCAACATGCAACCTTTCCCGCTCAAAATCAGTCTGCACATGATGCTTCCCTTGATTATGGTTACTATGGAGTTTGAAGCAAACGAGCCTACCCGAGTGATGTGCACACGGCACTGTATGCCGTGGTTTTCTGAGGCCTGGTACAATGCTAGATGCTTATGGATGTGCTTAGAAAAATAAACTGAATTAAAAAAATTATTTTTCCAGGCACCTCTTCTAAGCACTTGCATTGTACAAGACCTGAGTGTACGATGCACTATTCTTTGTCCCATTGGACTGCCTTTTTGCTGTGACACTTTGCGAGCTGGCAGTGGCAGCAATAAGAAGATCTCTACGCTAATGACGCACGAGGTTGGCATAATAAGATGCGGAAGCAAATAAAGGTGACATCATGCACGCCGGCTGCATTTGATCTCCATCGGTTGCGCTTGGCCCTCTTGACCGTGTTCACTTCACTCAACCGACAGCTAAGAGCATCTCCAACAGGCGCCGCACGCAAAAAACTGATTTGGCGCGTGCCCTTCGTCTGGTTTGACGCGGCGCGCAGCGCTGGCTTCAGCGCCCGCGTTAAAATGCAGCGCGCAAAAATGCAGCGCACGCGACTCGCCAATGCATTGCATATTGCATTTTAAACACAAAATTTGATAAAACATTCAAAATGCAATGAACATGACATATAAAATTTCACACAAGTGATTTCCCTAGCAGCTAGAATCAAGCCCCGACCCCCGCGTTGCTCCTGGGCGGCTCGGGGGAACTCCAGTCGTCGGCCGGCGGCGCCCCCCTTCCCCACCCCTTCTCTCCCTTGCCGCTGCCGGAGGATGCGGCCGGGCTAAGCCCGCGCCGTGGGCGGCGGCGGCGGGGCGTTCCCCGCGCGAAGGCGCGCATCTCTGGTGGAGGGAGGTCGCTCCCTCGTCCTGCTCGGCGGCCCGGCGGTGCGGCGCTCCGGTGGCCAGGACCGCGGATCTGGAGGGTGGCTCCTCCGGTGGTCCCCTGGTTCCGGTTGCTGCTCGCGGGATGGCGCCTCCGGCTCCCTGCGCTCTGAGGCGGCGACTCTGCTTTGCTTCTCAGATCCAGCCATGGTTGGGTTGGGGTGGCAGCCCTCCCACCTGTGCTCGCAGGCGACTACCTGCAGGTTTGCTGGCCGGGAGTTGTGCGCCTCTTGCGGCTGCCCTGCGGAGGAGGGTTGCTGGGTCTGGCAGGCGGCCAGATCTGGGTGGCAGGGTTTCGGTCGAGGTCGTCTTCGATCTAGATCGGGATCTCCATCGGGGGCGTCGCACGTCGGTGGGATCGGATCGGCGGCAACGTCACCGGTTCGACGGAGGGCTCCGTGATCGGGACGCCGTGTCTTTCGGTGAAAATCGCGTCTGACTGCGGTCATGGCGGACGATGGCGGCGTCTCGGACGTCGTTCCCTTCTCGAGGCATCGTCGTTGCAGGTCACGTCAACCTGATCGAAAGGTTCCGGGGAAACCCTAGATCTGGATCTACCGGATCGGACGATGGCGACGTTTCGATGTCGTTCTCCCTCCTGGGGGCATCGTTTTGGAGCAAGTGTTGACTGGAGGGGACAAGAGGAGGAGCGGCGTGGCATCTGGCACGTCGACAACGGCGGGTCTCAGCGGCATGGAGCAGCGGGGGTCTCGCCGGTGGGCGTGTGATGATGGACGAGCGCAGGATGATGGCGCTGTCTGGCGTCGTGGTGGCGTCGATGGCAGAGAGGCCTGGCACGGTTCATGCAACAGTACAGCTCTGAAGATGGATTGATGGTACGTGGCTGCGGCGGCCTCATACCCGGCAGGGGGCCTGGTTGAAGAGCACGCCGGACTGGTGGATGCCCATACCCGGAAGGAGTCCTGGTTGGGACCTCAGGTCTCAGATGTTAGGTTTGGCTGCGAGGTCTGTTTAGTATTAGGCCCAGACCATCAGCGCCCCTTCATCAGTTAGATAGGAGTAGCGACAGAGGTTGCGAAGATGGTGGCTTTGGTCTTACTGTTGTATGACTTTATAAGGTCTTGTGTTATAATCAATAAAGTGGCCGTATGCATCGTCCAGATGCAGAGGCCGGGGGTATTCCTCCTTTTCGAAAAAAAATAAAATTTCACACAAACAAGTTGATGAAGAAAATTTCATGCCTACAAGTTCATCCAACCAAGTTCAAAATGTAAATCAAGTTCAATACACAAACGAAAAACACATCATTCCTCGTCCTTGTCTTCGTCCTCATCCTCATCTTCGGAAGACGATTCTTCCGCCTCCGAAGATGAATCTTCATCATCGCGCACCGCATCACGTGAAGCTCTGACGGTGTTGGCAAGATCTTCAACGGCATCTTTATGGGAATGTGTGCGAGGAGGCACATCGAAAGACATTCCGCCCATGACGGCCGGAGGTGC
>NC_041380.1:386711243-386735992 GCF_002162155.2 Triticum dicoccoides
CTCGGGCCGGCGCCGGCGCGACGCCACCAAATTTATCTACTATAGACATTCCGCCGCCGATGTCTTGCCTTTCTTTCGCCGCGCCGCATTGGGTAGCTTTGAGGAGGAGGGCGGCGGCTCGGGCCGGCGCCGGCGCGACGCCATCCGCCGCTGAGGTCATCCGCGGCGGCATGAAGAGGCCGCGCGCGAGGCCGATGGTTGGAGGAGCTCCGGCGGAGGCGAGGCCAACGCCACCCGGGCTAGGGTTTGCGGCGGCGGCGGTCGCGGCTATAGGACAGGGTGAGCGGGGTGCCGACGTGTGCGTCCATGGCGTGTGGGTCGCCGGCGCCGGCGCACGCGGGGCTTTGGAGGGGAAAAAGACAGAGCGCAGCGCGAGCGCTCGACTATGCCGTGCGCGGAAGCGGACGACGTAAATACACCGCGCGAGGTAGCGCTTCCTGCCGCGCGTTCAACTCCTTATACCACGCGCGCGGTTATTACGCGCCGGCTGAAGCCACCCGCCGAGTTACGCGCGTGCTAAACTAAGTATATTTATGACGCGGCGCCTGTTTAGCGCGTTTGTTGGAGATGCTCTGACTAACTTGTGATCGTCCGCAACCCCTGCCCATCGGTATACACTGCAGAGGCAGAGCCCACCTGCTACCCTGCAGTCACACCACTTCCCATGTTAATGTGGCATTCTTTAACAACGTGTGGTTACCTCCACCTCACTCCAGCTAATTGCACGCACGAGCTGCATCTCGGCGCGCAGTAGAGTAATGTTTTCGGCCCCATGGGACCGAGACTCTACAGTTTTAGGAGGTGTAAAAGTATCTCAACTCTGTGCACCAGCTTACCTTTTATAGTTGGCAGCGCCAGCCGCTCGGTTGCTTTGAATGGATTCTCATGTTCTGCTCGCATAACCATAACAGGCTCTTCCCAATTTCTTGGGGCACAGCGATCCCGACCGGCACCGTGCCTCGCTCATCACCAACTAAAGCATCTGTGCATAATACTGTAAAACTCCCACTTAATTAGCTGGTGCTTAAACTTTTTTTACCTTTTTTAGAAGAAAAAAAGTTCATTTTACTGCCCTGAACAAACCTCGTAGTTCACATAACACCCTGATCTTTATTTCAGTTCCCTTAACCCCTTCAACAATCTTATACCGGTCAAAAACCGTCCCTGGGTGGTTTTGCCCTGATTAAGTGCTGATGTGGACAAAGTCAAAATCAGTATTTGACCAGCAGATGGGGCCCCCTCCTCAACTTCGTGCCCTGATGAAGAGCGTAGTCGGCGCTCAGTTCACGCCGACGGCACTGTCGTTCGTCGCCCGCATGGCCAATGCCTCCTCCTCCACTTGCTACTCTGTCCGAGGGCTTCACCTCGCTCCGCTATACACCACAAGAAAAGGAACTTGTCTGAGTCACCGTGAATCGCCGTCAGCATGTCTTCTTCCCTGCCTCCGACCTCTACAGCCTCGATCTCTTCCTCCGGCGACCCCCGCTTCCCTTTCTCTACTTCCCGAGCACCATGGTGCTCCCTGAAGGTGACAGGCTCCTCCATTTGGAGTCGTGCGTCCCGAGGACCTCTCCCGGCGTGGCCAAACTCTGGTGCCCGTTGTAGTTCTTCGTCAGGGTGGCCAACACGTCTTCCTCACCGTGAAGCCTTGTCCTAGAGCCTCGACTTGCTATGCTATACATTCCTGCTAAAGGAATTTGTCCAGGCTGCTGTGAATCGTCGTGGCCCATGTCTTCTTCCCCAACTCCGTTATCAGCCGCCGCCCCTCGATCTCTTACTAAAGTGAACCCCCCATCTCCTTCCCTGCTTACCAAGCACCATGGTGCTCCCCTGAAGCACGCGAGACCACAACCGTCCTCGGAGCAAGGCTTTGCGAGCCGTGGCATCGCCATCGACCTCACGAGCCCATGGTTGTCCTCCGTCCATGGAAGATGCAGCGCTGCTGCTGTCACTTGCCGACCGTGCGCTCATGTGCGTTGTGGAAATCTGAATGAGCCCCGTGTGGTCAACAACGACGGGGAGGCCACCGTTCACTGGCATGTGTCGCCGCTGCAACGCCTCCGCCTCCGCCTCCTTTGTTCTTAGGAGCAAGGTGGCGAGAAGATTCGGGACTGCTCCAGCAGGTGGGCACGACGGCAGCAACGGGCTGGCAAGGTTGAGTGGCGGCGAGGCCGAGCTTGGGCAGGGGAGCGCCGGCGACGGCGCGGCGGCGGGAGCGACGCCCTGGTGATAGGTTTGCTTGACAAGGGGTCCATTGGTCAAATACCACTTTGACCTTGTCCACATCAGCAAACCACCTAAGCAAACCCACTTAAGACCATTTTTGAACTGTATTGGATAGATAGGGGGTTAAAAGAGCAGAAAAAATGATCAGGGGATTATGTGAACCACCAAGTTTATTCAAGGTAGTAAAATGGACTTTTTTTTTCTTTTAGAACTTATCCAGGCGAGCATGGTTAATACTATAGCTAACCGATGGTTGTCTCGTCATGTAGAGTCATTATTTATAGTCGCTCGTATAATGGGGATAGCTAACAACACTAATTAGGCTGACACGGAGGAAACCTAACAGCCTCCCTCCCTCTCCCCTACAACCGCCACCTCCCACCTCCCCGCTGCTAGAGATTAGTAGTCAGGCCAAGTCTCGACACCGGTCAATGATAGAGACGGCTGGTAGATCTTTGCTTCAATAGCCTTCGACGGTGGGATGCGGTCTACGGGTGATGACTTGAGGCAGAGGGTATAATTGTGCAGGAGATGTTCCAGGCCGGACCGAGGGTTTCTGGCGGCGAGACGTCTATGGCAGTGATCCCATCTGCAGGTAAGTAGATGACAAGATGCTTCCCTGACAATGACGTCAGAAAATGTGGTCGATGCTCTTTGAGATCCGGTTTGAATAGCAGAAAGTTCCTATACCTTTTACCAATGGAGCGATCCTAGGTATCAAAACCACGAGAGGATGTGCATTAGGATAAAAGTCAAACAAGCTATTGCTCTCGAATTAAATTCCAGCTTTTTAACCGGGCCTTTAACAACCTTTTTGGAAGCAAACAACAATATTGAAATAGGCATGTGTAGGTCTTATGCTCACAACCTTATACTTGTGCTTGGGAACTCATCTTGCTAATAAACATTGCCCTAGAAGACAACCTTTACAATGTGGTCACAACGCGGTGAAGTGGGGGATATGTTCAAAGTACGTCACGACCAGTCAGGACCTGCATCGAGAGGCGGTTGTCCAACTAATGTCCTTACCATCACCCGGGGTTACCTCGGTTATTAAGAATTACTTCGGACAAAAGCATTCGACATTTAATGACCACACCTCATTTATTCTCAAGGAATTGGTTTCGCTATCGTACTAATCGTTTCTCTCACTGTTGTTCAGAATAGCGTTTCACGCATCTTGCTTCTTATCTCCTCCTTGATTGATTTATGGGATACTAGGTACCCACAAAGCCTTAGAACGAGAAGAAGACAAAAGACAACTCCATTGCAATCACACACGTACAAATAATACGCAAAGTGATTCCAACAATCGCGTGCACAAATACATAGTGTTGCAAGGCCTTGCATCAACCATTGCCTTAGCGAATTCTTCACACATGGCGATCAAATCACAAAATGAACTCATTAAAGATACTATTAAGATGAATGATTGATTGATTGATAATATGCCTTACAATAGTCTTGATTGCGATGCATCGATTGCAAGTATGACTAACTTGGAGAGAATGGTTGCGGTGATGAAGGTGGTAGCGGCTATGGAGATGAGACGAGAAATGACGGCAGCTAAGGTTGGAAGATGGCTTCTAGTTCTGTGTTCCGCAAATGGTTGCTCTCCTATTGAGCTTCTGACATGGCTCCCTTTGTAAAAGTTGTTTAGGTGAACGCCCTGGTGTCAATGGTGTGCGATATAACCACTGGTATTAGCGCATGCGCTTGTACCATGTGTCGTCTTGCGCTCTGGATTGATCCTGGCACCTCCTGTTGACATGCCTTGTTCACGACACTTTCTATTTTCTTCTATGTGACGACATTCTTCCATGTTTATGCCCATTTCTTGTGGAAACACATTAAGCAAAGAATTTCGTAATTTCCTGCATTCATTAGTCATTAGTATCGATATCTGAGTGATTCTCTCAAAAATTCCAGAATTATCTGGTTAAAAATGGCTGAATAAGCGCAAAAGTAACGCTCATCACACCACAGTTTGTAACCATGTTGGAGGTTGATTTATCGATTGCTAAGATGCATCTTGTAGTGTCACGTGTACTCGGATCGTCAAAGTCTCCTCCACAAGAAATAGATCTCGT
Organism: Triticum dicoccoides; assembly: GCF_002162155.2. NCBI lineage: Eukaryota > Viridiplantae > Streptophyta > Magnoliopsida > Poales > Poaceae > Triticum > Triticum dicoccoides. The sequence goes on from NC_041380.1 coordinate 386,715,560, forward strand.
GCTCTCATTGAAAGATCGGGACATCCTAGTGTATGTCAGCCCAACAATACTCGGCAATATAACAAATTTTGTAGTAGACATTATTGACGCCGCCACATCAAGGACGACGCAACTAACCTTGAGTCCGATGCAAAAGCATGTGGAAGCGAGGCGGTGCTAGTGGCCGATAGCTATCTCGCCGCCTTGGTGACGGGTCCTCTTATTTGGATTTGCTACCGGAACAATTAGGCATGTCGTCTCCCCCCCCCTCAGTTTCGTCCTCGACACCAAATATTGCCTTCCTTGTATTGCTTCACATGATTCAGTGTTTCGCATTGCCTCCTACCGATTACGGTGATTCACGCCTCTCAGCCCGACTTTGCACACCACGTTAATAAGCGAAAGTTGGAGCCAACTTCAATGTCGTGTTTCCAACGAGTGTTCCTTGTGTTGGTATGTGCCCACTCAGATTCATGTCATTGGTACCGGTGCTCGTATTTTTCTGAATTTATATTAGAACTTTGTAATGTTATTCCTTTATTGGTACGTGACGTGCTCATTAATAATATGGTACGTAGTATATGACTTCATCAATTTCGAGATTTGCCATCTTTCTTTGGAAATGATTACAAGCATGTCTTGTGGAGCTTGTCAATCTTCGCCCTATGGGATTGTGGAGTTCCAACTTTTTTCATAAGGAACGGTTTATTACTCAAAAGGTTTAAGCATTCATCCAGACTCTGCATAACTATGATGCACACAACCAAACAATGTCCTCTTACAAAAAAACATGCGAACTACAAAGAAACATGTAGGTCACTAGTAGAAAAACGACTTTTAGTACCGGTTCGTAAGGACCTTTAGTACCGGTTCTGGAACCGGCACTAAAGAGTGGGGACTAAAGCCCCCCCTTTAGTCCCGGTTCAACACGAACCAGGACCAAAGACCCACCACGTGGCACGAGGAGCGCTGTGGTCTAGGGGATCTTTAGTCCCGGTTGGTAAGGATTTTTTATTTATTTTTGAAATAAAGCAAAAACAGCCCACCTACTGGGCCGGCACGGCCTACATACGACTAGAAACCCAATCTCTAGTTGAGACAGGATGCAGACCCGTACGGCCCAGTAGGCCTCATAGGGTAGAAGACTTGCAATAGACCCACAAAGGCCTGCTTAGAGAGGAGCTCGACACGGTAGCCGCGGCCGGACTTATAAACCGGTGCGAGCTCCTCTCAACTAGCGAGGTGGGACTAAACATTATGCACTGCGGGTGGCAGCGCATCACCTTTAGTACCGGTTGGTAGCTCCAACCGGTACTAAAGGGGGGTAGTACCGGTTGGTGGCTCCAACCGGTACTAAAGACCCCCCTTTAGTACCGGTTGGAGCCACAAACCCGTACTAAAGGCCACCACCTCTTTAGTACCGGTTCGTGGCACGAACTGGTACTAAAGGTCCGCCACGAACTGGTACTAATGAGCGCCGCCCGCCTAGCCGTTGGGACCGGTACTAATGGTCATATTAGTGTCGGTTTAATTAAAAACCGAGACTAATGAGTTTCACATTAGACCCTTTTTCTAATAGTGAGTACGTATAATGCCTAAACCGGAAGGGGGCCAATCCTAAGATCATGCTGTCACCCATGTTTGTAAAAGTATCCCTCGATGTCGCCTCCAATCATGTACACACCTCCGTAAACATGTCTTGATTCTCCAAATGTTGCAGAGAGGGCCATAAACAAAGAGTCCCGGTACATATGTAGATAACTTGCATAAGAGAAATACTTTTATCATTAAAAATCTTATCATTTCTAAATAGTCAAAACGACCAAATAACGACAAGCGCTTGTTGACACCAGATTTTGACACGGCCAAGAAATTAATTAAGATGGCCTCAAATGGAGAAGTGCTCAAAGTGAGAAAATTCTGTATCGTCAAAAGGAAAAACTTTCATATTTGGGCCATAGCCATCCGGTCTCATCTCTAAGGCCGAAGTTGTGTTTGAAGTACTCAGATCTTATATTCAGAACACTATTCAGCTGATTATGCCCCTAAGATGGCCTCATATGAAAACTGTTTCTACATGGATTGTCTTCGTCTCGTCGAGACGCTTGATTTCGAGATAAAAACGTCTAAATCGGAGTTCGTATGCAAAAGTTAGAGTCAAAACAGTGTGCTGCATAAGTTTGCCCCGGAAGTTCCGGGCAAAACTTCCGGGCTAAACCGAAAGTTTGCACGCGGTGCGCCCCGAAAACTGGAATTTTAACATTGTTTGCAGATTTGCGGGGCCGATTTCAACATCAAGATGACCTCGAATAAAAAAGTGATCAACTGAAGAGTTTTTCTCCATTGCAAGATCTACAACTTTGCTTTTGGGACTATCGCCATCCGAAGTAGTATGCGGCCTGTAGATTCAGTGCAAGAGGGCTACTTGATATAATTTCAGCCCAAAAGTTCCGGGCCAGACCAAAAGTTCCGGCCCTTGTAGTCCGAGTTAGGGTAACTTTTGATGATTTGGACGTGATTTGAGTCATTTTATTGTACGGGAAGTCCAGCCGCCTCATATATATGTAAGGGGTGACGGCCGATTGAACAACACACAATCGATCTATCAATATATCATCTTTTTACCTTTATCTTTATCTCTCTCCCTTGTTCTTCTTCTTCCTCGTTCTTCGTTCATTCTTCGTTTGCAGGGCGGCGAACCTCGAGGCCCTAGGGGCGATCAGGTCAACCTAGGGCAGCCCATAGGCGCCGCAAGCCCTTATGGGTGTGGGGTTTCGGGTCCTCAAAAGCACCCGCCGAATTGTTTGCGTACCGCGTTTCCGGACGGGTCTCCTTCGACGTGAGCTGCGGTGCATCACCCTCGGCGTTGGAGGTACACGGTGATGTGTTCGTGTGCGAACACACTTTTTGCGACTCCGCTGGGCACGAAGCTTTGAATGGTCTCCAGCCTGTTCTTGCTACAAAGAGATCGTCATCAAGTTGCTGCAATCTACAAAGATAATATGAATACCCAATTACCCTTTGTAGATGCAAATAATCGATATGTTGTTGCTGGATCACCTAATGAGCATAATGTATCGGCTAGCCCTAGCTTTATCAATCATGCACCAAATTATGTGCAAGGGCCGATGCAACAAAATCTCCATGATTCTACTTCATATAAGTTTAGCAACATGCGGCATATGTATCCCAAATCCCATGCATCGGCAACCCCACAAATTTATATGCCGATGAATAACATGATGAGTTCGGTTAATCAAGTTGAGGCACCCTATGTAGGAACTTCCAATGTTATGCAACAAAGTGTTTCAAGTTTTTATTCATCGGCAAATAACTTACAGTACGTTAATCCAAACGTGCCGGTGGATAGGGGAATTGGTCATGTTACTACTAGTTATTTGGCCAATTACCCTCAAACATCATATGCTACACCTAGTGCTACTAATTTTTTGGCACCATACGCAACTATTGATGTTCATAATTCGGCTCCACACCTTCATGGTCATGGCCGAATAAGTGAAACTTCTGCAGGAGCACAAATGCCTTCACCTACTACCGTGGCATATCATGTACCCCCTACACAATTACAGAATTTCGGCAACATCTCATTGCCGAAAGAGTCTAAAAGCATCGGGGGGCAACCATATCCAGATTGGGTGGTTGAGAACAAGCTTACATTCTCTTAGGATTTGTGCAACTCCATTCGACAGGAACTAATAGAAGGCGGGAAGCCTCATGATTTTGCTGCAGTAAAAACTAGAGTTGTGCAAATGATGCGGTCGCCCAGTGTTGTACCATCTAGTGTACCCCCTAAACAATTGCAAAGTTTCGGCACCTCATTGTCGGAAAAGTCTAAAAGTATTGGGGGGCAATCTCATGAGGAGTGGATGGAAATTGAGATGAAAAATTTTAAAGCTCGCCAAGCTGAGATGTGAGCTAAAATTAGACAAGAGCGAGAAGCCTTGCAAATTAAAAAAGATAAAGTCATTGATTCAGGTAACAAAGAAAATTCAATTATTGGAAAACCGAATCAAGTAGTATATATTCTGAGTCCATCAAATCCAAAGAGGCAAGCATTATTGAGAAAGAGCATGGAAAGCATAGCAAAACAACCATGCTTGATTTTTCTGAAATTAATGGAACCTACTTCCCGCCCTATGAGTTTCGTGCCATAGAAATTGACGAGCTTCAAGGACAAGAACAAGTAGCCGAACAAAGTTCGATTGAAAAAGATCTTCAAATTTATGATGCACGGAATCAAGAAGAAAATTGTGACGCGGTGTTGGGAAGCCATCCAAAAGCAAAGCACGATATTATTCATGACATGCAATCATCATGCTCTCCCAACATATTTGAAGAGGTATGTCTAGCAAGTAATTTACCTATTTTTAGATTTGGTCACAACTTTATTGTTGATGCATCAATAAGAAATATTCTCATAAGTAATTTTCAAAGACCAATGAAGAAGGGCAATTTACTTGTTAGCAATAAAATTGTTACTAAGCATATCGGTCAATATATTGTACCATTCAAAGAGACCGATAGTGACTTATTACTGCAACCAAAACTTTTCCCATTGCTTTATTTAAAGTTCATATCTAATTGGGTAGCTTTGCTTGCTTCATACTTGGCTTACGCATGGTCTCAATTGAGACGTGTATGTTCTAACTACTTTGATTTCAGAAATTTAAAGCCAAGGCTAAAATCTTTTGGGAAAATCGATGCTAGTATAGTTTCTTATTTAAGGACATCGGAAAAAGAATGTGAAAGAGAATTCATAGCCAAATGGGAAGATGCCAGATCTGAACCATTCATTTTCTTAACTCCAAAGCCGTTCTCACAACAAGATCGGCTAGAAAACAAAATGTATACCTTCAATTCAAACATGTGTGATCAAATCTTTGCTTTCTTGTTGAAAAATAATTACATTAGAATTCTTGATCACCATGTCAAGCCATCTATCCAAGGACGAATGTATTGTAAGTTGCATGATTCGTCCAAGCATAATTTTGAGGACTGCCACATGTTCCGTCAAATAGTTAAATCGACCATTGAAAAAGGACGATTGAAATTTGTTGAAACACCAAAGGATGACCAGTCTATTCCGATTGGTCTTGATGGCAAAAAGTTTTTGCATCGGCTACTTCAAGTCGATCCATCTAAAGAGAAGGTAAAAACTACAGGTGATGGGATCAAGCTTTCAAGTAAAGAAGTAATTGAAGATCACAATGAACATGAACTTGAGGGTGAGAATTCCATCGAAGCTACAATGAAGATGCTAAGGACTGGGGGGCAACAAGGAAATCCAATGATCGATGAAAGCAAACCAAAAGAAAACAAAGGACGAAATAAGCGCAAGTGTAAGAGATCAAAAATCACCTTCGCTGAACTATTGGATAAATATCAAAAGAAGAGTGAAGAGAAGAATGCTTATCGGCCAAATCATGCAAAGAAACCAAGATCACCCCCAAGGCGAAAATATGAGGATCGGTATTGGCAAAGTGAGCATTTTAATGCAACATATTCATATCCTTATTTTGGGCCGTCAGTGCCAATGCCGTGGATGCATCCCTATGCTCATGTAGATGCATATCCATCATGGTACATGTATGATACAAGGGCACGCTCTCCATCTTATTTTAGACCATCTAACCAATATTATGCATCTCCGAGAAGATCAACATTTGAACAACCATATGTTAAAGACCGTTTCAATCATAAGTAATCGGTCCGGAGCTCAAAGAAGAAGAAAGAGGTGGTCAAACAAGTGTATCGTGTTAAAAGAGATGGTCGTAAGAGTGCAACTTCAGATTTGATCTCAAATGAAAAGGAGCCAATTAACGTGTTGACATTGGCTACTAAAGGCAATGAGACGAAGCAACCAATTATCAAGAGTCAAAGTGTCAAATCTGAAGAAAAGAAGTTGACAGTGCACAAGGTAAAACAAGAATTGCCATTGCTTCAAACAAAATCACAGCTGGGGTGCCCACTCGGCTTATCGTATTGGCAAAAGAAGGAATTACAAAAACTTAGTCCACAAGAGCTGAAAAAGAAGAACATGGCATGGGTTCCCAAGAGGAGCAGTCAAAATAAAAATGATGTGCAACCTTCTATTGCAACAAGTGTTATAAAAATGAAGAAAGAGAAGGATGGAAACCAGAAACAATTAAGCCAAAGGTTTGCATCACCCCATCAAAATCTTCGGTTAGCACATCATCCATGTTTTTCAACCATACCATTGATGCCTTTGCCATGGAATTCATCATCAGGTATGATAAATTACCCTCCCTGGATTTATTTTGATCCATGGAAGCGACATAATTTTCTGCATCATGAGAGGGTATTACCAAATCCCTATACAATTTATTAGCTACATTTTTTCTTGCTAATCCAAAGGGCCGAAATATTTGATTGCTATTTCATTTGTTTATTTCGGATATACATGATTTGGTGAATGAATTCTACATGGACCTCATGGTAATGGTCGATACTTATCTATCGCCCTAAGAATATATGTAAGAATGGCCAGTGTAGTGCTCTAACACTGTCCAAAGTTTGAGTAGAGATTGAGATAAGTGCTTGCAAAGGAATTTGTCAAATTGATGCCATTGAGGATATTATGCATAGACCAATTCACCAAAATTGCAAAGTGAACTTATGTTTTGATTGGGTGTGCTTTGGCTTGTTAGTTTTCAGAACTTACGTAAGGCCAAATATGGTTGATTTTATTATTGAGCATCATATTGACATCATGCATAATATTGATTTTAGTTTGATCTCTCTAGTACCATGGAGATTATATATTAATGGTTAAATTAGTAGCAATGGCCAAGGTGTTGGTGTTGTTTATATATCTCCTTATGATGCTATTTTGTGAAGCCTCATGCCGCTTAAAATATTTTTGCACAATGATCAAAGCCGAATATGCATTGTCATTCGGATTGGAGCTTTTCCTTGCTATAGGTGCTATACATATTGAGGCTTCCGATGATTCGTTATTAGTAGTGCAACAATTATCCAAGGGTTATCAATGTTTTGACGAATCACTTATAGTTTATCTTTTGGTATGTCTAGATGCAAGATTTACCTTGGGTTAATTCGAAAGAGTTGGCACAACAAGCATCCGGCTGCTATGTTAATCATGGTGTATTGCATTTCTATCAATAGCCGATGCTAGGTCTTGTCAACATAGGTAAGGCCGAATCGAAGCCCATCGCTTCGGCCACTAATGAAACTTTTTATGTAGACGAAGTAAGGATTGAAGGAAGTTCATTCTTGATTATCTGCAAAATCCTAGCGAAAGGGAGAACAATATGTTTCGGAGGATGGTTTTGGTCTATGGAACCTTATCACCGGATTGTTATAGAAGCTGAGAAGTTTTCACCCAAGTTTGCCTCAAGATGTTCAAACAAGCAATGTTCGATATATACTTATCGTCCTAAGAACATGCAAAATGGCCGATGGAGTGTTGACATCGTCCTTAGAAAAACCATCGTGCAAGTTATTTTTCGGCACACAAGTTTGCCGAAAAACAGGGGGGCATGTGTTGACACCAAATTTTGACACGGCCAAGAATATAATTAAGATGGCCTCAAATGGAGAAGTGCTCAAAGTGAGAAAGTTCTGTATCGTCAAAAGGAGAAACTTTCATATTTGGGCCATAGCCATCCGGTCTCATCTCTAAGGCTGAAATTGTGTTTGAAGTACTTAGATTTTATATTCAGAACACTGTTAAGCTGATTACGCCCCCAAGATGGCCTCATATGAAAAATGTTTCTACACGGATTGTCTTCGTCTCGTCGAGGCGATCGATTTTGATATAAACAACGTCTAAATCAGAGTTCGTATGCAAAAGTTAGAGCCAAAACAGTGTGCTGCATAAGTTTACCCCGGAAGTTCCGAGCAAAACTTCCGGGGAGATTCCGGGCTAAACCAAAAGTTTGCACGTGGTGCGCCCCGAAAACTGAAATTTTAACATTGTTTGCAGAATTGCGGGGCCGATTTCGACATCAAGATGACCTCGAATGAAAAAGGGATCAACTGAAGAGTTTTTCTTCATTGCAAGATCTACAACTTTGCTTTTGGGACCATCGTCATCCGAAGTAGTATGCGACCTGCAGATTTAGTGCAAGAGGGCTACTTGATATAATTTCAGCCCGGAAGTTCCGGGCTAGATCGGAAGTTCCGGCCCTCGTAGTCCGAGTTAGGATAAATTTTGATGATTTGGACGTGATTTGAGTCCTTTTCTTGTACGGAAAGTCCAGCCGCCTCATATATATGTAAGGGGTGACGGCCGATTGAACAACACACAATCGATCTATCAATATATCATCTTTTTACCTTTACCTTTATCTCTCTCCCTTGTTCTTTTTTCTTCCTCGTTCTTCGTTCGTTCTTCGTTTGCAGGGCGGCGAACCTCGAGGCCCTAGGGGCGATCAGGTCGACCTAGGGCAGCCCATAGCCGTCGCAAGCCCTTACGGGGTCCCTCCCGGGCGTGTGGGGTTTCGGGTCCTCAAAAGCACCCGCCGGATTGTTTGCGTACCGCCCTTCCGGACAGGTCTCCTTCGACGTGAGCTGCGGTGCATCACCCTCGGCGTTGGAGGTACACAGTGATGTGTTAGTGTGCGAACAACGCTCCGATTCCGAGAAGAGTTCTAAACCTGTGATCAATCCTATGTAACCAGTTGCAAATATATTAGCAACACTACAAAGAGGATACAAGCTATAAGCTATTTGGATGACTGACCATATAGAACGAGCCAATTTACATTGAAAGAACAAATATTTTATTGTCTCATCATGATGACAAAATACACATTGCGTACTTTCATGCTAATTCCTCTGAATAAAATTATCTTTAGTAAGAATGATCTTTAGTTAATTAATTAAGTTCCATGCTTCATCCGCAAAAAGAAAAGAAAAAGTTGCATGCTTGCGTACAAAAATCAGTCTCCTGTGAGCAAATGTACTAAGTGATTAGATGCTATACCAATCAAGCTTCTACGAAACCTCTGGCCTACTTGGCACGTCCAGAGTTATCAGGAGACGTATGCCCAGTGCACTGTCACAGTCATCGTTATATTTCTGGTGACGTTTCTCCCGTTTGTTCTGGGACATAGACACGAACTAACGCTATGTATTTCACACCGGCATGGTAGCTAGCCAGCCAGGCCTTTATGAAGTTGGTCAAATAGTACGTGTGCGTACGGGCACGCTAGTGTTGTCTTCCGTCTTCCACTGATCCACCTTCAAACCGGCTGCTTACATGACCAATCAAAGCCCTCTCTTTGCTTAACAAAAAAACTCAAAGCCCGGTCCTTTCCCCGTCCTACGCACACCAAGATGCCAGACTAGTTTGTTGGACTGGGTCCCTAACTAATGATTACCCCATTAACATGCCTAAATCTCATCATCAGCCAGCAATATTTAGACCACACACCACTAGCAATTTTATAATTATAAGCTTACTAGTATACCACTGATACTACCCCTCAATTCCAAAATATAGTCTTTCCGAGATCTAACTTTAATCATAAATTTAACCGACGAGACCGACTGCGACGAAAAATAAATATATAATAAAAACTTATTTTGAATACGAATTCACTGATATAGCTTTTGTTCCCGCCGCAGTCGGTCTCGTTGGTAAAATTTATGTTTAAAATTAATGTAATACTTATGGCACATCTAGATGTGTTTTAGCAAAATTGTTAAAATTAAAGCATGAAAATAGAAGAAGCACTGTATTTTGAACCGAATGGAGTAGTAGATAATCTCCGGCGGTAAGGGATTCCAGTCCGTGCAAGCGACAAGGCACGGCAGGAAGGACTTCGCTCTCCGATTCGCTTCACTAGATACAAGATGCAAGGTAGGTTGCTAAAAAAAGATGCAAGGTAGTACGACACTCGAATCTCATGATCAGCTCACGACTTGAGTTAAGTTTTCGAGGACTCGAGTCGATCCAGCCGAGGTACTCCCTCCGGTCCTTTTTACTCTGCACATTGGATTTGCCGAAAGTCAAACTTTACTAAGTTTGATCAAATTTATATTAGAAATTATTAGCATCTATAATATTTAATAAATATAATATGAAAATATATTCCAAGATAAATCTAATGATATTGGTGTTGTTATGTGAATGTCTATAATTTTTCATATAAACTTGGTTAAAGTTGAATGAGATTGACTTCAGACAAACCTAATATGCAGAGTAAAAAGGACCGAAGGAAGTACTAGTAGTACTGACTGCTAGCTACTCCACCAGCAGCTAGCACAACGAGGGTAGGCGCGACGCCACCACCAGCACGCATCCCGTCACACGTCGCGCGTCAGATACGGTGTTGACCGCTGCGCGCGACATGTCTCACTCTGTACGCATATGTGGCCGCGAATCCGACTCTTGATGAAACCATGGACGGGAGGAAGAAATGCCGATCGATCGGGTCGGGTGAGATTTAGGCCAACTTCATCACGCCATTCTATCTTGTTCGGGTGCATTTGTTTGGAATAGAACGGACGAATAGCGCGGTTCAATACGTGGCCTTAAATGAACAAATATTTGAATTTCGTCCGTTTTTGACCCATCTTCGGCCTAACTTGCGTCGAGTTTAGGATGAAATGGTAATCGCGCGGACGGGCTCGCCGCACGTTTTTGTCCCCACGTGGCCCGTCTGTCGGGGACACTAGCAATCCCTTCGCTTCCAACGTCTCCACCCCCTCTTCCCGTCCCGCCCCGCCGCCGGCGCCGCCGCTATTCTCCGGCCGCCTCCTCACTGCGCAGCCCCCGGCCGTCCGTACCAAACCACGTCTCGACATGGCCACCACATCGCCCGCGCTTTCGCCGTAGTTTTGACCGTCGATCGGAGAAGGTTTGGCCGGCGTCGTCGTAGCCGGTGGCAGAGGGGATACGACCGCCGGCGACGTACCACGGCGGTCACGACAGCTTCCGACGAGTGCTCCAGAGCGACCAGTAGCCGGCCGCCAACCCCCCGTGCTGCATCGAGATGATCATCGCGGCCTCTTTGCCACCACGACCGCAAGATGTTTGACACTTTGCCCACAAAGGTATGGACAGTAGAGATGATTTTTTCTTCCATCACTTCATTTTTTCATCGGATCATTCGTCGTTGGATGATGAAGATCTTGTGGTGGCTGCACTGGTCGTTCACGACCACATTCAACGGCAGCTTCCTTGGTACAGGGGGTCAGTCCCTGGCCGTGCTCCCAACCTGAACCGCAACATGGAGAGAGACAGCTTCCTTGGTACAGGGGGTCAGTCCCTGGCCGTGCTCCCAACCTGAACCACAACATGGAGAGAGGCCACACCCTGCTCTATGTCGATTACTTTACGAACACCCCGCTCTTTAAGCCGGATAAATTTCGTTGCCGTTTTCGTATGGCAAGGCATGTGTTCAATCGTATCCGAGAGGGAGTGGTTGCTCCTGACCCATACTTCGAGTGCAAGACGGATGCCCTTGGCAAGCTTGGATTCTCCTCTTACCAGAAATGCACCGCGGCCATCCACATGCTTGCATATGGAATTCCAGGCGATCTGGTGAATGAGTATGTGTGTATGAGTGAGACAACATGTCTAATGCCAATGTACAAGTTCTGCCAGGCTGTGATCGAGGTGTTTGGCCATGAGTACTTGAGGCAGCCAAGCACCGCTGATACAGAGAGATTGTTGGCGACCAACGCAGCTAGAGACTTTCCAGGCATGCCTGGCAGCATAGATTGTATGCACTGAGAGTGGAAGAACTGTCCATTTGCTTGGCAGGGCCAGTACAAGGGGTATGTCAAAGCGTGCACTGTCATATTAGAAGCGGTGGCTTCGCAGGATCTTTGGATATGGCATTCTTTCTTCGGCATGGCAGGTTCTCACAATGATATCAACGCGCTGCAGCGCTCTCCAGTCTTCGCAAGGCCTGCAGAAGGCCACTGCCCATCTGTCAACTTTGAGATCAACGGCCATCAATACAATAAGAGATACTATCTAGCTGATGGTATATATCCTCAATTGTCAACTTTTGTGAAGACAACCTCGAACCCCCAAGGTGAGAAGAGAAAGAGATTTGTCCAAATACAAGAGAGTGCTAGAAAGGATGTGGAACGTGCTTTTGGTGTGCTTCAATACCAATAGGGTATCGTTCGAAACCTTTGTACTGTCATGGGATGAAGGAAAGTTTTGGAAGGTGATGACTGCTTGTGTGATCATGCACAACATGATCGTCAAGGACGAGCGTGATGACATGATCTTCGACCAAGGATTTGATTATCAAGGTGAAAATGTTGAACCCTGCACCAAGAACCGGCCATGTTTGAATAGTTTGTCTAATTCCATCGTGAGCTGCGTGATTGACACACTTATTTGGATCTTCAAATGACTTGATTGAACACGTGTGGGATCACATTGACAACCAATAAATGTATTGGTTCATTATGTTTATTCAAGACAATTTTGATTTGGTTGTAAAACTATTTTATTAGAGACAATTTTGATTGGTTGTAAAAATATTTTTATTTTCAAATAATTAATATTAGCAAACTTATTTTGATATGAAAAATATGGGCATTTTTGGCCCTAGCGGACAGGATGGAGCCAATGGATGCGGCCGCGCGCTGGCCGTACGTCTACCGCATTCTAGGACAGGCCCGGACACGTCCTTATTATTTTAACCAAATGAACCGAATCCGGGCAAGACGGACGTCTGTTTGGGGTCACGTGGTGAATAACATTCAGGCAGGTAAAATGGGCAGGAAAAGAAGCCGATTGCGAATCGCGCTAGGCTCCAGAAGCGGGGAGGAGACACACAAGTCGCAGGCAGAGCGAGGCCAGCACGAGAAGCGACGGCAGCGAGCAATTTAGCGCCGTCCGTCCGTACCTGCCGAGCGGCGAGCACCAGCTACACTGCCGCTGGCCCCGGCTTCCACGGTCCCACCTGCAGCCTCACGCCAACCGCCGAGACTGCCCGTGCCGTGTGGTGGCAGATACAGGAGTAGGCGAATAAATGCTCGTACTCGTACTAGAAGACACGGACAAGTACTAGCGAGAGCAGCGCAAGGGCCTTTCCACGGGGAAGCAAACAGAAGCAGCAGCAGCAGCAGCTGTTGCGTCCAAGAAGCGTAGCTCGGCACACCTAAAACTGACACACACACTCTGTCGCGGCGGGACCCTACTACTGTACGACCGAAAAAGAAATCGAGAGAGTTGCTGACTGTATACTGCACTGCACACAACCGACGGCCGCTGAGCTGAACCGTTGGTGCAGTGCCAATAGGCAAATGACACCGTGGCCAACAACAGTTTAGGTTTTGCAACTATTCGACTATTCAACTGTTCAGCATTATAGGAGGCAGTTTCGCGAGCTTAAGTGGTGAGCTGTTTCTACTACTGTAAAGTTCAGCAAAGCGTAGCTTAATGGCACGGGTCAAATCCCAGTGAGAGATATGGCGCGCACACACACACACAAAAAAAAAAAAAAAACAGAGTAACATGTAAGTGTACAGTGGACAAAAATGATTCGGGCTGTTCAGCTAATTCAGGCCTACCAATCACAATAATGTATTGTAATTGTAACTGAAAAGAAAAGGCAAAAAAACGATATGTTTTTTTATTGCTCAACTGTTCTCCACCTGGATCTTGCATGGATGAAGAGCCCTTGCCTACAATCCATCCATGCATGCCGATTGCCGAAGCTGGGCTTCCAATCCCTGAGCTCATCTGAGCACATCTGGCGACCGATCTGGACGACGGCTGGTCACATGTCACAACAGCTGACCTCACTGTCTGACGCTGCCGAACTCGGCGTCGTACACGGCGGAGAGCTCGAAGTCGTCGTCGAACGCGGCCGGCACGTTGAGATCGAAGGACCCGAAGCTGTCCCCGCATTTCGCCGGAGACGGCGACGGCATGTGCGCGCGCTTGTGGCCGCCCAGGGCCTGCCCGGAGCCGAACACGCGGAAGCAGAACGGGCACTCGTGGACGATCGGGGCGTCGGCGCGGCAGGCCTTGCCAGCCGGCGGTGGCACGCAGCCGCCCTTGCCTTTCTTGACGCTGGCGCGGTGGCCGCCGAGGGCCTGGTACGACCGGAACACCTTCTTGCATGCGCCGCACTGGTGCCTGGCGCGCGGGTGCACGTGCACCGGCGTCGCCTCGGCGTAGTAAGCCTCGCCGGCCACGTCGGGGCCGTCCTCGTCCTCGTCGAACACCTTGGTGCCGTCGTTGTTTTGCTCAGCCTCCGAGGCCCAGCGGGGCTCCGGCTCGGATCTGGACCGCGTCCACGAGTCCCGAGACAGCATCACGAGCGACATGGCCACGTCCTCCTCCTGCGTCGAATCGGAGACGGTGCTCGCCGGCTCGGGATCCGGCACAGGCGGCGGCGCACGCCGCCGTGCCCGCTTGGAGCGCCGTCGGCTCACGGCGAACCCCGCGCCACCGCGCGGGGACTCCGTGTCGCTCTCGCCGTCCTGCACGACCGACGACTCGCCGGCCGCCGCGGTGACCCCGCCGAAGCATCCGCCTGAGAATTCAGGCGCGCCTACCTTACAGCTTCTCGCGGGATCCTCACGCAGGACCCAGGACAGCCGTTTCGGCTGAGCCGGCTTACCATCCGTGTCCGTCGACGAGGTGGACGCCAAGGACAGTGGCGGCGACTGCTGCTGCGTCGGCGGCGTCGAGTACGCAGCAGCTGCGGCGGCCGCCATGACATGGGATCGCATGTGGCCGCCCAGCGCACGGCCATTCTGGAACCGCCGGAAGCAGAGCTTGCAGGTGTGCCTGTCCATCGCCGAACGAGCAAGACAAACTCCCACACACAAGGCAATGGAGCAGCAGAGATCAGATACCGTAATGCTTGAAATCACGAGCAGCTTGCGGGCTTTGCTTGCTTGCTCAGCCGTGGGACAGCTGATAGTCCAACGGGGAAGATCCAAGCAGAAGAAGCGTGAGAGGTGGAAGAGGAGGAGAGAGTGGGGAGCTTAAAAGGCAGAGTAGTAGGTGACAAGCAAGCATCCCTCCACCTCCGCCAAGGAGGAGGAAGAAACAAGTGGGGAGGCGGTGAGAAAGTTGCTTCGGCACACCCCACACTTAAATACGCAGCAACGCAAATGGCCGGGCAATCGAAAACAAGGCAGAATTTTATGGCATTTCATTTCACGTCGCAAAACCGAAGGATCGGGGAATTAACTGCTCGAGCAAAACGGCCCACCTGGAAGCGCCACGAAACCGAAGCGAAAATTTGGGCTGTAAAACTGGCAAGATCGAGAAGATCGTCGGCTTTTTGGAAGATCTTCAATTCAATTTGGTCATGCGCCATACGAGCATGTGTATTGCTGGCGGGAGTTACGGCCGTCACGATCCCGTACGTTTGGCCTCGCTTTTAGCAGAGAATTAAGGAGCGGAGGATCGGCTGTCGAACGCATCTTGAGGACGGAGGGGAAAACTCGGGGGAAATTGTTTATTTATTTATTGGCTGTGCGTGTGGGATACTCCACTTTGCTGTTTTATAAAGATTTGACCATCAAGAGGTTTATGTTATGTGGTCTCATCAAGGCCAGAAACAGACCGGATTAATCCTGGAGATACTGACATACTGCTGCCGAAACAAATCAAATCCCGAATTCAATTCCTTCTACTATCGCTCTGAATGTGTGTCTATCTTGGTGCCACGATTTGGCTACATGTATGTATTGGATTCCTTGAGGCGTATCCTCGTGTCTCCGTCGTCGGGTTACAAATTTGCTTTTGTTTTTGGAAAGAAGACATGCTTGCACAATGGGCAAAGGTCACTGCGGCATGTGGCTGCACACAGCTGCACATCAAATGCTAGATCGATCCATTGTTGCTGGTGCTGGTACAGGCAGGGCATACGGTCTAGTCTCACATGGACGTCGGCGGATCCGAACTGCCAGGATCCAGATTAGACATGTAGACTCAGTATGCTGTAAAAATTCCGGGTTACAGATGGCCTGCAGTACAATCTTCGAATAGAAGCAATGAGAAAACGGTAAATTATTGAAGAAAAAAAAACGCGCAGATGGGATCTTAGGCTGGATGGGAATGAAAAGCTGCTGTTTTGTCTTGCTTTGATTTGTTCATTTTCTTCTTCCGTTTTGGTTGGGTCGGCCGCACCAGAAAGACGTCCTACCAGCGCAGAGCAAGCACGGGACGCGAACGAACAAAGAAAAAGCTGTCATCTGTTTCTGTAGCCAAGATTTGATTAAAAGAATCGTCCATAAAGCCAGCCGCTGGGATCATGCGTCGTCCCCCTCCCAATCACAGCTAACAGCCGGTCACCGTATTTTCGGAGTAGTGTTAAGTGAGAAGATCCATGCCATTTCAGAGTATATACCTCTGTCAGACTGTAACCTCTCCAGATTTGATGCCTGTTTGCATCAGAAAATTTGATTTCCGTTTCGGGAAGTAATTTTCATCAGTTCCTTGTAGTATTAATGTAGAAAGAGGTTCATTTTGCAAAAAAGAAAAGTAGAAAGAGATTCTCACTTGTTTTACTAAGGACATCTTCAACATTGATCCATAAATTTACTCTGACATCCGTTTGCGGATAGGAAAGTACCAGTCCACGCACACGGATGCTGGAGGCGACCATCCAACTCTGCATGCATACATTTGAAGCCGAATTTCAACTAATCGGACGAAATTCATGCAATCACAGTGGATCTCATCAAAGTTCGGATAGAAATAGCATAAATCATTCATACATAACATGCAAAAAAATCATCAAAGTTCGGATAGAAATAACATAAATCATTCATACATAACATGCAAGAAAATCTAGTACAACATTAGTTCAAATTTAACGAGATTAACCGGATGTTCAACAAGTTTTCATGAACAAATTATGTTGTCCTATACATACTGCCCCTTTAACTTCATCCACCCGTGTGTGTGTGCGTAAATGGTTGTCCCTCTATCCTGCGGTACAACATGTTAGCGTATACTGGCTAAACAATGTGTACAACAACATTGAATGAATGAATCAATCAATCAACACGTTGAGTAAGAAGAAGCAAAACTTACGATCTCCTCGGCTCGCGCACGCAATGGCTACCTTGTCTCCAGCATATCAACCGCTGCACAAAACTTGGTGATGGTGGTCTGGATGGCATACCATCGATACGATAACGATCTCACATTGCGATCATGGATGATGTGCATGTCGTATGACGCAATGTGCTTTCACGCTTGAAACGAATCATGCACGCGCTGCCAGAAGAGCCCCCTGCTCCTGCCTACGAAATCAACGGATAAGGTCAACCACGCATCGCACAACAACTCATCCTCCATGATCGAGTATCCCCGCCATCCTTCGTACTCTAAAAATGATACGACATTTGAAAATAAGCTCAATGGCATTTGACCGAACACCTACTGGGCGTGGTATCCGTCATGGACGACGTTGATAGGGGAGCGGAGTGTACCTGCTTATGGACGGGTCCTGGATGGACGACGCCGTTGTAAAAGGGGCGCGGGCGTGTCGGTGCTGGTTGCAGAGGTCCAACAATGTGTGTGTGTCGGCTGGAGAGGTACAGTGACGGCATCAGAGGAGGAGAGTGCGGATGCAAAGCAAGGTGGAAGAAGGGGCCGATTGGAAGAAAATAGGACCAGGAGGGGGGGGGGGGTTAGTGGGCCGGGGTGTCAAAGTCCTACACGGCTGATGTCCGACTCCCTCAATGCCCCTCCCCAACTTTTCTTCCACTTTGCAAGAGAAAGTGCGTCCGGATCACTCGATGGACCGATATAGATCCGTATTGGATGGCACAACACGTCTGAACTGCACGATCCAAACATATGCGTGCAGTTTGAGAGCCGGCGTTGGAGATGCCCTAAGAAAGCAACATGCTCTTACAGTGACGACACAAAAGGGTGAGAGCACAAGTGCTTCCTGGGTGATTTTGGTAATTAATGTCAACATATCTCTTGTTGGACTAGTATTTCCATCTAGTATATTTCAGAAAGTTCAACAATGGCGTGGCATGGACAACAGGATGTGGAACCCCTTCAAGATGCTAAGGACAAAGCTTGGCAAAAGCTCAAGACTCTTCATTTCTATTTTAGTGATCCAAGATCACATTGAGTCTATAGGAAAAACCAATATTATTAAAAAGGATGAGGTGTTGCTTAATGATCTACTTGCTCAAAGTGCTTAGTGATATGGTCCAAAGCCCTCAACCACTTTCTCAAATCCAAATGTGTCCAAAACCTAAAGTCAAACTCGGCCCCACCGATTTGATCTATCCGGCGCCGCCGCGTTCACTTAACATAGCCACTGCCAGAAACCCTAATCAGTTCGCTCTTACCGATGGGTATCTCGGTCCCATCGAGATGGCCTTGCAAACTCTCTGTTGCTTATTGCAATTATTTTGGTCTCACCGAAATAAGCAATCGGTCCCATCGAGTTTGTGTAACACCCCGAGAATCATGCTACAGTAAGCTCATGCCTAATGATGCCATATCATCACAATTAAGAGTCTAATCCTCACTTTGTTTCAATCCAAACTCAGATTCAAGTTAAATTTGAAGTCAAAGTTTACATCTTCCAAAATGCAAACAAAATAGTTCATAATTTTTTAAATAATTCCTAATTATTTATGTTTGGGAAAACAACATCACCTACATTCTCAAAATGCCCTTAGGATTTAAAATAGTGCCCAAAACAACCCCGTTAATCTATTTTCATTTATATAAAATTTAAATGAAATTATCTTGCCGCAAAACCTTTTTATGGCAGTGGCAAATATTGCAAAGTATTTATGTAGTACAATTCCATATTTTACAAAAGTCTTTTGGTGGCCTAACATTTTTGCAAATCCAAAAGATTAAAGAAATCAGAAAAGGAGAAAGAGAAAAGGTCAAAACCTCACTGTTCACTCTAGCCCAATGGCTACAGTAGCATGGCCCAGCCCACTTAGCACTCTTCTTCGTTCTTCTGTTCATACAAACGCCGTGGACAGAGCGCGTGCGTCGACGCCGCCCATGTCCACACGTCGACCATCCAACCCTCCTCGACGCCTACAAGGCCTTCCCCGTGCCCCTCTGCGAAACCCTAGCCCTACCCACTCTCTCCCCACGCTCTCCCCTCGCCCTTCCTGTCATGCCCGAGCAACTCATTGCCATGGCCGCTGCTGTCCGCGCGCCCACCGCCGTCCCCATCGCCTAGGCCTGCGCTAGGAGCGCCACCGGAGGCCTCCGCTTCTTCCTCATCCACGAACTCAAGCCCGAAGCCGATGCGTCGTGCAGATTGAGGTCTTCTTCTTCCTCCGGCCGTTGTCATCTCGCCATTGCCACCGCCCCTCCGGTCTGCCCCCGACCTCCTCGAGCTCAACATTAGCTCCGCGGTGAGCTCCTCCCTCGATCCTCTCTCTTTCCCCCTTGATTTGTGCCCTCATGCGCCGTAGCTCCGCCATGGTTGGACATTCGCGTCCGCCGCTACCTGTTGCGCTCACCCCGTCCTCTGCCCGCACCGCGAGCCACCGGCTGCTCTCGCTCGCGGGCGACGCCTCGCCCCCTGCTCGCCCGGGCCTGCCCTTGCCCCGACAACGCCCGCGCAGGCCACAGCCGCTCCTCGACGGCCCTGGCGCCATCCCTGCGAGCCGCTGGCGCCTGCGACGGCGGGGGCCCCGACTGCACCGCCCGCACTCCGCTCCGGCCGTGCACAGCGTGCGCGTGCCCTGCTGCGCCCGGCCGCCGCGGCCCCTGCCGGCTGGCCGCGTCGCGCCCAGCCCCAGCCATGCTCGCGGGCACGCGTGCCGGTCGTGGCCTCTACCGGTTGTGCCTGCTAATGAGGCCAACCCCCCTATTTAGTTAGGGTACTAATCACCCACTAACAGCCACCCCTAACTCCCACTGATAAGTGGACCCCACACACTAATTTAGATTAGTTCAAAATAACTCTGAAGTTAAATGTCTCGCTGACAGATAGGTCCCACCACCAATTAAGCTAAATAGTCAAAATCAATTAAACTACTGCCTATGACACCTGGGTCCCACTGGACCTTTGACCAGACAAAGTTGACCAGTCAACTGCTTACTAGGCGGTTGACTGGACCCCCACTGTCAGCCTCACCTGCATTCTGTTGGGTACATTTCTGGGTACCCGTAGCATTTTATTCTTTTAATTCCGAATAAATAATAATTTTAGAAAATGTTTAAAACTTTAAAAATTAATATAAAATAAACCGTAGCTCGGATGGGAAAACTTTGTACATGAAAGTTGCTCAGAACAATGAGACAGATCCGAGCGCAGCCCGTTCGTCCACCACGCATCCCTAGCATAGCGAACACGCAACTTTCTCCCTCCGATTCATCTGTCCGAAGACGCGAAACACCGGGGATATTTTCCCGGATGTTTCCCCCTTCATCGGTATCACCTCATACTGCGTTAGGTCACCCCTAGCACCGCGCATTGCCATGTTATGCTTTCTGTTGCTTTGTTT
>NC_041380.1:386736154-386740841 GCF_002162155.2 Triticum dicoccoides
CGTTACTTCTTTCCGGTAGACCCCGAGACCGCTGCTGGTGCCCCGATAGACTACGCTGTTGACGACCCCTCTTTCTTGCCAGAGTAACCATGCAAGCCCCCCCTTGATCACCAGATATCGTCTACTCTCTTTCTACTGCTTGCATTAGAGTAGTGTAGCATGTTACTGCTTTCCGTTACTCCTATCCTGATGCATAGCCTGTCATTGTTGCTACAACTGTTGATACCTTACCTGCAATCCTACATGCTTAGTATAGGTTGCTAGTACTTCATCAGTGGCCCTACATTCTTGTCCGTCTGCCATGCTATACTATCGGGTCGTGATCACTCGGGAGGTGATCACGGGTATATACATACATATATAGATGTTATACAGGTGGTGACTAAAGTCGGGTCGGCTCGTTGAGTACCCATAAGTGATTCTGATGTTGGGGGCTGAAGGGGCAGGTGGTTCCACCCAGGTAGTGGTGGGCCTAGGTTCCCGACGGCCCTCGACTGTTACTTGAGGCGGAGCGACAGGGCAGGCGGAGACCACCTAGGTGAGAGGTGGGCCTGGCCCTGGTCGGCGTTCGCGGTTACTTCAAAATAACACGCTTAACAAGATCTGGGTATTTGATCTGAGTCTGGCTACTGGCCTATACGCACTAACCAACCACGCGCGAACAGTTATGGGCACTCGACATCATGGTATCAGCCGAAGCCTTCGTGACGTGAGCGACTGAGCGGCGCGCGCCGCATTGGACTGTAAGCTCGTGCTTGTATTAAGGGGGCTAGGTCTGCTTCCGGCTGCGTACGCAATGTGCAGGTGTGCAATGGGCGATGGGCCCAGACCCCTGCGCCATAGGATTTAGACCGGCGTGCTGACCTCTCTGTTGTGCCTAGGTAGGGCTGCGACGTGTTGATCTTTCGAGGCCGGGCATGACCCAGGAAAGTGTGTCCGGACAAAGGGGATTGAGCGTGTTGAGAAATGCGGTGCACCCCTGGCGGGAAGTTAATCTATTCGAATAGCCATGATCTTCGGTAACAAGACGACTTGGAGTTGTACCTTGACCTTATGACAACTAGAACCGGATACTTAATAAAACACATCCTTCCAAGTGCCAGATACACCCGGTGGTCGCTCTCTCACAGGGCGTCGAGGGGAGGATCATCGGTTAGGATTATGCTATGCGATGCTACTTGGTGAACTTACCTTCTACTCTCTTTTAAATGCTGCAAGATGGAGGTGGCCAGAAGCGTAGTCTTCGAAAGGACTAGCTATCCCCCTCTTATTCTGGCATTCTGCAGTTCAGTCCACATATGTTACCCCCTTTTCCAATTAATACCAATGCATACATATGTAGTGTAGTTCCTTGCTTGCGAGTACTTTGGATGAGTACTCACGGTTGCTTTGCTCCCCCTTTTCCCCTTTTCGTATACCCGATTGCTGCAACCAGACGATGGAGCCCAGGAGCAAGACGCCATCGTCGACGACGACTCCTACTACTCCGGAGGTGCCTACTACTACATGCAGGCCGCTGGCAACGACCAGGAGTAGATTAGGAGGATCCCAGACAGGAGGCCTGCGCCTCTTTCGATCTGTATCCCAGTTTGTGCTAGCCTTGTTAAGGAAAACTTGTTTAACTTATGTCTGTACTCAGATATTGTTGCTTCCGCTGTCTCGTCTATGATCGAGTTCTTGTATTCGAGCCCTCGAGGCCCCTGGCTTGTAATATGATGCTTGTATGACTTATTTTTATTTGTAGAATTGTGTTGTGATATCTTACCATGAGTCCCTGATCTTGGTCGTAAACGTTTGCGTGTATGATTAGTGTACGGTCAAATCGGGGGCGTCACAGTTTGCCTGATCAACTCTCTGTTTGCTCATTGCTGAAATCGGTCCCACCGAGTTCATGCAATCAGTCACAGCGATATGAGGTTTTTCCCTAACCCTAGCACATCGGTTCCACTGACTTGATCATGTCGGCCCCATCGAGAATCTTAACGTTCACATTTTGAACTAAATCGGTCTCACCGAGTTCACCTATTCGGTCTGTCCGAGTTGGGTCAAATGTGTGTAACGGTTAGATTTTGTGTGGAGGCTATATATACCCCTCCACTCCCTTCTCTATTCAAGAGAGAGCCATCAGAATGTCGCTACACTTTCACTACTCATTTTCTGAGAGAGAACCACCTACTCATGTGTTGAGACCAAGAAATTCCAATCCAACCACAAGAATCTTGATCTCTAGTCTTCCCCAAGTTGTTTTCCACTCAAATCATCTTTCCACCATAGTCAAATCTATGAGAGAGTTGAGTGTTGGGGAGACTATCATTTGAAACACAAGAGCAAGGAGTTCATCATTATCAGACCACCTATTACCTTTTGGAGAGTGGTGTCTCCTAGATTGGTTAGGTGTCACTTGGAAGCCTCCGACAAGATTGTGGAGTTGAACCAAGGAGTTTGTAAGGGCAAGGAGATCGCCTACTTCGTGAAAATCTACCCAAGTGAGGCAAGTCCTTCCTGGGCGATGGGCATGGTGGGATAGACAAGGTTGCTTTTTCATGGACCCTTCGTGGGTGGAGCCCTCCGTGGACTCGCACAACCGTTACCCTTCGTGGGTTGAAGTCTCCACCAACGTGGACGTACGATAGCACCACCTATCGGAATCACGCCAAAAATCTCCGTGTCTCCAATTGCGTTTGCACACTCCAATCCCATCCCTTTACTTTCTTGCAATTTGCATGCTTTACTTTCTGCTGCTCATATACTCTTGCCATGCTTGCTTGAAATGTATTGTGAATACTCAAACTTGTACTAAAACTCCACATCAACTTGAAGAACTTAAAAACTGCTACTTCTACTTGTTGAGTGTCTAATCACCCCCTTCTAGACACCTCTTCTTGATCCTATCAAAGGGTGAACAGTCTATAAAAACACATGTAACCACACTATACTATACCAAGGATACATATAGAGACACCCGGCGATTGTTAGTATATCGCGACAGATACAAAAGAGTCGTCCCGCTAGCACGAATGAGCTTTCACGAGCACGCGTGAGCGCGCGAGGCCAAGACGCGACGAGTTACAAAATTGGACCATATGACCCCCACGCCACTCCCACCCATCCCTAACTCTTAGAGCATCTACAACCGGACGTCTCAAACCCTCTCTCATATGCCCGCAGATGCGCCCG
Source organism: Triticum dicoccoides (assembly GCF_002162155.2). Classification (NCBI taxonomy): domain Eukaryota; kingdom Viridiplantae; phylum Streptophyta; class Magnoliopsida; order Poales; family Poaceae; genus Triticum; species Triticum dicoccoides. The sequence continues at coordinate 386,739,332 of NC_041380.1, forward strand.
ATCAGTGACTGGACAGGAGAGAGAAGGAAAAAAGTGACCCAGCAGGACCCCACATATCATCCCTATACGTTCAGGCTGTCCGCGAACTCTCATATTGAGGATAAATGTAGGGAGGATGTGAGGGCGCTCGCGTGCGCCCATGCAGTCCGCCATGTAGGACACGGCCCACCCCGGACCACCTTTTTCTCTTTTTATCCTTTCTTTTCTTTCTCTTTCTTCCCTCCACCAATCACATGCAAGTGACCGGACTTATAAGGGAGAAAATAAGAAGTGTGGATGCATGAAGGAAAAACAGAGGCTCAAAACGGACACACCCGGTCCCGCGAGTGTTTAGAAGGTCAGATTTACTAAGTCCGGTTGTAGATGCTCTTATCCCCCGCACAAGAAAAGAAGAAGATGGAAGAGATCCCCAACCCATCTCCGCCCCGACCCCCAAAACCATCATGTTCTTCAACACCACCATGTTGAATCTTTGTGAAGACACAAAATTCTAGCACTGTAGTTCAGACCAAAAATTCTAGCGCTGCAGTTCCACAGATGCCACTTCTTCGCGAAACTTTGTCGGTGAGTAGAGTGAACGACCAGGCTTGATACCCTGAAATTTTGACTTTTTTTTATATTTTCCCTAGTATTTTGTTATTTTACTATTCATGCAGAGTGCATTTTTGAAATTACGAGCCCCTATTCAAGCTTCTCACCCTCAAAAAATTTGAGATTAGAAAAAAGGCGAATCATTTGTGTTTCAAAATCAATACCTCTCCCCCCTACATGCCCTTTTTGAGTTACCGTACTTGATCATGTTTAGTCTGCAACGGAGCTTATCTGCGAGCGCACGCAACAAGAGAAGAGAACATTGCGGGGGTCGAGGGTTACATAGGGATTACTGATCGATGGTAGGATGGGTGGGCTCGTAGATAGACGATGGAGATGGTCTGGATCAACCCCTTTAGATATTTTATCGGGATATTAGATAATGTAGGAAGTTATCCGATTGGTACGAATATACTCCAATTTGGCAAGCTGCAACTGTGTATAAACAAACTTGTTTGCCTTTTCTGCATCTACTACCACTATAAAAGAAAGAGAGAGGCAGATCCAAACAATTTTATCCGTCCATCTACAATATCTAATGGCCCATAATCCTTCCGTGTTTAACACAACAAGCCACGCATTAAGCCACTAATCCATCCATCCTCGCTGGCCTGCACAAAAAAAACCACTTCCAACAACGCACCCCCGCATGACCTCTCCCCTCTCCTCCTCCCAACACTCGCACGACCTCCCCCACTCCCCTTTCCCCCTTCCAACGGACGCCACACCACGGGCGGGCCACCGCACGCTCATCCTCCCCGGCGCTGTTCACCGCCGGAACCGCCCATCGCAACACCGCGGGAGACGCCGTGGGAGCTGCCCGTCGCGCCCTTCACCGCGGGTCGCCGCGGGAGTCACCGCATCCTACGCCGCGGGAGCCGCCGCCAGTCGCACCCTTCGCCGCGGGTCGCCGCGGGAG
>NC_041380.1:386741314-386752588 GCF_002162155.2 Triticum dicoccoides
CAGGTCTCCTCCCTAACCACGAAGTGGGTGCACGGGGGGTGGGCTCCAGCGAACGCGGCCGCACAGCCCGCGGCGCGGCGGCGCCCGCTCCCCCTCTCCTCTCCGGCCGTACCGGTCTCCTCCCTAACCATGAAATGGGTGAACGCGGGATGGGCTCCGGCGAACGCGGCCGTGTGCGGGGTGAGCTCCGGCGAATGCGGCGGCGCCCGCATCCCTCGCCTCTCCGATCGCACGTCTCCTCCCTTCCTACGAAGTGGGCGCACGCGGGGTGGGCTCTCTGCCAACCGCGCCAGGAGATCTGCTTCCGCAACGGCGGCATCTACATCAAGCTCGGCTAGCACATCGCACAACTGGTACGAAACGAAATTCTTAACTCTGTTTGGATACGCCTGAATTCGCTTTGGATTCATGTCAAGATTGCATAATCTTATAGCTGAGGAACAACTGATTGTTTGCGTGTACTACCACAGGTGTATGTGCAGATGATGAGGGTGTCGATGCTCAAGAGGTGCCCAGTTTCCTCATACGAGGACGTCTGCGGAGTCTTCAAGATAGAGATTGGAGAATTGCCACAAACTGTTAGTTCCTTCATTGCATTACAGCATTGTCCTACACCTTGCTGAAGTAACTTGGTTACTATATTGATTAGCAAAACCACACAATCAGACTGAGTGTGGTTAGTTCAGTTGTTGGCCAATGGAGTATTCACCTTAAATCAGAACCTGGATTTATGCTCAGCTTGTTTTTAGTTTAGAAAAAACTCTGACACAAAATTTGGCTTTCCCCTGTTCCTGGCGGTGTAGGTTTTTTGCACAATTCGACCTTGTCCTGCTTGCAAGTGCTTCTCTTGTGCAAGTCCATGCCGCCAAAGCACATGATGGGAAAAAAGTCGCTGTCAAGGTTGTTGTTATTATATAACAAAAGACTGTAGTTCATTTCGAGTTCAGTTATGTAAAGTTTGAACTCTTAAATTATGACAGCAGAGTTCAAATTTAACCAGCTTGATGTCTGTCTCTCACTTTTCTGACCCATGTTTTGGCTTACAGGTTCAACATGACCACTTGGTGGATACTTCTGTAATTGATATCACCACCGTGGATTTAGTTGTGCTCTTCATTATATTTCCCTGCATTTGACCACATGTAAAACCAATCAATGGGAGCAAATGTTCTTTGTTTATTACCTTGTTCTCTCTCTCTTTTTAACATACTACCTCGAAAGCTTTTAGACTTATTCTAATTTTTAGGATTAGTTATGATGGAGAGAAGGACTCCGATGTGCATGGTTTGAAAATACTAATGAAACTAGAGTTTTCTTCCTGAAACATCTGTTAGTATTCAATGATTCCAAACAGGTCAAGGACTTTCCACGCTCTCAGACAGCGGCATTCTTTATCCAACGGAGATGTGATTTTATCCATCCGAAGATTGTGTTATCATTTGTTTAAATTTGAGTGATATTACACATGTAGCTTGCGGGGTATATTTTACCATAGTTACTTATGGAAAATTCTTAGAGGTTATATATGGGACAGCAGGCAACATGGCAGGTACGTCGCAGCTGGGCACCATGATCATTGCCCCCATATCTCCTTTTTATTTTATGAGGATATACATGTAGGTTTCCTTTTTGGTAATTTTTGGAAATCATAAATGATATTAATATTATGGTTGTACTGCAATTTGCAAGGTTTCTGACGTCTGTGTGTACAAGGTTTCTGGTCATGCTATTTCGAAAATACCTTTTAGTCATGCTTGCTTTTCTACTGCTTGTTCAAAATTCATTTTTACTATTGGAATATGACGATTAATCTGATTCAAACTGGAATTCAGTTTTCTTGTACAGAAAAATAGAAGGATCAAGCTGTACGTTATAAAATATATGCCTAGAAAATGAAAAGGACAATAGATTCCTAAGTACTAGAACTATCATACCATTCCAGGAAGTTACTTCTTGATGTCATTCTAGAAAATAGAAGGATCAAGAGAATGTTCTTGATGATCATTTTAGGTGTCCTTTTAGGCAGCAACACCAAGTAGCGGGGCTTCATCGTAGAACTGATCAAGAGGACCATGTTCAAACTACTGCATGGGTAAAAATCATTTATTCACGACTTCTCTTATGCTCCCAGTGAATCTGGTTCAAACACTACACCGCTGTCACAGAATAAAGTTATAGGCACAATTGAAAGAGACCAAGCAGATTCTTCTTCCAGGTATTAAAAAGAGAACCTGGCTAGAGATATCATGGTATGTCATTCCATTTATCTTTGCTTGTGTGCTTATCGTATGTGATGACATGATTGCCATTTGTTTCATAATTAGCATATACTTCAGAACATGATATGTTTTGCTTTATTTATGGACAACAAAGATACGTTTACTTATTGTGATCATATAAGTGAACAAACATATCCAACAGTTAAAGTTTATATCTACTATGTATGTTTATTTTTCATTGACACATGTCTCATTACATTTTTAGCACTTAGAGAGCAGAAATGGAGATTGCTCTCATTAAATGAGAACAAAATTGATGTTTTTTTGCAAAATAGTAAATAATGAGTGCTCTTGAATGTTTTTTTGTTTTTTTAGCCAACCTGAATCCAAGAAGTCCGACCATCAATTAATGAGTTTTTTTTGCTTGTACCATTCGTCGAACCATATGAATGAATATTCATGTCGTGGCTCAACCAATACTTCACAATCTTTTTGCCCAAAGCAAACAATGTCAATATTTATATATTCTAAATGCAAATATTATCGCTTGTGTGCTCAAGTAAAATTTTAGTGCTTAAAGGAAAAGAAACCACTTTATCACTCCTATAGTCCATAGGGAGAGAGAAAAGGAAAGAAAACCTTCCACCACAATATTGTCTTCCTACTTACTTTTACTTACCAAGAAGACTCAACAATAAAGGAATCTTTTAAGAAAACAGATAAAAGATCATTTTCAGTTAGTAATGTACACCTTCCAACTTGTCCTTTTTACTTCTTTTTCTATGCATGTGCACCCTGTTGTTGTACTTGTACATACTGGAATTGCAACTGCAGGCAAAACAAAGTGATGGATGGTCTACAAGATTATCTGGATAAATTCATCTCCTAGGTAAAAGAAGCCATCCAATCTGCATGACGTTTGATCAAAAATATTATTGCCTTCAAAATGTACGAGTGCTTTCTTGCCATCTGACAGAATCAAACATTGATGTTGCCTTGCTAAGCATACCTTTGTAAATTCTCTTGGGGAGAAAAATTATAACTTGTAATTTGCAAGTTGCAAGTTGCAACGTTATTTTTTTTTGAAAGCTAAGTTGCAACGTTATTGATCCCAAAATACATGGTTGTCACACATATCTATTTTATGTAGTTTGTGATCAACTGGAATGTTCAGATTTTTTGCAAGCACCATCAATGATCTTTGTTTATATGGAGATAAGTTATGAAAAAATGGCATTCCACAACCTTAAACTTAACTCTCGCTAGATGTAAGGGCCTGAAAACATGGTTTAGGGCCTATATGATGAATGTTACCTTGACTTTTTGTGTGTGTGTCATTTTCATACGCTACCATCAATAATTATATTTGATTGGGACTAGATGTATCTTCGAGAAGAGCATTAGACGAGACGTGTGTTACACGTGCAAGCTTACTAGTGGGAAATAAACTTGTTTGCCGAAACAAGCAAAATGTGACTGCAGTTGTAGGCAAAAGGGTACAAGAGGGAAACCTCTCTAGGTAGTTGGGCTGGCTGTTTACGGTATCTGGTGTAGTTGGGCTGGCTGCTGATTTGAGCTGGGCCATGCATTCGCCTTTTGTTTCATGCCCGCGCAATGGCCCAGGGTCCACGCACCTGACCCTGTTTCCCGAGCTCTGTCTAAGAACGTCTCCGAAGAAAAACATCAGTAAGATCAGATGGCCTAGTTGGTCTAAGGCGCCAGATTAAGGCTCTTGTCCGAAAGGGCCTGGGGTCAAATCCCACTCTGGTTAGTTGTTGTTTTTTCAGTTTTACTTTGGTCACTTTTTAACGTTTCCCCCTTTTATAAGATGAGATGATGAGAAGCTGAAAGCTCTTGTTCTGGTCAAATATAATTTCCTTTTTTTTCCCGTCCATTCACAAAATATAAGCTATTTTAACTTTTTAAATTGGATGTATATAGACACGTTTTAGCGTGTTTGCTTACTCATTTGCAGTCGTATGTAGTTTATATTGAAATATCCAACACATCTTATATTTGTGACTTAGAGTGTAATTCTTAGGATTATTATCAATGCACGAGTTCAAATCCCACTCTGGTCAAAAAATATTTTTCTGTGTTTTACTTTGGTCACTTTTTAACTTTTCCTACCTTGTATAAGATGCAAAGCTGAAAGCTCTTGCTCTAGTCAAATATATTTTTCTTTTTTCCTTATATACCACCCTCGTCCATTCACAAAATATAAGCTATTTTAACTTTTTTAAATTGAATTTATACAGGCACGTTTCAGTGTGTTTGCTTACTCATTTTCAGTTTGTATATAGTTCCTATTAAAATATCCAACACATCTTATATTTGTGAACTCATAGTGTACTTCTTGGGATTATTATCAATGCACAAGTTTCCTCCATGGTTGATTCGTGCTATTGACAAGATTAGGCAACGTTGGCTTTATGTTGGATCGGAGGCGGGAGATTTGTTTTGTTGGGCAAGTCAAGATGGATTTCTGCATATCCCTTAACAAGGATACTTCGATGGTGCAATGCGCACTTCCCGCGAAGAGTTTGACGATCTTGCCTAGCAGTGCCCCGAAACAGGCTCCTAAGAGGTCCAAGACTACTACAAAACATAACACTACTACCTGAAGTAAACGGGCTCTCTCGAGGGGCACTGCCGGCAGCAATGAGTTGCCTTATCCGGAATTGTCATGGGGCGGCCAAATCTACAACAGTCCGAGAGCTTCGCGATCTCGCGTGGCGATTTGCCTTGTCCCCTTATGCATCATGGAGGCGTCGGTGCATAAGTCATGGGTAGATAGTTTAAGTTTTCCTTTAGGTTTCAGTAATTGTTTTTTTGTTAACACTAGTGGAATGAGCGAAGGCCTGGCTATGTTTTAGAACTGTGATATTAAGCTATAAGTGTTTCATTTCTCAGAGTATCACACTGACTCTCGTGTCACGTTGCCACTTGTCGATAAGTTTCATATCACATGTGTTTACAAGGAAGCCCTAAAACAAGAGAGGTATAAGACCCGGGACACACTCAAGGGTATCAAGGCTAACAATGACATAACTTAGCGTTGTTTGGGCGATTTCAATGAAGTACTTAGTCACGGTGATCATCATAGTGTGGGGAATCGATATATGATTCCTATGGCACAAGTTGAACTTTGAGTAAAGTTGCGGGAAAAATGTTCACACTGGTATGAATCGATCATGTTCTAGTGACGGTTGACTGAAATTTACTTTTCCATGGGGCGTAGGCCGCGCTACTTCCTCTAATCACAACCCCATTAATCCAATGCCATAACTTGGCGAGAAGCGTGTGTTGATGGACTCTTCCCTGGACCGTTGGGGTTGAAGGAAATATGCCCTAGAGGCAATAATAAAGTTGTTATTTATATTTCCTTATATCATGATAAATGTTTATTATTCATGCTAGAATTGTATTAACCGGAAACTTAATACATGTGTGAATACACAGACAAACTGAGTGTCCCTAGTATGCCTCTATTAGACTAGCTCGTTAATCAAAGATGGTTAAGATTCCTAGCCATAGACATGTGTTGTCATTTGATGAACGGGATCACATCATTAGAGAATGATGTGATGGACAAGACCCATCCGTTAGCTTAGCACTATGATCGTTTAGTTTATTGCTATTCCTTTCTTCATGACTTATACATGTTCCTATGACTATGAGATTATGCAACTCCCGAATACCGGAGGAACACTTAGTGTGCTATCAAACGTCACAACGTAACTGGGTGATTATAAAGATGCTCTACAGGTGTGTCCAATGGTGTTTGTTGAGTTGGCGTAGATCGAGATTAGGATTTGTCACTCCGATTGTCGGAGAGGTATCTCTGAGCCCTCTCGGTAATGCACATTACTATAAGCCTTGCAAGAAATGTGACTAATGAGTTAGTTGCGGGATGATGCATTACGGAACGAGTAAAGAGACTTGCTGGTAACGAGATTGAACTAGGTATGATGATACCGCCGATTGAATCTCGGGCAAGTAACATACCGATGACAAAGGGAACAACGTATGTCGTTATGCGGTTTGACCGATAAAGATCTTCGTAGAATATGTAGGAGCCAGTATGAGCATCCAGGTTCCGCTATTGGTTATTGACCAGAGATGTGTCTTAGTCATGTCTACATAGTTCTCGAACCCGTAGGGTCCACACGCTTAATGTTCGATGACGATTTGTATTATGAGTTTATGTGATTTGATGTACTGAAGGTTGTTCGGAGTCCCGGATGAGATCACGGACATGACGAGGAGTCTCGAAATGGTCAATACATAATGATTCATATATTGGAAGACTACATTCGGACACCTGAATGGTTCGGGTCATTTTGGATAAGTTTCGGAGTACCGGGGGTTACAAGACCCCCCCGGTAAGTTATTGGGCCTCATGGGCCTAGTGGTGGAAGAGAGGAGGCAGGCCAAGGTGTGGCACACGTGAAGGAAATATGCCCTAGAGGCAATAATAAAGTTGTTATTTATATTTCCTTATATCATGATAAATGTTTATTATTCATGCTAGAATTGTATTAACCGGAAACTTAGTACATGTGTGAATACATAGACAAATAGAGTGTCCCTAGTATGCCTCTACTAGATTAGCTCGTTAATCAAAGATGGTTAAGTTTCCTAGCCATAGATATGTGTTGTCATTTGATGAATGGGATCACATCATTAGAGAATGATGTGATGGACACGACCCATCCATTAGCTTAGCACTATGATCATTTAGTTTATTGCTATTGCTTTCTTCATGACTTATACATGTTCCTGTGACTATGAGATTATGCAACTCCCGAATACCGGATGAACACTTAGTGTGCTATCAAACGTCACAACATAATTGGGTGATTATAAAGATGCTCTACAAGTGTCTCCGATGGTATTTGTTGAGTTGGCATAGATCGAGATTAGGATTTGTCACTCCGATTGTTGGAGAGGTATCTCTGGGCCCTCTCGGTAATGCACATCACTATAAGCCTTGCAAGCAATGTGACTAATGAGTTATTTATGGGATGATGCATTACGGAACGAGTAAAGAGACTTGCCGGTAACGAGATTGAACTAGGTATGATGATACCAACGATCGAATCTCGGGCAAGTAACATACCGATGACAAAGGGAACAACGTATGCTGTTATGCGGTTTTACCAATAAAGGTCTTCGTAGAATATGTAGGAGCCAATATGAGCATCCAGGTTCCACTATTGGTTATTAACCGGAGATGTGTCTCGGTCATGTCTACATAGTTCTCGAACCTGTAGGGTCCGCACGCTTAACGTTCAATGACAATCGGTATTATGAGTTTATGTGTTTTGATGTACCGAACGTACTTCGGAGTCCTAGATGAGATCACGGACATGACGAGGAGTCTCGAAATGGTTAAGACATAAAGATTGATATATTGGATGACTATATTCGGACACCGGAATAGTTCCGAGGGTCACCAGATAAATATCGGAGTGCCGGAAGGGTTATCGGAACCACCGGGGAAGTTATGGGCCTTATCGGGCCTTAAGGGAGAGAGAGGGAGCAGCCAAGGGCTGGCCGCGCGCCCCCCTCCCATGGGCCTAGTCCGAATTGGACTAGGGGGAGGGGCGGCGCCCCCTCCTTCCTTCTCCTTCCCCTCTCCTTCATTCTTCTCCTAGTAGGACTAGGAAAGGGGGGAATCCAACTCCTACTAGGAGTAGGATTACCCCCCTTGGGCGCGCCCTATAGGGCCGTCCGGCCTCCCCCTTGCTCCTTGATGTCTACTACACAACCTTCTTCTTGTAGATGTTGTTGGGCCTCCAAGTGCAGAGGTTTGTAGGACAGTAGCAAATTTCCCTCAAGTGGATGACCTAAGGTTTATCAATCTGTGGGAGGCGTAGGATGAAGATGGTCTCTCTCAAGCAACCCTGCAACCAAATAACAAAGAGTATCTTGTGTCCCCAACACACCCAATACAATGGTAAATTGTATAGGTGCACTAGTTCGGCGAAGAGATGGTGATACAAGTGCAGTATGGATAGTAGACAAAGGTATTTGTAATCTGAAAGTATAAAAACAGCAAGGTAACTAATGATAAAAGTGAGCACAAATGGTATTGCAATGCTAGGAAACAAGGCCTAGGGTTCATACTTTCACTAGTGCAAGTCCTCTCAACAATAATAACATAATTGGATCATATAACTATCCCTCAACATGCAACAAAGAGTCACTCCAAAGTCACTAATAGCGGAGAACAAACGAAGAGATTATGGTAGGGTACGAAACCACCTCAAAGTTATCCTTTCCAATCAATCCGCTGGGCTATTCCTATAAGTGTCACAAACAGCCCTAGAGTTCGTACTAGAATAACACCTTAAGACACAAATCAACCAAAACCCTAATGTCACCTAGATACTCCAATGTCACCTCAAGTATCCGTGGGTATGATTATACGATATGCATCACACAATCTCAGATTCATCTATTCAACCAACACATAGAACCTCAAAGAGTGCCCCAAAGTTTCTACCGGAGAGTCAAGACGAAAACGTGTGCCAACCCCTATGCATAGATTCCCAAGGTCACAGAACCCGCAAGTTGATCACCAAAACAATATCAAGTGGATCATAGAATACCCCATTGTCACCACAGGCATCCCACGCAAGACATACATCAAGTGTTCTCAAATTATTAAAGACTCAATCCGATAAGATAACTTCAAAGGGAAAACTCAATCCATTACAAGAGAGAAGAGGGGGAGAAACATCATAAGATCCAACTATAATAGCAAAGCTCACGATACATCAAGATCGTACCACCTCAAGAACACGAGAGAGAGAGAGAGATAGAGAGAGAGAGATCAAACACATAGCTACTGGTACATACCCTCAGCCCCGAGGGAGAACTACTCCCTCCTCGTTACGGAGAGCACCGGGATGATGAAGATAGCCACCGGAGAGGGAATCCCCCCTCCGACAGGGTGCCAGAACGTGTCTAGATTGGTTTTCGGTGGCTACGGACGCTTCTGGCGGCGGAACTCCCGATCTATTCTGCTCCCCGGAGTTTTTAGGGTATATGTGTCGGCGTCCTGGGAACTGGGGTCCCTAGGCTTGCCTGCCTGCGGCCTGTTGCGTGTGTAGCGACCCGACCTCAGATGGTCAAGTCTCTGTGCTTCAGTGTCATCCCTGGATCAGTAATGCTGACACACACAGTACTCGAAGGATTTATAACAGAGTAGCAATCACACACTATTACATCGAATGTCTCCAAAGAGAACTTATTGAAATAATATGGCTTAAGGCCATCTAATGTGATAACAGCGGAAGGCTTGGAAGATAAGGTGAATCCATTAACTCCAACGGCATAGCTGAGCTGCACGGCAACGACCTAACGAACCTTACTCCTCGTCTGAAAAGTCTGCAACATAATACGTTGCAGCCCGAAAACGGGTCAGCACATGGAATATGCTGGCAATATAACACAGTAGAGCAGAAACAGAATAATGCTATCACTACATGCATATATGGCTGGTGGAAAGCTGTATGGTTGTAGTTTTGCGAAAAGCCAATTTTTCCCTACAACAACGGAATAGATTTTAATTTTGCTATCTTGGTGGTTGAAACATCATTGAGAAGATATCCCCAACTCAATCCCAATTAAAGTGAATTGACATCCCAAAAGTATTAATTAAGCATGGTGAGATACATGTGATAACCCAAGTACTAGATACTCAAGAATTTTCCATAACCGGGGACACGGCTAACCATGATTAGATTGTACACTCTATAGAGGTTTGCACACTTTTCCCCACAAGACTCGATCGCCTCCGTTGGATTTCTCGCACGACATGGTGTTTGAGAAACGGATGACCGAGACACAGTCTTTCAGAAACGTTAACTCTCTACTCTGGATAGACCATACCAAACCTACAAAACCCACTACCTGTTGATCTACCTCTTCAAGAGCTTCACGTAACTTACTCAACTATGCTAGAGCCCATAATAGCTTGTGGCTGCACACGGAAGTTTCTAGCATGAATCATCTCAGTTCCCTTTGAGCCTGGGTGGCGGTCCATAGGAAGATCACACGGGTACCCCGGGATTTCCAAAAAAAACAGACAACACTGGGTTCCCAGGTGCCTCAATCCACCCAGTTGTTTGATTAAGTTGCTACCTTAAGTTGAACCATTAATTAACAATCTCACATCTGACATGAATTTCACTCAAACCCAAACCACGTCTACGAGCATAGCATAGCAATATAATCAATACATAGAAGTAACTCCCAAGGGTTTGAATATAATAGGGCAATAGGTTCTACCTCAGCAACTACTTCCCAACCCACAAGTTAAAGACATCCTAATCATGCAATGTTTGAGGATTGGAACTAATTCATAAAAACTGGGTAATAATGGGATATGATCAAAGTGTTACTTGCCTTGCTGACGATCCGCGAATCCTAGAGACTCGTAGTAACACGCTTCGCACTACGGGAATTCTATCGCAAGCAAACAATAACATACATAAGTAACAAGCAACGATGCACAAGCAAAACTCAAATAAGAGAGGTTGACCAGAAAGTTCAGATTAAGAACTCCGGTTCGTAAAAAGAATCAAGACAAACGGAGCAACGAAACTCAAACGGCCAAAGAAAGAAGCTTCATTTACTAATCTGAAACTAGGTCAAATTTTATAGTAGTAAAAACTTGTTTGAGTTGGTTAAATGGAAAGAGGGTTTCGAGATGAAACTCCAGGCGCTTGAATCGCCTGATTCCGTTAAACGAGCGAAAAGATAAACAGAAACTAAGATCGGATCAGAAAAATCGCGGAATAATTCCGATAAAAGAAAACTCACGAACAGACTAACGAACGAGCGTTCGTTAGTTGTTTCTAACGGGCGAGGAACCGTTCATTAAAACGAACGTACGGACGAACGTCCGCTAACTAGAAGAACCGAGAAAAACCGGCGAATCTGAAAAAAAAAACGGATCTAGGGTTTTCAAAAAAAAACGAACGGTTTTTATAAAAAAAACCGGCGGCGGGGCACGGTGGCTACCTCCGGCGAGGGGCTCCGG
>NC_041380.1:386752847-386760873 GCF_002162155.2 Triticum dicoccoides
TGCGCGCAGCAGGGGCGGCGGGGCTAGGCGGCGGCGGTGGTGGTGTTGGGGGCGGGGTGGTGACGTATATAAAGGGGCGGGGACGGCGACTTGGAGGAGGGGGCAAGGCGTGTCGGAGGCGGAGTCCAATTCGGACTCCGGTCCGAGTGGCGGCGGCGGCGGCCTGGCGCGGCTGGGCCTTAGCCCAGTCGGCGCGGAACCTTTTTTTTTAAAACTTCACCGACCGAAATAAAATCCTAGAAAAAAAACCTAAAAATGCCAAAACAATTTTTCACCATCTAAATAAAATATTTAGAACAAGATGAACATTTTCTTGGCCCTAAAATGCAATTTTTAAAAACATGCAATTTTTCTAATGCAAATAAAATCCGAATAAAATCCAATAAAATCAATTTAATGATTTTAATATTTTTCCTCCAATATTTCATTTATTTTGGAGAAGTCATATTATCTTCTCTCTTTAATTCTTAATGTGAAATATTTTTCGGAGAGAAATAATTAAAATCAAATCCTCTTTTCATTATTTGATAAAAGAATCAAATATGAAGACCGGGAAATCCACAACTCTCCGCGAGGGTCCTTGAGCTGCTTAGGATTTCGAGGATTACGGAACGGAAAAGCAATAAAATGTGATATGCATGGATGATCTATGTATAACATTCCAAATTGAAAATTTGGGATGTTACAAACCTACCCCCCTTAAGATGAATCTCGCCCTCGAGATTCGGGTTGGCTAGAAAATAGGTACGGGTGGTCCTTGCGGAGATCATCCTCTCGTTCCCAGGTAGCTGCATCCTCGATATGGTGGCTCCACTGAACTTTACAAAACTTGATAACCTTACTGCGGGTGACTCTGTTGGCAAACTCAAGAATCTTAACTGGCTTCTCCTCTTAAGTCAAATCACTGTCCAACTGAATCGCCTCCAAGGGTACTGTATCTCTTAATGGTATTTCCGCCATCTCAGCATGACACTTCTTCAACTGTGAAACGTGAAACACATCATGGACTCCTGACAATCCCTCAGGTAACTCCAACTTGTAGGTGACTTCTCCCATCCGTTCCAAAATGCGATACGGTCCTACAAATCTCGGGGCTAACTTTCCTTTAACTCTAAAACGTTTCACTCCTCGCAAGGACGATACTCGCAGATATGCTCTATCTCCAATTTCGTAGGTTACCTCCTTGCATTTTGAGTCTACATAACTCTTCTGCCTGGACTGAGCAATCTTCAGTCAGTCTCGAATCAGTTTTACCTTCTCCTCAGATTCTTTAAACAAGTTTGGTCCAAACAATTGTCGGTCTCCTACCTCATCCCACATCAACGGTGTTCTGCACCTGCGTCCATACAGGGCTTCAAACGATGCCATCTTCAAACTGGCTTGGTAGCTATTGTTGTATGAGAACTTTGCATACGGCAAATTGTCATCCCAACTGGATCCATAATCTAGCGCACAGGCTCTCAACATGTCCTCCAAAATTTGATTGACTCTCTCAGTCTGTCCATCTGTCTGCGGGTGAAACACTGTACTGAACTCCAATCTCGTTCCCAAAGTCTGGTGTAACAGATGCCAAAACTTTGAAGTAAACTGTGTTCCTCGATCTGATACGATGGTCCTCGGAACTCCGTTCAGACATACGATCCTGGACATATAGATCTTGGCCAACTTTGCACTTGTATAGGTGGTTTTCACTGGGATGAAGTGAGCTACTTTGGTCAAACGATCAACTACTACCCATATGGAATCATATCCTGCTTTAGTCCTGGGTAATCCGATGATAAAGTCCATGCCAAGTTTATCCCACTTCCATTCAGGTATCGGCATAGGCTGTAATAGTCCTGCTGGCTTCTGATGTTCTGCCTTAACTCTCTGACATACATCACATATGGCTACATACTCGGCAATATCCTTCTTCATACCAGTCCACCGGAAACGTTCCTTCAAATCCAAATACATCTTGGTGTTTCCGGGGTGTATTGAGTATGGTGAGTCATGGGCCTCTTGAAGTATTAACTTCGTGATCTCCTAGTTGTTGGGCACATAAACTCAGTCCTCAAACCATAGGGTATCGTGCTCATCCTCACGAAAACCTTTGGCCTTTCCTTTGCCCATCTTCTCCTTTATCTCGGCAATCTCTTTATCATCTTTCTGAGCTTCCGAATCTTGTCCAGCAATGTCGACTGAACCTCCATTGTGGCAATGAACCTTCTAGGTACAATCTCTAACCGAAGTTCCATGATGTCCTTTGCTAATTCCTTCGGCAGTCCTTTACTTTCAAGGGTTTTAGCATAACTCTTCCGACTCAATGCATCTGCTACGACATTGGCCTTACCTGGATGATAGTGTAGCTTCATGTCATAATCCTTTATAAGCTCCAACCATCTCCACTGCCTAAGGTTCAGCTCCTTCTGGGTGAATATGTTCTTCAAACTCTTGTGATCCGTGTACACATCACAACGGTTTCCAATAAGGTAATGTCTCCAAGTCTTCAACGCATGCACTACGGCTGCTAGCTCCAAATCATGCGTGGCATAATTCAACTCATGAGGTTTTAGTTGTCGTGAGGCATACGAAACAACTCTTCCGTCCTGCATAAGCACACAACCAAGTCCTAAGCGAGAGGCGTCGCAATACACTTGGAACTCCTTATGTATATCTGGCAGTACTAGCACTGGGGCTGTAGTCAAACGTTTCTTCAACTCCTGGAAACTTGCTTCACAATCTTTTGTCCATTTAAACTTGGTATCCTTCTTCAATAGTTCAGTCATTGGTTTTGCAATCTTGGAAAAATTCTCAATGAATCTCCGGTAGTATCCTGCGAGTCCAAGAAAACTGCGGATCTCGCTAACTGAGGTGGGTGCCAACCATTCAGTGACTGACTAAACCTTGCTGGGGTCTACTGCTATACCTTCTCCTGATATAACATGTCCAAGGAATCCGACTTCCTTCAGCCAAAACTCGCATTTGCTAAACTTAGCATACAACTGGTGTTCCCTGAGCTTCTCGAGAACTAAACACAAATGCTCTTTGTGCTCCTCCTCGTTCTTCGAGTATACCATGATATCATCAATAAACACCACAACAAACTTGTCCAAATACTCCATGAACACCGTGTTCATCATGCTCATTAAATAGGCAGGGGCGTTAGTCAGTCCAAATGACATGACCGTGTACTCGTATAATCCATATCGCGTTGTGAACGCCGTCTTTGGTATGTCCTTCTCTCGTATCTTCAACTGATGATACCCCGATCGCAAATCGATCTTCGAAAACACTTTAGCTCCTTGCAACTGATCAAACAGATCGTTGATCATCGGCAGTGGGTACTTGTTCTTAATCGTCACTTCATTCAATGCTCGATAATCAACAACCATCCTCAGGGATTTATCCTTCTTATCAACCAAAAGTACTGGGGCTCCCTAAGGTGATGAACTTCTTCGGATATATCCTTTCTCCAATAACTCCTTGATCTGTTTCTTAATTTCTTCCAGATCATTTGCGGGCATCCGATAGAGTCTCTTGGATATTGGTCCTGTTCCTGGTAACAGCTCTATCAAAAACTCAATATCTCTGTCTGGTGGCATGCCTGGTAACTCCTCTGGGAAAACATCCGGGTAATCCTTCACTACAGGCATTTCCTCCTGAACAACTCCCGTAAGGGCATTCACTCGACTCCTCCTAGGCACATGCCTAGATACATACTTAATCCTTTTTCCTTCCGGGGTGGTGAGATAAATCGACTTACTAGCACAGTCAATGCTTCCTCCAAACTTTGACATCCAGTCCATACCCAATATCACATCCAATCCTTGTGACTCCAAGATAATTAGGTCGGATGGAAAAAACATGTGTACCAATGGTTAAGGGTATCTGGTCACACCATCGGCTAGCCATATACTCTGCTCCGGGTGAACTCACTAAAAGAGGGGTCCTAAGGGTTTGGGTTGGTAGTTTAAACTTATCCACGAATCCCCTTGATATGTATGAATGCGATGCACCAGTATCGAAAAGAACAAGAGCAGTAAATGACTTAACCAAAAACTTACCTATTACCGCGTCCGGCTGCTCTTCAACCTCCTCCACGTTAACGTGGTTCACTTGTCCTTTGTTGAATGGATTGGGCTTCTTCCCAGTGCTTCCATTTCCGTTTCCATTCCTTCCTTCAGGGCAATCATTGGCATAGTGCCCTATCTTCCCGCACTTAAAACAGGTAACCTGACTTAAGTCTCTTTTGGCGGGAGTGGACGGGTTGGAGCTGTTCTGATTGTTGTTAGCTCCGTTTCCATTCCCATTCTTAGCACCACTGTGGTTATGTGATCCTCCTCCAGTGTGGTTGTGACCTCCATGGTTGTGAACAAGTTCTCCCGTGTTCGGGGTTAGGCGAGGCTTCTGCTGAGCTCCTGAGTTATACTTCCCTTGTCCATACTTTCTCTTGCGGCTCTCAATCTGCTGCTGTTTCCCTTCAATCATAAGAGCCTTATCTACCAACTCCTGGTAGTTGTTGAAGGTTGCTACCATCAACTGTATGCTCATCTCATCATTCATCCCTTCCATAAACTTCTCCTGCTTCGCGGCATCTATGGCCACATCATCAGGGGCGTAGCGAGATAACTTGCTAAACTCATCCACGTACTGAGCCACAGTACGGTTCCCCTGGCGTAGGTTGCGGAACTCCCGCTTCTTCATCTGCATAGCTCCAGTGGAGACATGGGTTGTGCGGAAAGCTTGCTGAAACTGGTCCCAAGTGACATTGGCTATAGGAAAAGTGGCTGTGTAATTCTCCCACCATGAGGCAGCTGGTCCATCCAATTGATGTGCGGCAAAGCGCACCTTCTCAGCATCTGTGCAACCTGCGGTGTTCAACTCCCTTCCAATTCGGCGTAGCCAATCATCAGCAACTATAGGCTCGATGCTACTGGAAACACACCGGCGGCTGTAACCTTAGAAAACGGGCTAGGTTGTCCACTGGCGGTGGGTTGTTGTTGTTGTTGCCCTAGTTCTGAACTAGCAATTGCATCAAGGCATTCTGCTGCTGGATCAACTGGGTGAGCTCCGGCGGGAAGGCAAAACCGGTGTCACGTCTCGGAGGCATCTGAGGGGTTTAGATGGGAGAGATTTAGAATATAAGAGGTCTAATGAGAAAACACTACCCATATGCACATGAGACAAACACAATCATTTCACTCAATCAATCAAGCAAGGACATACAAATGGTCTAGAACTATCGCAAAAGTGCTCACTACTACTATATACATGGGGGAAATACTACTAATATATGGTAGTCATCTAGAAATTTTGATCGGTGGAAGACTCCATGATGTCTGCTCCAGCTTCGTCTTCAAAGTCATCATCACTAGGGTTGGAGTCGGTGTCGTCGATGATGATGTAGTCCTCGGGGCGTATTTCCTTGGGTTCTTCCTCTTCTTCTATTGGTGTTGGTCCTCCCATGAATACTCCGATCTTCTTGACTAAGTCGTCATTCTTCTCCAGTAGGGTCTTGATTTCCTCCTCATATCCATCGCGGGTAAACTTGAGTTCATCCTCCAGCTCGATGATCCTAGTCTTCACCTTCTTCAAGTACATCATGTCCGCACACATCTGGTTCTCCTGACGTCGAATGTGCTGGTTTAACTCCTGGATGAAAGCTGCAATGGATCTATCCTTCCTGGTGTTGATTACTTCCCATTGCTCATCTCGGCGCCCACATATTTGGTAAATAGTGTCCTTAAGCTCCCTGTTGTAAACTTCTCCAATGCGTCCCATGATGATGTGAGCTACCATACTCTTTCCTAAACTCAAGGTTGGTGCGTCGAAGGAAAATTCTATGGGTTTAGAAGTTGGCGAGAACGTCCTTCCTGGAACTTGTACTTGAATCATCCAGCGCTCCTCTTCAGGTAAAGTGGCGTTGTACGTCCCGGTGAAGCTTGGTATTCCAATGTTCAAGTACCTAGTGACTTCCTTCAAGTGGCATCCAAAAGGTGTGTCTTCATCCGGTTGTGCAAACTTGTTCTTCATCTCCGTCATCCTAAAGAGTAGAAAATGGAAAGGAGTCAGAAATGAGAAGAGAAGTGTGACCTAGGGTTTATCTTAGTGGTCGTGTCCTACACTCAGCGTGTGCTCTGATACCATCTTGTAGCGACCCGACCTCAAATGGTCAAGTCTCTGTGCTTCAGTGTCATCCCTGGATCAGTAATGCTGACACACACAATACTCGAAGGATTTATAACAGAGTAGCAATCACACACTATTACATCGAATGTCTCCAAAGAGAACTTATTACAATAATATGGCTTAAGGCCATCTAATGCGATAACAGCGGAAGGCTTGGAAGATAAGGTGAATCCATCAACTCCAATGGCATAGCTGAGATGCACGGCAACGACCTAACGAACCTTACTCCTCGTCTGAAAAGTCTACAACATAATACGTTGCAGCCCGAAAACAGGTCAGCACATGGAATATGCTGGCAATATAACACAGTAGAGCAGAAACAGAATAATGCTATCACTACATGCATATATGGCTGGTGGAAAGCTGTATGGTTGTAGTTTTGCGAAAAGCCAATTTTTCCCTACAACAACGGAATAGATTTTAATTTTGCTATCATGGTGGTTGAAACATCATTGAGAAGGTATCCCCAACTCAATCCCAATTAAAGTGAATTAACATACCAACAGTATTAATTAAGCATGGTGAGATACATGTGATAACCCAAATACTAGATACTCAAGAATTGTCCATAACAGGGGACACGTCTAACCATTATTAGATTGTACACTCTACAGAGGTTTGCGCACTTTTCCCCACAAGACTCGATCGCCTCCGTTGGATTTCTCGCACGACATGGTGTTTGAGAAACGGATGACCGAGACACAGTCTATCAGAAATGTTAACTCTCTACTCCGGGTAGACCATACCAAACCTACAAAACCCACTACCTACTGATCTACCTCTTCAAGAGCTTCACGTAAATTACTCAACTATGCTAGAGCCCATAATAGCTTGTGGCTGCACACGGAAGTTTCTAGCATGAATCATCTCAGTTCCCTTTGAGCCTGGGTGGCGGTCCATAGGAAGATCACACGGGTACCCCGGGATTTCCAAAAAAAACAGACAACACTGGGTTCCCCACGTGCCTCAGTCCACCCAGTTGTTTGATTAAGTTGCCACCTTAAGTTGAACCATTAATTAACAATCTCACATCTGACATGAATTTCACTCAAACCCAAACCACGTCTACGAGCATAGCATAGCAATATAAGCAATACGTAGAAGTAACTCCCAAGGGTTTGAATATAATAGGGCAATAGGTTCTACCTCAGCAACTACTTCCCAACCCACAAGTTAAAGACATCCTAATCATGCAATGTTTGAGGATTGGAACTAATGCATAAAAACTGGGTAATAATGTGATATGATCAAAGTGTTACTTGCCTTGCTGACGATCCGCGAATCCTAGAGACTCGTAGTAACACACTTCGCACTTCGGGAATTCTATCGCAAGCAAACAATAACATACATAAGTAACAAGCAACGATGCACAAGCAAAACTCGAATAAGAGAGGTTGACCAGAAAGTTCAAATTAAGAACTCCGGTTCGCAAAAAGAATCAAGACAAACGGAGCAACAAAACTCAAATGGCGAAAGAAAGAAGCTTCGTTTACTAATCTGAAACTAGGTCAAATTTTACAGTAGCAAAAACTTGTTTGAGTTGGTTAAATGGAAAGAGGGTTTCGAGACGGAACTCCAGGCGCTTGAATCGCCTGATTCCATTAAACGAGCGAAAAGATAAACAGAAACTAAGATCGGATCAGAAATCACGATCAAAAAAATCGCGGAATAATTCCGATAAAAGAAAACTCACGAACAGACTAACGAACGAGCGTTCGTTAGTTGTTTCTAATGGGTGAGGAACCGTTCGTTAAAACGAACGTACGGACGAATGTCCGCTAACTAGAAGAACCGAGAAAAACCGGCGAATCCAAAAAAAACGGATCTAGGGTTTTCAAAAAAAAACCGAACAGTT
>NC_041380.1:386761455-386763321 GCF_002162155.2 Triticum dicoccoides
CGAGCGCGGGCGGCGGCGGCTGCGCGCGGCAGGGGCGGCGGGGCTAGGCGGCGGCGGTGGTGGTGTTGGGGGCGGAGTGGTGACATATATAAAGGGGCGGGGGCGGTGACTTGGAGGAGGGGGCAAGGCGCGGCGGAGGCGGAGTCCAACTCGGACTCCGGTCCGAGTGGCGGCGGCGGCGGCAGCGCGTGCAGGAGGCGGCGGCGGCCTGGCAAGGCTGGGCCTTAGGCCAAGTCGGCGCGGAACCTTTTTTTTAAAAACTTCACCGACCGAAATAAAATCCTAGAAAAAAAATAAATAAAAATAAAAAAATGCCAAAACAATTTTTCACCGTCTAAATAAAATATTTAGAACAAGATGAACATTTTCTTGGCCCTAAAATGCAATTTTGAAAAACATGCAATTTTTCTAATGCAGATAAAATCCGAATAAAATCCAATAAAAATCAATTTAATGATTTTAATATTTTTCCTCCAATATTTCGTTTATTTTGGAGAATTCATATTATCTCCTCTCTTTAATTTTTAATGTGAAATATTTTTCGGAGAGAAATAATTAAAATCAAATCCTCTTTTCATTATTTGATAAAAGAATTAAATATGAGGACCGGGAAATCCCCAACTCTCTCCGAGGGTCCTTGAGCTGCTTAGGATTTCGAGGATTACGGAACGGAAAAGCAATAAAACATGATATGCATGGATGATCTATGTATAACATTCCAAATTGAAAATTTGGGATGTTACAGCGTGGCTAAGCCAGCAGGCCGTACATCCCACCTTCATCAACAAGGCATCCAAGACCCTCGCAAGGGGCCAAGCCTCGCGAGGCGGATGACACAAGACCTCCTCCGGAGCGGCCTAGTCAGGCAGGCACGCGAGGGGCGGAGATATCAAGGCGAGGCCAACCTCACGAGGCTCTCGTGACGTGAGCCATGACGATCAACACCAGGCGGGCGCCAGCGCGCACATCGTCCTTGTTTCCTCTTTGGTTCTAAGGAAACCAGCGCAGGCGAGGAGTACCGAGGCACCAGGCAAAGGTTGCCATTTTGGTGCAACAAGACCAAGACCAGAGGGACGACAAGGCGGAGGTCATCGTGGAGCCCAAGACGACGTCACCACCAGAGCCTTTGGCAGGCGAAGACCACTTTTGTCAGGATAGCTTGTACTAGCTGTCCTCCTTCAAATTGGCCCGCCATTGTTGGTGTAACGTCCCGGATGTAACCTACCATATTTGTATTCCAACTCTTGCCATTTTCGGCACCAAGTTATGATATTCATGGTTGGGTTCTTGTCTTTGTTTTGCTTTTGTCCATGTCATGCATGTCATATCATGTCATCATGTGCATCGCATTTGCATACGTGTTCGTCTCATGCATCCAAGCATTTTCCCCGTTGTCCGTTTTGCATTCCGGCACTCCTACGTCCTCCGGCGCCCCCTTTTGCCTCTTTTCGTGAGCGGGTGTTAAACATTCTCGGAATGGACCGGGATTTGCCAAGCGGTCTTGGTACACCACCGGCAGACCGCCTGTCAAGTTTCGTGCCATTTGGAGTCCGTTTGACACTCCAACGGTTAACCGGGGGACCGTAAAGGCCTCGTGTGTGTTACAACCCAACACCCCTCCAAAGTGGCCCAATAACCCATCCAAACCCCCTCCATCCTCTTGGCATTTCGATCACGATCGCGTGGCCAAAAACCGCTCTCCATTTGGACACTCCTACCTCCCTCTACCTATATAAACACCCCCTCCGAAATTCGCACTCCAAACCCTAAAAATTGCTCCCCTTCGCCGCCGGACACGTCCGGAGGAGCCGGACGCATCCGCGCCGCCGCCTGCAGCGAACCAGCCACCGCCACGTGGCGTCCCCG
>NC_041380.1:386763648-386789663 GCF_002162155.2 Triticum dicoccoides
GCCGGAGCCGCCGCCGCGCCCGCTCCCCACCGCCTCGCTCTCTCGCCGCCGGCCGCCGCCCCTCACCGCCCGCCGGCCACCGCATCAGCCGCCGCCGTGCGCTGCTCCTTGCCGCCCCCAAGCTCCGCCGCCTCCCTCTCCCTCACCTCTGGCCAGATCCGGCCACGGGAGGGCCGGATCCAGTGAGCGCGAGCTCCGGCGACCCCGTCTCCCACTCCGGCCGCCGTCCCCGTCATCTCCGACGAACCCCGGGAAGCGTGCTGGAACCCTA
Source organism: Triticum dicoccoides (assembly GCF_002162155.2). Taxonomy (NCBI): domain Eukaryota; kingdom Viridiplantae; phylum Streptophyta; class Magnoliopsida; order Poales; family Poaceae; genus Triticum; species Triticum dicoccoides. The sequence goes on from NC_041380.1 coordinate 386,763,920, forward strand.
GATCTGAGAGAGGTTGACTCTCCAATTTTCTAAGTCCCCAGTTCCAAACATTTTCAAGCCCTATTCAACATGCCATAACTCCTCATCCGTAGATCCGTTTTGCATGCATGATATATCGAAATGTTCATCATGATGTGCTCTTTATTTTGTTTCATTGTGACCTACTTGTTTGAGTCCATCTTGATGCCCAAATTGTTGATGCAAGAGTGCTATAAAATGTTAGGTGCTGATTCTTAACAGATCTTGAGCATTTGTCATTTTTGCCATGATTATTGTGTGCTGCATATGGATTTGAGCTCTACATGTGTTTTGGGCTATGCCATGCCATCTTTACAGGGGTGTATGCCATGTATTTTTGTGATCAATGTGGTGACTAGTACAAGCATGCAAAGTAGCTCTCGTAATATTGCTGATTTCAGGGACTTCGAATTTCACTAAGTCATTTCCCTGCTGTTATTTTTATGCCATGTATTCATGTTGCTACAGAGAGATCCATGCTTATTTTGAGTATATTCAGTAATGATGATTTGGGCAACTGGTTGTGCTCTATCCATCCATGCCCCTGTTTGCATTTATGGAGTGCCCTAGCATGACTCAAGCTTGCTCTACTTTCGCTATAAAATGTTCCTGGCAGTTGGTTTATGTGTTAATCAATTTTGCCAAGGTTGTTGTAGTTGATCCATGCACGCTATGAGATTGTTCTTGCCATGGTTAGCTTCATGAACATGTCTTCTTACTATTGCTATGCTTATCTTGTCATGCAATGCTTTGTGCTGAGTGCATCGACCTCGCAAAGAGGCCTTCATAATTCTGTTTTGCCATGTCCAGTTTTCTGCTAAGTCTGAATCTGTTAACGAAACTTGCTATGTTTACATGGGTGCCATCATATCTTCTGATCCTTTTTGGCTTATGGTCAGTAATTGACTTTTGTTATATGTTTTGAGTAGATTCATGACATGCCTTGTTTTGATATGTCATGTTCCTGTAGCAATGTTGTTATCTTGCTCTAAACATTGCTTCCTGATGTTAATTCCTGACATGTTATTTTCACGAAGTCTGTGAAGCTGATATCTTTTTCCCTTTTTGCCATGCTTGTTTGAACCTGTTATTTTGTGATTTAGCCGTAGCTCAGTGTTCATCTTTGGTCAAGCATCTTGAGTAGATCACTGTCTTATGCTTTGTTGCTATGTTAGAGTGCAATAGCTTAGTTTCTTGTTGCATTCTAGATGGCATCGTGCTGTTAATCACAGAATTCTGCCATTATCGTTTTGCTTGCCATTTGCAAACCGTGCATCCGATTCCAGTGATCTTTATATCGATTTCGACCGAAATCAACTCATCTTTCCAGCAGCACACTTGTTTTGTCAAGTGGAGGCCTGGTTCAATCTTTCCCTTTTGGAGCACGCATATGCATTGCATATCACATCCCGCATATCATGCCATATTTTGCATCATGTTGCTTGCGCATTGCACCGTGGTTGATTGTGGTTTTGCTTTGCTTGTGTTCTTGCCTTGGGTAGAGCCGGGAGATGAGTTCGTGATCGAGGAACCCGTTGAGTACGCTTACGAGGATCAAGCTTACGTCACTCAGAGAACTTTGCAGGCAAGATGACCATACCCTCGAAATCACTTCTATCTTTGCTTGCTAGTTGCTCGCTATATTGCTATGCCGCGATACCCACCACTTGCTATATCATGTCTCCCATATTGCCATGTCAAGCCTCTAACCCACCTTGTCCTAGCAAACCGTTGTTTGGCTATGTTACCGCTTTTCTCAGCCCCTCTTATAGCGTTGCTAGTGGCAGGTGAAGATGGAGTTTGTTCATTGTTGGAACATGATTATTGTTGGGATATCATTATTATATCTCGTTTACTTTAATGCACCTATATACTTGGTAAAGGGCGGAAGGCTCGGCCTTATGCCTGGTGTTTTGTTCCACTCTTGCCACCCTAGTTTCCGTCATACCGGTGTTATGTTCCTTGATTTTCCGTTCCTTACGCGGTTGGGTTATAATGGGAACCCCTTGACAGTTTGCCTTGAATAAAACTCCTCCAGCAAGGCCCAACCTTGGTTTTACCATTTGCCACCTAAGCCTTTTTCCCTTGGGTTCCGTGGACTCAGGAGTCATCTTTATTTTAAACCCCCGGGCCAGTGCTCCTCTGAGTGTTGGTCCAAAACAGAGCCACTTGCAGCGCCACCTCGGGGAAACTTGAGGGTTGGTTTTAGTTGTGCGTGGTGTTCATTCGGTGTGTCCTGAGAACGAGATATGTGCAGCTCCTATCGGGATTTTTGGGCACATCGGGCGACTTTGCTGGTCTTGTTTTTCCATTATCGAAATGTCTTGTAACCAGGATTTCGAGTCTGATCGGGTCGTCCTGGGAGAAGGAATATCCTTCGTTGACCATGAGAGCTTGTGATGGGCTAAGTTGGGACACCCCTACAGGGTTTTGAACTTTCGAAAGCCGTGCCTGCGGTTATGGGCAGATGGGAATTTGTTAATGTCCGGTTGTAGAGAACTTGAAACTTAACTTAATTAAAATAATCAACCGCGTGTGTAGCCGTGATGGTCTCTTTTCGGCGGAGTCCGGGAAGAGAACACGGTCTCGTGTTATGCTTGAACATAAGTAGTTTCAGGATCACTTCTTGATCTTTGTAGCTTCTTGACCGTGATTTGCTTCTCTTCTCGCTCTCATTTGCGTAAGTTAGCCACCATATATGCTAGTGCTTGCTGCAGCTCCACCTCACTACCTTTTCCTACCCATAAGCTTAAATAGTCTTGATCACGAGGGTGTGAGATTGCTGAGTCCCCGTGACTCACAAATTACTTCCAAAACCAGATGTAGGTGCCGATGATGCCAGTGCATGGGACGCTACTGAACTCAAGTGGGAGTTCGACGAGGATTCAGGACGTTACTATGTTTCCTTTCCGGACGATCAGTAGTGGAGCCCAGTTGGGGCGGTCGGGGACCTATGCATTTAGGGTTCTCTTTATTTTGGTTCCGTAGTCGGACCGTGATTGTATCTGGATGATGTAATGCTATATTTATGTATTATGTGAAGTGGCGATTGTAAGCCAACTCTTTATCTCTTTCTTATTCAGTACATGGGATGTGTAAAGATTACCCCTCTTGCGACATGCCTACTATGTGGGTATGCCTCTAAGTCGTGCTCCAACACGTGAGAGATATAGCCGCATCGTGGGTGTTACAGTTGGCTCCCTTCCTGCTCAAGATTTGGGTGGAGGACCAGGGCCTCTATAAGTAGAACTAGCCACCACCATAGGCAGGGGGGATGACGAGATCTTAGGTCACTCACCCACACAAGTTAGCCAAGCACAAGAACACCTCAACCTCGGGAGGCGGTTCTTCCCGTTTTGTATTGTTCATCATCAGCCCAAGAGGCAATCCACCACCACCACACTGGAGTAGGGTATTACACCACAACGGTGGCCCGAACCAGTATGAATCTTGTGTCTTTCCGTATTGCGAGTTCATCGAGTTCATCCATGAGATCTTAGTGAGTTAGGGCATAGATCGGTGGGAGGAAAAGACTTCACGCGGCCCCCAGTGTTCGAACCTTAAGGGTTTGCCGGAACCCCACATCCGACATTTGGCGCGCCAGGTAGGGGTGCGCCGTAGCTTTCCTTCCATCAGTTCATCGCTCCATCGTCTCCATGGCGGACGCTCGCCGTGCTCGAGCTGAGCGTCGGGCTGCCCACACCGCCCGCGTCGCTCAAACGGTTCCCATCGGCGGGCCACCATGTCGTTCTCCGTCTCCCGCCGCCAACGCTGCCACCGGCCCGGTGGGGAACGAGCAACAAGCGTCTTCGCTGCATCCTTCGGTGCGGCCGGACGGCCGCACCACCACTCCATCGCTGGCCCAAGCCGGCTCTTCGTCTCATGCACACCGCGCTCCCATGGAGGCATGGGCCGCACTCATCGCCGCAAATGAGCTCCTGCGCTACCGCCCAGTTGACGACCTTTACGAGGAGTGGTTTGACCGCATTGCCGAGCTCGTCCGCGCCGCAGGGGGCTCCCCGGCGCCGTTCCTCTCTCGGCCTCACCCTCGGCCAGCCACGGGCGACGAGGCCCGAGGCGCGCCTCCACCACCCCAGTCCAAAGACGGTGCCTTGGCACCAAGGTGTGCGGCCCCACGGTGCGATCCGCCACGACCGGTGCCCGCGCGCGAAGAAAGAAGCTGCCCTACGGCCGCGAGAAGCTGCACCCGCACTTCCCACACCGCCTCATCAAGACCGTGCGCTGCTTGCGGCGGTGCCGCGCGGACTTCGACAAGACCAAGCTCCACCTCCAAGGCGGGCCCCAGTAACCACGGCTGGCTGCCACACCTTCACCCCCGAGTTGCGCAGCGTCGCCTGGTCAGGCAAGTTCAAGTCGGATCTGCCTCCTTGCTACAAGGGCACCGCCGACCCCGCAGAGTTCCCGCGGCTCTACGAGCTAAGCATCAAAGCAGCCAACGGCGACGAGAAAGTCATGGCGAACTGGTTTCCTATGGCTCTCAAGGATGGGGCCCGCACCTGGCTCCTGAACCTGCAGCACGGCTCGATCTCCTCCTGGGACGAGATGCGCGAACACTTCGTCGCCAACTTCCAGGGCACTCGCGACCGCCCGCCGGCCGCGACCGACCTGCGCCACATCAAGCAACAACCAGGGGAGACCCTCTAGAAGTACATCCAGCGCTTCAACAACACCCGCCTCAAGATCCCCAAGGTCACGGATGAGGCCATCATCTCTGCATTCTCCGACGGCGTCCATGACGTCAAGATGAAGGAAGAGCTCACCATCCACGAGGAGCTCTGCACGTCTCAGGAGCTGTTCAACCTGGCGACCAAGTGTGCGAGAGCTGAGGAGGGGCGCCTTTCCCTCCTTGAGCTGCCAACCGCAGGCACAGAGGAGAAGAAAGCCAAGGCCAAGGACGTGAAGCGCAAGGAAGCGATAGTGCTAGCTGCGGAGCCCGACACCAAACGGGGCAGAGATCAGCCCGAGTCATCCAAGAACAACCAACCGTTCTGCGCCTTCCATAACCTGAACACCCACAACACCAACGATTGCCAAGAGCTCTGAGCCCTACGCGAGGGATGCTACGGTCGACAACCCGAGCGCAGCGACCGAGGCTTCGACCATGGAGGAGGACGAGGAGGCGGACGCTGGGACAACCATGGCCCACGCCAGGAATGGCGCAACAGGCCTCGTGAGGACCGCTGGCAGGACCATCCTCGTGAGGGGCCCTGGAGGGACCAACCTTGTGAGGATCGCCACCAAGGCAACACCGGTCTTCCTCCACTGCCGCCAAGAAGGAACAACGACCATCATCGGGACGAGGGGGCTGGGGGCTTCCAGGAGCCGCGTGCAATCGCCTGCATCTTGGGCGGCGCCCATGCCCCAGCCTCTCAGCACATCTTCAAACGGTTCGCTTGCGAGGTGAACGCAGCGCTCCCCAAGCTTGAGGCCGTGCGCCCGCTCAAGTGGTCCCAGTGCGCCATCACTTTCGACTCGGCAGATCAGCTCAAATGCGCGGCCACCGCTGCCGTCCTCCCGATGTTGTGTTCCCCGGTCATCACCAATGTGCAGGTTACCAAGACCCTCATCGACGGCAGTGCAGGGCTCAACATCCTGTCCGTCGACACCTTCGACAAACTTCAAGTGCCATATGAGCAGCTCCAGCCTACCAAACCTTTCTCAGGAGTAAACGACGGCTCCACCACACCGATAGGGCAGGTCCGCCTGCCTCTTACCTTCGGCACACGCGACAACTATCGCACCAAGCTCGTCGACTTCGACGTCGTGCACATCCGCCTGCCATACAATGCCATCCTCGGGTATCCGGACCTGGCAAAGTTCATGGCGGTCACCCACCATGGCTACAACGTCCTCAAGATGCCTGGAAGTGGTGGGGTCATCACGGTCCCGTGTGAAGAAAGGGATGCGGTGTGCTCCCACGAGCGCGCCTTCCAAGCTGCAGCAATCGATGACCCCGACAGCAGAAGTGAGGGCCCTCCGGAGGCCATCCCCAAGAAGAAGCAGTTGCGCCGCGCAGGACCTCAGGAGGATGGCGTCGCGGTGGCAGCCTCGTCAGGATCAGTGTCCGTCCCAGGGGCGCCTCCCTCCATCACATAGGAAGGCGTGCCTAGCGCCCTCCTCGAGCAGGGATCGGGGGCTCTCTTCTGGAGGGCCTCGGGCCTTGCCAACCTCACGAGGGAGGCACTTGGGCACCACTTGGAGGCGTGTCGTGCAACACACTTTCCTCAGGAGGACGCAGGGCAAGGGGTGCCCACCGCTTAGGAGTTCATCGCCAAGACCACATAGGAACTGCAAGGCGCAAGAGCCATCCACGGCGAAAGCCGCTCACAGGGTGCGGCTCACCACCCAGGTGAGGGTGGTGAGCTGTTGTCTGCATCGACGTCCCAGGGCTCAACAGGGCCGCGTCTCAGGAGCGCTTCTGGCCTTCGCGTGTGGACCGTTGTGAGGGCCTGCCACACAGCTACGTTCGCATGCCCCTCGGCTTGCCGAGCGTGGCGTCGGCCTATCAGCGTGCCATGCAGCGTGACCTGGCGGCTCAAGAGGCCAGGTACCGCGTTGTCCTAGAGAGAATGGAGACGGTCTTCAGGAAGCCTCCTGAGCCCCCGGATCCTCTCAAGGCTCAGGGCTTCAGTGGCTCATGAGGAGTCCTTTCTTTCATGCACGCCTTCAGCCGCACCAACTCTGCTTCGTCTACAGAACCAGGTGACATCTTCCAAGCTCATTAAGCTGTGAGCGCTGATACATCTCCAACGTATCTATAATTTTTGATTGCTCCGTGCTATATTATCTACAGTTTTGGGCAATATTGGGCTTTATTTTCCACTTTTATATTACTTTTGGGACTAACCTATTAACCGGAGGCCCATCCCAGATTTGTTGTTTTATGCCTATTTTAGTGTTTCGAGGAAAAGGAATATCAAACGGAGTCAAAATGGAACGAAATCAACTGGAGAAGTTATTTTTGGAAGGAAACCTACCGGATAGACTTGGACCCTACGTCAGAAGATGAAGGAGGAGCTCACGAGGGTAGGGGGCGCGCCCCCTGCCTTGTGGCCCTCCTTCGGTCCACCGACGTACTCCTTTCACCCATATATACCTACGTATCGTAAAACTTCCAGAACAGAGATTAGATCGGGAGTTCCACCGCCAGAAGCCTCCGTAGCCACCGAAAAACCAATCTAGACCCGTTCCGGCACCCTGCCGGAGGGGGCAATCCCTCTCCGGTGGCCATCTTCATCATCCCGGTGCTCTCCATGACGAGGAGGGAGTAGTTCTCCCTCGAGGCTGAGGGTATGTACCAGTAGCTATGTGTTTGATCTCTCTCTCTCTCATCTTCTTGATTTGGCACGATCTTGATGTATCGCGAGCTTTGCTATTATAGTTGGATCTTATGTTTCTCCTCCCCCTCTTCTCTCTTGTAATGAATTGACTTCCCCCTTTGAAGTAATCTTATCGGATTGAGTCTTTAAAAACTTGAGAACACTTGATGTATGTCTTGCCGTGGATATCTGTGGTGACAATGGGATACCACGTGCCACTTGATGTATGTTAAGGTGATCAACTTGCGGGTTTCGTGACATTGGGAACCTATGCATAGGGGTTGGCACACGTTTTCGTCGTGATTCTCCGGTAGAAACTTTGGGGCACTCTATGAGGTTCTATGTGTTGGTTGAATAGATGAATCTGAGATTGTGTGATGCATATCGTATAATCATACCCACGGATACTTGAGGTGACATTGGAGTATCTAGGTGACAGGGTTTTGGTTGATTTGTGTCTTAAGGTGTTATTCTAGTACGAACTCTAGGGCTGTTTGTGACACTTATAGGAATAGCCCAACAGATTGATTGGAAAGAATAACTTTGAGGTGGTTTCGTACCCTACCATAGTCTCTTCGTTTGTTCTCCGCTATTAGTGACTTTGGAGTGACTCTTTGTTGCATGTTGAGGGATAGTTATGTGATCCAATTATGTTAGTATTGTTGAGGGAACTTACACTAGCGAAAGTATGAACCCCAGGCCTTGTTTCCTAGCATTGCAATACCGTTTACGCTCACTTTTATCACTTGTTACCTTGCTGTTTTTATAATTTTAGATTACAAATACCTTTATCTACCATCCATATTGCACTTGTATCACCATCTCTTCGCCGAACTAGTGCACCTATACAATTTACCATTGTATTGGGTGTGTTGGGGACACAAGAGACTCTTTGTTATTTGGTTGCAGGGTTGCTTGAGAGAGACCATCTTCATCCTACGCCTCCTATGGATTGATAAACCTTAGGTCATCCACTTGAGGGAAATTTGCTACTGTCCTACAAACCTCTGCACTTGGAGGCCCAACAACGTCTACAAGAAGAAGGTTGTGTAGTAGAAATCAAGTTCTTTTCTGGCGCCGTTGCCGGGGAGGTGAGTGCTTGAAGGTATATCTTTAGATCTTGCAATCGAGTCTTTTAGTTTCTTGTTTTATCACTAATCTAGTTTATAAAAGAAAACTATAAAAAATGGAATTGAGTTTGTCTCATACGCTTCACCTTTTTAATATCTTTCGTGAGTATGATGGAAAGGATAATTGTGCTCAAGTGCTAGGGGAAGAAGTCTATAAAATGTTTGGCACTAAATCTTTGAATGATGAGCATGATTGCAATGTTGTTAGTACGAATTCTTTGAATATCCATGATGCTAATGATATGCAAAGCCACAAGCTTGGGGAAGCTATGTTTGATGAAGATGATATTTTCTTTGATGAGCAAATTTATTATGATGAAAGAATGCCTCCTATTTATAATGATTATATTGATGAAAGTGGATTTGGAGAGGTCATGACTTTATTTTGTGATGAATCCACTATTCCGGAAGAGGTTCCAATTGATTATGAGAACAAAGTTGGTATCTATGATGATTATTGTGATGACTTGTATGCTATAACGAATAATGATATCCATGAAACTTGTCATCATGATTTTAGTTTTCAATTGGATTATACCTCACATGATAATTATTTTGTTGAGTTTGCTCCCACTATTATTCATGAGAAGAATTCTGCTTGTGTGGAGAGTAGTAAAATTTCTATGCTTGTAGATCATGAAAAGAATGCTTTAGGTGCTGGTTATATTGTTGAATTCATTCATGATTCTACTGAAAATTATTATGAGGGAGGAACATATGCTTGTAGGAATTGCAATAATATCAAGTTTCCTCTCTATGTGCTTAAAATTTTGAAGTTATGCTTGTTTTACCTTCCTATGCAAGTTGATTATTGTTCCCGTAAGTTGTTTGCTCACAAAATCCCTATGCATAGGAAGTGGGTTAGGCTTAAATTTGCTAGTCATATTCTTCATGATGCTCTCTTTATGTTATAATTCCTATCTTTTATGTGAGCATCATTGAAATCATCATGCCTAGCTAGGGGCGTTAAACGATAGCGCTTGTTGGGAGGCAACCCAACTTTATTTTTGTTCCTTGCTTTTTGTTCCTGTTTAGTAATAAATAATTCATCTAGCCTCTGTTTATATGTGGTTTTATGCTTTTAATTAGTGTTTGTGCCAAGTAGAACCTTTGGGAAGACATGGGGAACGTCTTGTTGATCATGCTGTAAAAAACAGAAACTTTAGCGCTCGCGAGAATTGCTGCCATTTTTATTTGGAGAGTTATATTTAGTTAATTCTTTTTTAATATGATTAATAGATAAATTCCTCAGGTCCAGCAATTTATTTTAGAATTTTATGAGTTCCAGAAGTATACGTTTGATCCAGATTACTAGAGACTGTTCTGTTTTTGACAGATTCTGTTTTTCATGTGTTGTTTACTTATTTTGATGAATCTATGGCTAGTAAAAGAGTTTATAAACCATAGAGAAGTTGGAATACATTAGGTTTAACACCAATATAAATAAATAATGAGTTCATTACAGTACCTTGAAGTGGTGATTTATTTTCTTATACTAATGGAGCTTACGAGTTTTCTGTTAAGTTTTGTGTTGTGAAGTTTTCAAGTTTTGGGTAAGGATTCGATGGACTATGGAATAAGGAGTGGCAAGAGCCTAAGATTGGGGATGCCCAAGTCACCCCAAGTTAATATTCAAGTATAGGCAAGATCCTAAGCTTGGGGATGCCCCGGAAGGCATCCCCTCTTTCGTCTTCGTTCATCGGTAACTTTACTTGGAGCTATATTTTTATTTACCACATGATATGTGTTTTGCTTGGAGTGTCAATTTATTTTGTTAGGATTTGCTTACTGTTATTTAGAACAATGTTCTTCATCTTTTATTTCAAGAAAAGTGGCATTGATAGCCTCTACTATGCCTATGTTACAAGTATACATGTTGCTGTTTGAAAACAGAAAGTTTACCGCTGTTGCAATAATTCCCTAGAAAAGTCAGAATGTGATAAAATGTTGAAACCTTTTGCATATTAAGATATGATAAATTTACTACAGTGGGAATTTTCTTTCATAATTTTTGGAGCTAGGGAAGTATGGATGTTGCAGCATTCTTTACAGACTATCCTGTTTAGGCAGATTGCTGTATGTTTGAATTGTTTGCATATGTTTGCTTCTTTAATGATTCTATTTGAGGATAGGACTATTAAATATGAAGAGGCATTTAGTATGCAATGTTGAATAATAATTTTAGTGATTTTCTACAGTAGAGTATGATAAGGTTTTTGCAATGGTTTATGCTAACTTATCTCACGAGTCCTTGTTGAGTTTTGTGTGGATGAAGCTTTTGAGATTTAGGGAGACCGTGATATGAGAGGAATTAAGAAGACACAAAAGCTCAAGCTTGGGGTTTTCCCAAGGCATCCCAATATAATATTTCAAGAAGTCTCAAGCATCTAAGCTTGGGGATGCCCCGGTTGGCATCCCACCTTTCTTCTTCAACAACTATCGGTTAGTATCGGTTGATCCTAAGTTTTTGCTTCTTCACATGATGTTTGCTATTCTTAGATGTCATTTTATTTGGCTTTGCTTTCTGTTTGAATAGAGTACCAAGATCTGAAATTATTAAATGTTAGAGAGTCTTCACATAGTTGCATAATTATTCGACTACTCATTGATCTTCACTTATATCTTTCGGAGTAGTTTGTCATTTGCTCTAGTGCTTCACTTATATCCTTTTAGAGCACGGTGGTGGTTTTATTTTATAGAAATAGATGAACTCTCATGCTTCACTTAGATTATTTTGAGAGTCTTAAATAGCATGGTAATTTGCTTAAAATCCTAATATGCTAGGTATTCAAGAATAATAAAATTCTCTTATGAGTGTGTTGAATACTATGAGAAGTTTGATACTTGATAATTGTTTTGAGATATGGAGATGGTGATATTAGAGTCATGCTAGTTGAGTGGTTATGAATTTGAGAAATACTTGTTTTGAAGTTTGTGATTCCCGTAGCATGCACGTATGGTGAACCGTTATGTGATGAAGTCGGAGCATGATTTATTTATTGATTGTCTTCCTTATGAGTGGCGGTCGGGGACGAGCGATGGTGTTTTCCTACCAATCTATCCCCCTAGGAGCATGCGCGTAATACTTTGCTTTGATAACTTGTAGATTTTTGCAATAAGTATATGAGTTCTTTATGACTAATGTTGAGTCCATGGATTATACGCACTCTCACCCTTCCACCTTTGCTAGCCTCTCTAATACCGCGCACCTTTCGCCGGTATCATACACCTACCATATACCTTCCTCAAAATAGCCACCATACCTACCTATTATGGCATTTCCATAGCCATTCTGAGATATATTGCCATGCAACTTTCCACCGTTCCGTCTATTATGACACACTCCATCATTGTCATATTGCTTTGCATGATCATGTAGTTGACATCGTATTTGTGGCAAAGCCACCATTCATAATTCTTTCATACATGTCACTCATGCATCATTGCACATCCCGGTACACCGCTGGAGGCATTCATATAGAGTCATATCTTGCTCTAAGTATCGAGTTGTAAGTAAATAAAAGTGTGATGATCATCATTATTAGAGCATTGTCCCAGTGAGGAAAGGATGATGGAGACTATGATTCCCCCACAAGTCGGGATGAGACTCCGGACGAAAAAAGAGAGGCCAAAGAAGCCCAAATAAGAAAAGAGGCCATAAAAAGAGAAGGCCCAAATAAAAAAAATTAAAAAAATGAGAGAAAAAGAGAGAAGGGGCAATGCTACTATCCTTTTACCACACGTGTGCTTCAAAGTAGCACCATGATCTTCATGATAGAGAGTCTCCTATGTTGTCACTTTCATATACTAGTGGGAATATTTCATTATATAACTTGTCTTGTATATTCCAATGATGGGCTTCCTCAAAATGCCCTAGGTCTTCATGAGCAAGCGAGTTGGATGCACACCCACTAGTTTCTTTTGTTGAGCTTTCATATACTTATAGCTCTAGTGCATCCGTTGCATGGAAATCCCTACTCACTCACATTGATATCTATTCATGGGGCATCTCCATAGCCCGTTGATACGCCTAGTCGATGTGAGACTATCTTCTCCCTTTTTGTCTTCTCCACAACCACCATTCTATTCCACCTATAGTGCTATGTCCATGGCTCATGCTCATGTATTGCGTGAAGATTGAAAAAGTTTGAGAACAATATAAGTATGAAACAATTGCTTGGCTTGTCATCGGGGTTGTGCATGATTTAAATATTTTGTGTGGTGAAGATAGATCATAGCCAGACTATGATTTTGTAGGGATAACTTTCTTTGGCCATGTTATTTTGAGAAGACATGATTGCTTAGTTAGTATGCTTGAAGTATTATTATTTTTATGTCAAAATGAACTTTTGTCTTGAATCTTTCGGATCTGAATATTCATATCACAAGTAAGAAGAATTATATTGAAATTATGCCAACTAGCATTCCACATCAAAAATTATCTTTTTATCATTTACCTACTCGAGGACGAGCAAAAATTAAGCTTGGGGATGCTTGATACGTCTCCAACGTATCTATAATTTTTGATTGCTCCATGCTATATTATCTACACTTTTGGGCAATATTGGGCTTTATTTTCCACTTTTATATTACTTTTGGGACTAACCTATTAACCGGAGGCCCAGCCTAGATTTGCTGTTTTATGCCTATTTCAGTGCTTCGAGGAAAAGAAATATCAAACGGAGTCAAAATGGAACGAAATCAACTGGAGAAGTTATTTTTTGAAGGAAACCTACCGGATAGACTTGGACCCTATGTTAGAAGATGAAGGAGGAGCTCACGAGGGTAGGGGGCGCGCCCACCCCCCTGGGGCGCACCCCCTGCCTCGTGGCCCCCCTTTGGTCCACCGACATACTCCTTTCACCCATATATACCTACGTATCGTAAAACTTCCAGAACAGAGATTAGATCGGGAGTTCCGCCGCCAGAAGCCTCCGTAGCCGCCGAAAACCAATCTTGACCCGTTCTGGCACCCTGCCAGAGGGGGCAATCTCTCTCCGGTGGCCATCTTCATCATCCCGGTGCTCTCCTTGACGAGGAGCGAGTAGTTCTCCCTCGGGGCTGAGGGCATGTACCAGTAGCTATGTGTTTGATCTCTCTCTCTCTCTCTCGTGTTCTTGATTTGGCACGATCTTGATGTATCACGAGCTTTGCTATTATAGTTGGATCTTATGTTTCTCCTCCCCCTCTTCTCTCTTGTAATGAATTGAGTTCCCCCTTTGAAGTAATCTTATCGGATTGAGTCTTTAAAGACTTGAGAACACTTGATGTATGTCTTGCCATGGATATCTATGGTGACAATGGGATACCACGTGCCACTTGATGTATGTTAAGGTGATCAACTTGCGGGTTTCGTGACATTGGGAACCTATGCATAGGGGTTGGCACACGTTTTTGTCGTGATTCTCCGGTAGAAACTTTGGGGCACTCTATGAGGTTCTATGTGTTGGTTGAATAGATGAATCTGAGATTGTGTGATGCATATCGTATAATCATACCCACGGATACTTGAGGTGACATTGGAGTATCTAGGTGACATTAGGGTTTTGGTTGATTTGTGTCTTAAGGTGTTATTCTAGTACGAACTCTAGGGCTGTTTGTGACACTTATAGGAATAGCCCAACGGATTGATTGGAAAGAATAACTTTGAGGTGGTTTCGTACCCTACCATAGTCTCTTCGTTTGTTCTCCGCTATTAGTGACTTTGGAGTGACTCTTTGTTGCATGTTGAGGGATAGTTATGTGATCCAATTATGTTAGTATTGTTGAGGGAACTTACACTAGCGAAAGTATGAACCCTAGGCCTTGTTTCCTAGCATTGCAATACCGTTTACGCTCACTTTTACCATTTGTTACCTTGCTGTTTTTATAATTTCAGATTACAAATACCTTTATCTACCATCCATATTGCACTTGTATCACCATCTCTTCGCCGAACTAGTGCACCTATACAATTTACCATTGTATTGGGTGTGTTGGGGACACAAGAGACTCTTTGTTATTTGGTTGCAGGGTTGCTTGAGAGAGACCATCTTCATCCTACGCCTCCTACGGATTGATAAACCTTAGGTCATCCACTTGAGGGAAATTTGCTACTATCCTACAAACCTCTGCACTTGGAGGCCCAACAACGTCTACAAGAAGAAGGTTGTGTAGTACACATCAAGCGCCCCTTGGGTTGCGTTATTCCCAGGCCGTGTGGGTCTGTCCCTATGGCATGTATCCCATTTGCTTATGTCTTTAGCTTACCCTACTGGGGGCGCCCCTCGGGCTGCATCATCCCCAAGCCGCTCGGGCCAGACCCAGTGGCATGTATCTTCCTGCATTTACCCAAGCTGATTTGCCTTCCCTGCTTAACCTTCCTACGATTATCGCCTGCTCGATTGCTACCCGCCGCGGATACATTCACTCCGTGCAATTCGCTTGCGCGTTAAAAGGGGGGCTCCTGAGCATCGCGACTCAGGAGCTCTTACTGGCTCTCCAGCCCTCACCCCCTGGCCTTGATCACGACATCGCAACCTGGCATACCAGCAGCGGCTGAGCTCGCTCGAGGGCTGGGACGTGAGGACGTAGAGTGCTTGCACCTGACCGCCTTGTAGGAACACACAGTCACCAAGACTCAAGACCAGGTGCAACCCGCCTTGAGGTAGGGCCTCGTGAGTCCCGCGCTGGCTCACGAGTGCCCAGATACACCTCGCAGCCCTGTCGTGCAAGCCACGTGTCAGGGTGGGATGTACACACCCCGGGGGCTCCTCCTGGAGGGCCCCGCCATCCCACGCACAAGTGGAAGCACCATGCTCCGCGCTGGCCGTCGACACTACCGAGGCGCGGCCATGCCCGTGCACAAGCGGAAGCACTATGCTCTGTGCTGGTGATAAACAACTGAGGGCGGCCCCACGGTCCTACCAACCTCAGGGATCCCAGAGCTCAGCGCCCGGCCTCACCACAACGCCTCCCTTTGGGAGAGCCACGCGAGGGGGCTGGGCACGGGGGCTGCGTTCGGGCCACACCCAAGTGCACGCCACCCAACCAGGTCTCCCGGACCTGGGCGTCGCGCACCCCTCCCGAGGCCTCGGCAAGGGCAGGTATGGAGATTGTTTGCACGTCAAGGGGGACTCCTGAGCATCGCGACTCAGGAGTCTAACTGGTCACGTAGCCCCTCACTCCTTGGTCCGTCCTGGTCTCCGGTCGGCCCAATGGCGGTTGAGGTATGCGCGGGGCCGGGCCCTGCCGACGTAGAACATCAGTCTATCCTCGCGAACTCTCCCTATAAGATGTTTGCGCGTTAAGGGGGACTCCTGAGCATCGCGACTCAGGAGCCTAACTGGTCACGTAGCCCCTCACTCCTTGGTCCATCCTGGTTTCCGGTCGGCCCAATGGCGGTTGAGGTATGCGCGGGGCCGGGCTCTGCCGATGCAGAACGCAAAGCAAATAGGAAGGAAATTGCAAAATCTTGAAGCAAATATTACAAACATATTGTCCTCGCACGTTGTCCTCATGATACCAAATGAAAAGTCTAAACGCCTCCCCAAGGCCTAATGCATGTTGCAGGAACGAAACAGGAAAGTAGCCGCAGGTCACCCCTGGACGCCGCCATCACCCGCGGAAGGCGCCACTTCGTGAGCAACGTTGTCTTCGCCTTCACCACCAGCTGCAGGATCGGTGACATCACCGGACAGAGGAGCGGAGACAAAGCCGCAGAACTTCTCCAACAAGGCCTCCACCTGACCTTGCACAACTGCGGCGGTAGCCTCGTATTGGTCTTCAGCCACAGGCTCTAGCATCTCATCAAGGCAAGCGTCGGGGTCGCGAAGGTGCAGGTGGCTGAAGATGCGAGTCAATGCAGCTGAAGACAGGACGCGAGCCTCCGCCTCCGCCATAGGACCAACACCGTCAACGACTTCCTCGAGCGCTTGCACCAAGAGAGGAAGCAGCTGGGCGGGGCCGTCCTCGTCGGTGGCCAGCGACCTCTCTAGGCCGTGCTCATAAAGCATCTTCAACGCCTTGTGGGACCTCCTCTCGAGATCGGCAAAGGCCGCACGGTCTTCGGTCAGGACTCGTGCCTTGGCGTAGAGCTCAGCCTCCCTCGCCTTCACCTCCCGCTCCAGCTCTTCCAACCGGCTGCGCTCGGCGCCTACATCCGCCCCAACTCCGCCAGCTCGGCATCATGGTTCTTGACGGCGTCCTCTCGAGCCTTCATTTTCCCCTCCTTCACTTGGTGGCAGCGTGCTTCTTCGGTGAGCTTGGTGCGCAGGCCCTGCAATTCATCCTCCAGCGCCTGGCAGCGGTCGCGGGCGACCTCGGCGTCTTTCAACGCCATCTCACGGCCGGCTGCGGCGTTGGCGGCACTCTGCTTCTCCTTCTCAGAAGCCGCAGTGGCCTGGCCCAGCGCCGTGCGAACTGCCGAGTCGGAATGGAGCCAGCCTAAAGCCAACTCCAGGCACCTGGCCACAAGGCGTGGGTCTGCGCCCAGGAGATCCGCCTGCAGCTGGGTCATCTCCGAGAGAGCATGTTCCAGAGTAGCAGCAAGGGCAGAAGATCCTAGAAGTGGAGGTGCAGCAGTGGGAGGAGGCGACATCATCACCAGGACCTGGGAGACCGTGACCTCCGGAGCAGCTGGGACCTTGTCAGCCACGCCAGCCGCCGGCACCTGCGGAGCTAGCAGGGCATGGGGGCTAGTTGCACGTGGCGTTGCTCCTCTTGGCCCCGTGAGGACGACCGGGCTGGGGAGATGCGGGCGCTGCTCCCACCTTTTCCTGAGGAAGGAGGCACGGACGCCGCATCCTCCTTCATCTTCTTCGCGGAAGAAGTCGGCCTGACCAACCAAGGGCCAGCATCAGGAAATGAAGAGTGCAAACAGGGACAAGGCGAAGCTTGAGACACTTACTGATCCACCGCGACATACTTCCGCTTAGGAAGCTTGAAGCCTGACAGCATCGGGGCGAAGGCGGCGTCGCGAGGCACCAATGACAACCTACCCCTCGTCGGGATGGGGGGCTGCTCCCTCTCCCTTTGGCGGGCATCGGCCTCGGCATCGTCAGGAAGGGCGCGGAGGATCTCGGCCTTGCTCAGAGGGGAAGTCTCCCCCACCTCTTCCAAAGTCTTCTTCGGGTCCACCTCCTCTTCCCCCTCCCTGCGGGGCTCGCCAGAAGACACCTCCACCAGTTCCGGTGCCACGGGGGCTCCCAGGAGCACCGGCGACACCAACCCACGCGCATCACAGCTTAGCCTAGAGGCAACGAATTCCTCCCGATCCTTGCGCTGGAACAGGGGGACGAAGGCGCTTGGTGGGTACTCCTGGTTGTCCCCAACTATCAGGCGCAGGATAGCAGCCAATTCATTGTCAGGCAGGGCCCCTGGCCTCAGGCAGGTCATGTTCCCCTCTTCTTCAAGATCCCACAGAGGGCGTGCACGCACCTGGAGTGGAGCTACTCGCATGGTCAAGAACTCCCTCAGAAGCATGACCCCCGTCACCTTTGCCGGCCTCGCATTGCCCGGTTTCAGGTCGGTCACCATCTGCCCCAACATTGACGAGGCCCGCTCATCAGCAAGCTCCACCCTGGGCCATCCCCCGTGGAAAGAGGGCGCCGCCGTGGGAAACTCCAGACATGGATCAGCGCACTTGGAGTCCATCATGACCCATTTGGATCGAATGTTGTCGGCCCTCTTCCCGGTGCTCGAGATCGAGTTGGCCTTGCCGGATGCAACAAAGTTAGCGCATCTAGAGATGTTATCCTCGCTGACACAGAGGAAGAAGAAATGGCGCAGGAGCGCCACAGACGGCATCATGCCCAGGTACGCCTCACAGTAGTAGGCGAAGATGGAAAGGAGGAGGACAGAGTTGGGATGGAGATGCAATGCCTGCATCCCGTTGCGGTCGAGGACTTCGTAAAAGAAATCGGAGAAGGGAGGAACCAACCCAACGGCGACGCTGCTCGAGAAGAAGGGGAAGAAGGTGCTTTCCTCGGGCTTTGGCGCGTCGGACACAAGTCGGAGCTTGGTCTTCCCCCACTCATTGCTCTCGCTCGCCGTCAACAGGCGCACGGAGGAGAGGCTCTTCTCCATGATGGTGGGCGTCTCAAGGGCCGGCTCGTACCAAGTCGGCGCTGAGGAAACCTTGGCCTTGCGCGGCGCCATGGATCGCAGCTACGGGATGAGATTGGAGCGGATCTGGAGATAGCGGTGGCGGAGAGCAAGGAAGGGGATATGGAGCCAGGCGAGGAAGAAGCAATGAAGGCAAGTGCTGCCTGCGCCAGCCTTTTGTCAGGTCGTGCAGTTGCCGAGGCAGCATGGGGAAGCGGAGACGCCCATGTCCAATTAACCGCCACGCGTCAATCGAGGCCGCAGGCTTTTGGGGCCCGCGGTGCTCCGTACTTGACCCTTGGCTTCACCGCGAAGCCAAGCCCGAGCGCACCTAGGGCCCGGGGGCTACCGTCGGCGTCCTGGGAATGGGGGTCCCCAGGCTTGCCTGCCTGCGGCTCATTGCGTGGCTAAGCCAGCAGGCCATACGGCCCACCTTCATCAACAAGGCATCCAAGACCCTCGCGAGGGGCCAAGCCTCGTGAGGCGGACGACACAAGACCTCCTCTGGAGCGGCCTAGCCAGGCAGGCTTGCGAGGGGCGGAGATATCAAGGCGAGGCAAACCTCATGAGGCTCTCATGACGTGAGCCATGACGATCAACACCAGGCAGGCCCCAGGAGGGCGCCAGCGTGCACAACGTCCTTGTTTCCTCTTTGGTGCTAAGGAAACCAGCGCAGGCGAGGAGTACCGAAGCACCAGGCAAAGGTTGCCATTTTGGTGCAACAAGACCAAGAACAGAGGGACAGCAAGGCGGAGGTCATCATGGAGCCCAAGACGGCGTCACCACCAGAGCCTTTGGCAGGCGAAGATCACTTTTGTCAGGATAGCTTGTACTAGCTGTCCCCCTTCAAATTGGCCTGCCATTGTTGGATCCCTTCCCGCTCAAGATTTGGGAGGAGGACCAGGACCTCTATAAGTAGAACTAGCCACCACCATAGGCAGGGGGGACGACGAGATCTTAGATCACTCACCCACACAAGTTAGCCAAGCACAAGAACACCTTAACCTCGTGAGGTGGTTCTTCCCATTTTGTATTGTTCATCATCAACCCAAGAGGCAATCCACCACCACCACACTGGAGTAGGGTATTACACCACAACGGTGGCCCGAACCAGTATAAATCTTGTGTCTTTCTGTATTGCGAGTTCGTCGAGTTCGTCCACGAGATCTTAGCGAGTTAGGGCGTAGATCGGTGGGAGGAAAATACTTCGCGCGCCCACTAGTGTTCGAACCTTAAGGGTTTGCCGGAACCCCACATCCGACAATATGGGTATATATGGGAGGAAGAAGTATGTCGGTGGACCTCCGGGCTGTCCACGAGGCAGGGGGGCGCGCCTAGGGGGGTGGGTGCGCCCTCCACCCTCGTGGGCAGCCCGGGACTCTCCTGGTCCAACTCCGATACTCCGTGGGCTTCTTCTGGTCCAAAAATAAGTTCCGTGAAGTTTCAGGTCAATTGAACTCCGTTTGATTTTCCTTTTCTGCCATACTCTAAAACAAGGAAAAAATTGAAACTGGCACTGCGCTCTGGGTTAATAGGTTAGTCCCAAAAATAATATAAAAATGCATAATAAAGCCCATAAACATCCAAAACAGATAACATAATAGCATGAAACAATCAAAAATTATAGATACGTTGGAGACATATCACCATCCCCAAGCTTAATTCCTGCTCGTCCTCGAGTAGGTAAATGATAAAAACACAATTTTTGATGTGGAATGCTACCTAACATATTTATCTAAGTAATTCTCTTCATTTTGGCATAAATGTTCAGATCCATAAGATTCAAGACAAAAGTTTAATATTGACATAAAAATAATAATACTTCAAGCATACTAACTAAGCAATCATGTCTTCTCAAAATAACATGGCCAAAGAAAGTTCATCCCTACAAAATCATATAGTTTGGTCATGCTCCATTTTCGTCACACAAGAATGCTCTCATCATGCACAACCCTGATGACAAGCCAAGCAATTGTTTCATACTTTAGTAATCTCAAACCTTTTTCAACTTTCACGCAATACATGAGCGTGAGCCATGGATATAGCACTATGGGTGGAATAGAATATAATGAGGGGGTTATGTGGAGAAGACAAAAAGGATAAAGTCTCACATCGACGCGGCTAATTAACGGGCTAGGGAGATGCCCATCAATTGATGTCAATGCAAGTAGTAGGGATTGCCATGCAACAGATGCACTAGAGCTATAAATGCATGAAAACTCAACAAAAGAAACTAAGTGGGTGTGCATCCAACTTGCTTGCTCACGAAGACCTAGGGCACTTGAGGAGGCCCATTGTTGGAATATACAAGCCAAGTTCTATAATGAAAATTTCCCACTAGTAAATGAAAGTGACAAAACAAGAGACTCTCTATCATGAAGATCATGGTGCTACTTTGAAGAACAAGTGTGGAAAAAAGGATAGTAGCATTGTCCATTTTATTTTTATTTTTTATTTGGCCTTATTTGCTTTTTTTATTTGGCCTTTTTTTGCCTTTCTTTTTTTGCCTTTTTTGGGGGATAATGCTCTATTAATGATGATCATCACACTTCTATTTATTTACAACTCAAAGATTACAACTCGATACTAGAACAAGATATGACTCTATATGAATGCCTCCGGCAGTGTACCGGGATTGCGATGAATCAAGAGCGACATGTATGAAGAATATGAACGGTGGCTTTGCCACAAATACGATGTCAACTACATGATCATCCAAAGCAATATGACAATGATGATGTGTGTCATAATAAACGGAATGGTGGAAAGTTGCATGGCAATATATATCGGAATGGCTATGGAAATGCCATAATAGGTAGGTATGGTGGCTGTTTTGAGGAAGATATAAGGAGGTTTATGTGTGACAGAGTATATCATATCACGGGGTTTGGATGCATCGGCGAAGTTTGCACCAACTCTCAATGTGAGAAAGGGCAATCCACGGTACCGAAGAGGCTAGCAATGATGGAAGGGTAAGAGCGCGTATAATCCATGGACTCAACATTAGTCATAAAGAACTCACATACTTATTGCAAAAATCTACAAGTCATCAAAAACCAAGCATTACGCGCATGCTCCTAGGGGGATAGATTGGTAGGAAAAGACCATCGCTCGTCCCCGACCGCCACTCATAAGGAAAACAATCAAATAACACCTCATGATTCAAATTTGTTACACAACGTTTACCATACGTGCATGCTACGGGACTTGCAAACTTCGACACAAGTATTCCTCAAATTCACAACTACCCAACTAGCACAACTTTGATATCACTATCTCCATATCTCAAAACAATCATCAAGTATCAAACTTCTCTTAGTATTCAATGCACTCTATATGAAAGTTTTTATTATATCCCTCTTGGATGCCCATCATATTAGGACTAGTTTCATGACCAAAGCAAATTACCATGCTGTTTAGGAATCTCAAAATAATATAAGTGAAGCATGTGAGTTCATCTATTTCTATAAAATAAAACCACCACCGTGCTCTAAAAGGATATAAGTGAAGCACTAGAGCAAATGACAAACTACTCAGAAAGATGTAAGTGAAGATCAATGAGTAGTCGAATAATTATGCAACTATGTGAAGACTCTCTAACATTTAAGAATTTCAGATCTTGATACTTTATTCAAACAGCAAGCAAAACAAAATAAAATAAATTTACGCTCCAAGCAAAACACATATCATGTAGTGAATAAAAATATAGCTCCAAGTAAAGTTACCAATGAACGAAGACGAAAGAGGGGATGCCTTATGGGGCATCCCCAAGCTTAGTCTTTATTTGTCCTTGAATATTACCTTGGGGTGCCTTGGGCATCCCCAAGCTTAGGATCTTGCCACTCCTTATTCCATAGTCCATCGAATCTTTACCCAAAGCTTGAAAACTTCACAACACAAAACTTAACAGAAAACTTGTGAGCTCCGTTAGTATAAGAAAATAAATCACCACTTAGGTACTGTTGTGAACTCATTCTAAATTCATATTGGTGTAATATCTACTGTATTCCAACTTATCTATGGTTCATACCCTCCGATACTAGTCATAGATTCATCAAAATAAGCAAACAACACATCGAAAACAGAATCTGTCAAAAACAGAACAGTCTGTAGTAATCTGGATCAAACGTATACTTCTGGAACTCATAAAATTCTCAAATAAATTGCTGGACGTGAAGAATTTATCTATTAATAATCTTCAAAAAGAATTAACTAAATATCACTCTCCAATAAAAATTGCAGCAATTCTCGTGAGCGCTAAAGTTTATGTTTTTTACACCAAGATCAACAAGACTTTCCCCAAGTCTTCCCAACAGTTCTACTTGGCACAAACACTAAGTAAAACATAGAAACTCAATCATAACAGAGGCTAGATAAATTATTTATTACTAAACAGTAGCAAAAAGTAAGGAACAAAAATAAAGTTGGGTTGCCTCCCAACAAGCGCTATCGTTTAAGGCCCCTAGCTAGGCATGATGATTTCAATGATGCTCACATAAAGGATAAGAATTGAAACATAAAGAGAGCATCAAGAAGAATATGACTAGCACATTTAAGTCTAACCCACTTCCTATGCATAGGGATTTTGTGAGCAAACAACTTATGAGAACAAGGATCAACTTGCATAGGAAGGTAAAACAAGCATAACTTCAAAATTTTAAGCACATAGAGAGGAAACTTGATATTATTGCAATTCCTACAAGCATATATTCCTCCCTCATAATAATTTGCAGTAGCAGAATGAATGAATTCAACAATATAACCATCACATAAAGCATTCTTTTCATGATCTACAAGCATAGAATTTTTAATACTCTCTACATAAGCAAAATTCTTCTCAATCAGAATAGTGGGAGTATCATAAGGGACTCGAATACTATAAATTGTTTCCACATTAAAAGAGTAATGTTCAGAAAAAGGGTAATCATAATAATGACAAGTTTCATAAATATAATCATCACTACTTTTTATAGCATATGTATCATCACAATAATTATCATAAGTAGCAACTTTGTTCTCATCATAATCGATTGAAACCTCTTCCAAGATAGTGGAATCATTACTAAATAAAGTCATGACCTCTCCAAATCCACTTTCATAATTATCATAAGTAGGAGGCATGCTATCATCATAATAAATTTGCATATCAAAACTTGGGAGAGTACAAATATCATCTGTGGCGACCCGACCCGAATGGATCAAGTCTACTGTGCTTCGGTGTCATCCCTGGATCAGTAATGCTGACACCACACAGTACATTGAAGGATTTATAGCAGAGTGGCAATCACACACTTATTACATCGTTGTCTCAAAGAGAACTTATTACAATAAATATGGCTTAAGGCCATCTAATAACGATAACAGCGGAAGACTCGGAAGATAAATGGGTCCATCAACTGCAACGGCATCACTGAGTATAGAACCACGACCTAAAAGCACCTTACTCGTCGTCTGAAAAGTCTGCAACATGAAAGTTGCAGCCCGAAAACGGGTCAGCACATGGAATATGCTGGCAAAGTAACACATAGAGAGTAATGGAATGAAACAGCTATACTACATGCATATATGGCTGGTGGAAAGCTCTATGGTTACAGTTTTGCGTAAAGCCAGTTTTTCCCTACTGCAAAGGAATAAATTTATTTAACTATCATGGTGGTTGTTGAACATCGAGAATGGTTGACAGCATTCCGATCCCAATTAAGTGAACAGTTAAAACCCAACAACATTAATTAGAAGTAACATGTTGAGATTCACATGATATTCAAGTACTAGATACTCAAGTTGTCCATAACCGGGGACACGGCTAATCGTGATTAGTTTATACACTCTGCAGAGGTTTGCGCACTTTTCCCCACATGACTCGATCGCCTCCGTTTGTTTTCTCGCACTACATGGTGTTTGAGAAACGGATGACCGAGACATAGTCTTTCAGAAGCGCTAGCACCTTACATGTGGGGTAGACCGTACCACCTACAACCCCTACATCTGCTAGTCCACCCCGTAAGAGTTCGCACAACTTAGTCAACTATGCCATTGCCCATAGTAGCATGTGGCTGCACACGGAAGTTTCTAGCATGAATTATCTTATGATCCCTTTGAGCCTGGGTGGCGGTCCAAAATAAAACAGGCAAGTCCTGATAGACATCAGGTGCCTCAATCCACCCAAATGTGTGTTTAAGTGGCCACCTTAGATAAACCATTAAAATTAATAAACTCACATCTGTCATGGATATCACTCACCCAATCCACGTCTACTAGCATAGCATGGCATATTAAGCAAACGTAGAAGTAACTCCCAAAGGTTTCATAATAAACAGGTAATAGGTACTACCTCATCTACTTCCCATCCCACAATTTAATTAGATCCTAGTCATGCAATGTGAGAGGATTGATCTAATGCAATAAAACTGGGTTGTAGAAAAGGTATGATCAAAGTGTTACTTGCCTTGCTGATGATCCGCGAGACCTAGGGTTTCGAAGTAACAGGCGGCGCAATCCGGGTGATCTATCGCAGACAAACAACAAGCACACAATAAGTACTCATCTAATGCATAGGTAAAACTCGAACAAGAGAACGAACCAGAAAGTTCAACTTAAGAACTCCGGTTGCAAAGAAAGAACGAACCGAACAAAGAAACAGAAAACAAACGGCGGAAGAAAACAACTCGATTCTAGCAAGTTGGAACTAGGTCAAATTTTACCGGGGTAAAAACTTTTTTAAGTTGATTAGATGGAACGGCGGTTTCGAAACGAAACTCCAGGCGCTTGAATCACCTGATTCCAATAAACGAGCGAGAAGAAAGACTAGAACGAAGATCGGATCTGAGATCATGATCGCGGAATAAATCCGACGAAAAGAAAAAGAAGAACGATTAAACGAACGGGCGTCGTTAACCGGGGAATAATTGGTGATCACGTTCGTTGAGACGGACGGTCCGAAAGAAGAACGAAAACCGATCTAGGGTTTTCGGAAAAGAAAACCGAAACAAAGAACGAAAGAAAACCGGAACAGTTTAGAAAGAACCAGAACGGTTTAGAAGAAAAACTGAACCGAGGGGAGAAAAAGAGACGCGGCGCGGGACAACCTCGGCGAGGCTCCGGCGAACAGCGGCGACGGCGGCTATAGGGCGGCGGCGGCGACTATAGGGCGGCGGCGGTGGGTGAGGCTAAGGA
>NC_041380.1:386789992-386917001 GCF_002162155.2 Triticum dicoccoides
GGCCTGGTGCTGCGCCTGGCGCGCGCGCTGGCTGGGGAGGCGGCCGGCTGGCTGGGCCTTTGGCCCGGCTGGCCTTGGTCCCTTTTTTTTAACTGGATTCGCGCGCAGAAAAAAAAACAAAAGAAAACTAAACTAAACGAACTCCAAAATTACTAAAGTAAATTTTCCCCGACTCCTAAAAATGAGTCGAACAAAATGAACTTTACTCTAGACCTAGAATGCAATTTTTGAAAACGCGCATTTTTCCCTATCCAAATAAAAACGCAAAAGAACTCCGGCAAAACCAAAACTTGACTTATTCATTAAATCTTCATTTTTCCTAACTTTGGGAAAGTCATATTATTCCCTCTCTCATTTTTTTGATATTGGAAAAATAATTGAAGATGAAATAAATAAATCAAATGATCCTCTTTTCAAATTCGAGAAAACTCTCAAATATGAAAATAACAAAATCTCCAACTCTCTTCGAGGGTCCTTGAGTTGCGTGAAATTTCTCGGATCGACCAAAATGCAAGAAAAATATGATATGCATGATGATCTAATGTATAACATTCCAAATTGAAAATTTGGGATGTTACATCATCTTCATTAATCATAGCTTCCCCAAGCTTGTGACTAACATTAATTGCAGCAAATATATTCTCAAAAACATCATCTTCATCAAACATAGCATCCCCAAGCTTGGGCCTTTTCATATCATAAGCATAATCACTTTCATCATCAATAGTATGGATAGCACCAATAGTATAGCAATTATCATATTCTTCCAAGCAAGTGCCAAAAAGATTTTCAAGATCATAAGAAGTATCATTATCTTCCCAATCATAATCATCACAACAAGCAATAGGCATAAGAGATCATCATCAAGTGCATCATCTTCCACAATTATATTTTCATGAGGCACAACAGTAATAGGAGCAACATTATTTGGGAGAGATATCTTTTTACCTCTCTTCCTTTTTCTTTTCTTATTCTTCACCACATCATGTGTGGGTTCAATCCTCTTTTTGGAGCTCCTTATTAATGAGATTGGTTGAATAGAAGGCTCCTCCTCGTTACCTGATTCATCATAAGAAATAATAGGAGGATATCGGGAAGTCTCTTCCCTTTCATTAGTATTCTCTTCATCTTCTATTTCTTTTCTTTTCTTTATGTAATTGGCAATATAAGGGTTTTCAATGCAATTCACCGCACAATACATATAAATTTCCTCTAGATCAAAATCAAGAAATCTATCGAGATTAAATTTTGGAATACCCTCAGTTGTATGTTTCATTTCTTCATAACCCAAAAGAAGACTAAGCTCTTTATGATGCTCAAGGGTAATCAAGCTATCACAATTTTTGGACACGACTTGATCATGAAGCAAATAGCATTGGAGCTTTAAATGACCATGTTCATTGCAAAGTTTACAAGGCTGGCGATAAATATTGAATCTTTCAGCACAAACACCTAGCCTTTCTTGCAACAATTTAGTTTCTAAATGCTTATGCCTCTTTCAATATCTATCTTCCCTATTTGGTGTGTACTTGCAAACCCAATGCACTCCACAAAAATTGACATGTTTATAGGAGACATTTTCATCATAACTAGTGCAATCATCATTAGTACTATGGATATTCAAGAAGTTCATACTAACAACATTGCTATCATGCTCATCATTCAAAGATTTAGTGCCAAACATTTTAATGCATTCTTCTTCTAACACTTTGGCACAGTTTTCCTTTCCATCATACTCACGAAAGATATTAAAAAGATGAAGCGTATGAGGCAAACTTAATTCCATTTTTTGTATTTTTCTTTTATAAACTAAACTAGTGATAAAACAAGAAACTAAAAGACCCGATTGCAAGATCTAAAGATATACCTTCAAGTGCTAACCTCCCCGGCAATGGCGCCAGAAAAGAGCTTGATGTCTACTACACAACCTTCTTCTTGTAGACGTTGTTGGGCCTCCAAGTGCAGAGGTTTGTAGGACAGTAGCAAATTTCCCTCAAGTGGATGACCTAAGGTTTATCAATCCATGGGAGGCATAGGATGAAGATGGTCTCTCTCAAGCAACCCTGCAACCAAATAATAAAGAGTCTCTTGTGTCCCCAACACACCCAATACAATGGTAAATTGTATAGGTGCACTAGTTCGGTGAAGAGATGGTGATACAAGTGCAATATGGATAGTAGATAAAGGTATTTGTAATCTAAAAATATAAAAAACAGCAAGGTAACTAATGATAAAAGTGAGCACAAACGGTATTGCAATGCTAGGAAACAACGCCTAGGGTTCATACTTTCACTAGTGCAAGTCCTCTCAACAATAATAACATAATTGGATCATATAACTATCCCTCAACATGCTACAAAGAGTCACTCCAAAGTCACTAATAGCAGAGAACAAACGAAGAGATTATGGTAGGGTACGAAACCACCTCAAATTTATTCTTTCCAATCATTCCGTTGGGCTATTCCTATAAGTGTTAAAAACAACCCTAGAGTTCGTACTAAAATAACACCTTAAGACACAAATCAACCAAAACCCTAATGTCACCTAGATACTCCAATGTCACTTCAAGTATCCATGGGTATGATTATACGATATGCATCACACAATCTCAGATTCATCTATTCAACCAACACATAGAACCTCAAAGAGTGCCCCAAAGTTTCTACCGGAGAGTCAAGACAAAAACGTCTGCCAACCCCTATGCATAGATTCCCAAGGTCACGGAACCCACAAGTTGATCACCAAAACATATATCAAGTGGATCATAGAATACCCCATTGTCACCATAGGCATCCCACACAAGACATACATCAAGTGTTCTCAAATCCTTAAAGACTCAATCTGATAAGATAACTTCAAAGGGAAAACTCAATCCATTACAAGAGAGTAGAGGGGAGAAACATCATAAGATCAAACTATAATAGCAAAGCTCGCGATACATCAAGATCATACCACCTCGAGAAAACGAGAGAGAGAGAGAGAGAGAGAGAGAGAGAGAGAGAGAGAGAGAGAGAGAGAGAGAGATCAAACACATAGCTACTGGTACATACTGTCGGTGTCAAAACCGGCGGATCTCGGGTAGGGTGTCTTGAACTGTGCGTCTAAGGCGGATGGTAACAGGAGGCAGGGGACACGATGTTTACCCACGTTCAGGCCCTCTTGATGGAGGTAATACCCTACGTCCTGCTTGATTGTTCTTGATGATATGAGTATTACAAGAGTTGATCTACCACGAGATCAAAGAGGCTAAACCCTAGAAGCTAGCCTATGGTATGATTGTATGTCGTCCTATGGACTAAAACCCTCCGGTTTATATAGACACCGGAGGGGGCTAGGGTTACACAAGGTCGGTTACAAAGGAGGAGATATACATATCCGTATTGCCTAGCTTGCCTTCCACGCCAAGTAGAGTCCCATCCGGACACGGGACGAAGTCTTCAATCTCGTATCTTCATAGTCCAACAGTCCGGCCAAAGGATATAGTCCGGCTGTCCGGAGACCCCCTAATCCAGGACTCCCTCAGTAGCCCCTAAACCAGGCTTCAATGACGATGAGTCCGGCGCGAAGTGTTGTCTTCGGCATTGCAAGGCGGGTTCCTCCTCCGAATACACAATTGAAGAGTTTTGAATATAAGGATAGTGTCCGACCTTTCCAAATAAGTTCCACATACCACCGTAGAGAGAATAATATTTCCACAAATCTAATTTGTTGACACGTTTTGACAGCATGACATCACGCCATGGCCCGGTTATTATTCGAACCGCTTTTCTCAACCAGCTCCGCACATATCGTGAGGCGGTTTTCTTGACACGTCTTGTCAAAGCAGATATCGTGTTCCCCTTATCATGGGATTCTCATCAATACGGACATAGGTAACCCAACCGCGCCATCAATTACGGTGCCTGGGGAATAAGCGGTTTTGTCAGGCAAGTGGGGAGACACATCGCCTCTTCCGCCCTTATAAAGGGACAAAGATTTACTTTTTTCACCCACGCCTTCTTCCTCCTCGCTTACCCATTCCCGCACACTCGAGCTCTAGCGCCCAAGCTCGCGTTCTTCTTCTCAAACCACTCCAAGCATGTCCGGAGCAGGAGGCAAGTGGATGGTCTCCTCCGTCACGGAGGAGAACATCAAAAAGTTACGGGAAACCGGATACCTGGCTGCGGATATCGCGCACCGGCTGCCAAATGCGGGGCAGATCGTCCCGATGCCCGAACCCCATGAGAGGGTAGTTTTTCTTACCCATTTCATCCGTGGACTGGGATTTCCTCTCCACCCATTTGTCCGCGGGCTCATGTTCTACTATGGGCTGGATTTTCATGATCCGGCCCCAATTTCATCCTCAACATCTCGGCGTTTATCGCCGTGTGTGAGGCCTTCCTCCGCATCAGGCCCCACTTCGGCCTATGGATGAAAACCTTCAATGTCAAACCGAAGGTGGTGGGTGGCCGGCAAGCAGAGTGCGAAGGCGCCATGGTGGGAAAGATGCCTAATGTCACCTGGCTCGAGGGCACCTATGTGGATACCATAAAGGGGTGGCAATCGGGGTGCTTCTACATCACCGAGCCGCGCGATGATACGTCTCCAACGTATCTATAATTTTTGATTGCTCCATGCTATATTATCTACTGTTTTGGACTATAGTGGGATTTACTTTCCACTTTTATATTATTTTTGGGACTAACCTATTAACCGGAGGCCCAGCCCAGAATTGCTGTTTTTTCCTATTTCAGTGTTTCGGAGAAACAGAATATCAAACGGAGTCCAAACGGAATGAAACCTTCGGAAACGTGATTTTCTCATCAGATAAGATCCAGGAGACTTGGACCCTCCATCAAGAAAGCCACGAGGCGGTCACGAGGGTGGAGGGCGCCCCCTGCCTCGTGGCCCCCTCGAAGCTCCACCGACGTACTTCTTCCTCCTATATATACCTACGTACCCCCAAACGATCGGGGACGGAGCTAAAAACCTAATTCCACCGCCGCAAATTTTAACTTAATACTCTAGACGCATGCTGTATAGCGGTCGATGAGTGGAGTAATAGTAGTAGATGCAGGCAGGAGTCGGTCTACTTGTCTCGGACGTGATGCCTATATACATGATCATACCTAGATATTCTCATAACTGTGCTCAATTCTGTCAATTGCTCAATAGTAATTTGTTCACCCACTGTAGAATACTTATGCTCTTGAGAGAAGCCACTAGTGAAACCTATGGCCCCCGGGTCTCTTTCTCATCATATAAATCTCCATCACTTTATTATTGCTTTGCTTTTTTACTTTGCATCTCTATACCAAAAATACCAAAAATATTATTTATCATCTCTATCAGATCTCACTTTCGTAAGTGACCGTGAAGGGATTGACAACCCCTAAGCGCGTTGGTTGCGTTGAGCTATTGTTTTTGTGTAGGTACGAGGGACTCGCACGTAGCCTCCTACTGGATTGATACCTTGGTTCTCAAAAACTAAGGGAAATACTTACACTACTTTGCTGTAACATCCTCTCCTCTTCGGGGAAATCCAACGCAGTGCTCAAGAGGTAGCAAGAAGAATTTCTGGCGCCGTTGCCGGGGAGGTATACGCAAAAGTCAACATACCAAGTACCCATCACAATCCCTATCTCCCGCATTACATTATTTGCCATTTGCCTCTCGTTTTCCTCTCCCCCACTTCACCCTTGCCATTTTATTCGCCCTCTCTCTCTCTCTATCCCTCTCTTTCTCTATTTGCCTCTTTTACCCGTTTGCTTTTTGTTTGCTCGTGTGTTGGATTGCTTGTTTGTCGCGATGGCTCAAGATAATACTAAATTGTGTGACTTCACCAATACCAACAATAATGATTTCATTAGCACTCTGATTGCTCCTCTTACCGATGCTGAATCTTGTGAAATTAATGCTGCTTTGCTGAATCTTGTCATGAAAGATCCGTTTTCCGGCCTTCCTAGTGAAGATGCCGCTACCCATCTTAATAGCTTTGTTGATTTGTGTGACATGCAAAAGAATAAAGATGTCGATAATGATATTGTTAAATTGAAGCTATTTCCTTTTTCACTTAGAGATCATGCTAAAGCTTGGTTTTCATCTTTGCCTAAAAATAGTATTGATTCACGGAACAAGTGCAAAGATACTTTTATCTCTAAGTATTTTCCTCCCGCTAAGATCATCTCTCTTAGAAATGATATTATGAATTTTAAGCAACTTGATCATGAACATGTTGCACAAGCTTTGGAGAGAATGAAATTAATGATACGTAATTGCCCTACTCATGGTTTGAATTTGTGGATGATTATACAAAAAAATTATGCGGGATTGAATTTTGCTTCTAGAAATCTTTTAGATTCGGCCGCGGGAGGCACTTTTATGGAAATCACTTTAGGAGATGCTACTAAATCCTAGATAATATTATGGTTAATTATTCTCAATAGCATACTGAAAGATCTACTAATAAAAACGTGCATGCGATAGAAGAAATTAATATTTTGAGTGGAAAGATGGATGAACTTAAGAAATTATTTGCTAACAAGAGTGTTTCTTCTGATCCTAATGATATGCCCTTGTCTACTTTGATTGAGAATAACAATGAATCTACGGATGTGAATTTTGTTGGTAGGAACAATTTTGGTAACAACGCGTATAGAGGAAATTTCAATCCTAGGCCTTATCCTAGTAATACCTCTAATAATTATGGTAATTCCTACAACAATTCTTATGGAAATTATAATAAGATGCCCTCTGATTTTGAATCTAATATTAAAGAATTTATTTCTTCGCAATAGAATTTTAATGCTATGATTGAAGAAAAATTGCTTAAGATTGATGATTTGGCTAGGAACATTGATAGAATTTCTCATGATGTTGATTCTTTAAAGCTTAGATCTATTCCTCCTAAGCACGATATCAATGAGTCTCTCAAAGCCATGAGAATTTCCATTGATGAGTGCAAGGAAAGAACCGCTAGGACGCGTGTTATGAAAGATGCCTTTATTAAAGCGTGTTTTCTAGTTACTATGAAAATAATGATGAAGATCTAAAAGTTATTGATGTGTCCCCTATTAAATCTTTGTTGTGCAATATTAATCTTGATAATGATGGGACTGAATATGATCCACCTTTACCTAGAAGGCGTTCTAAAAATTCGGAGTATTTAGATCTTGATGGTGAAATTGATAAAAGTGGGATTAAAAGAAATAAAACCCTAGATGATGCTAAACCCACTATATTGGATTTAAAGGAATTTAATTATGAAAATTGCTCTTTAATTGATTGTATTTCGTTGTTGCAATCCTTGCTAAAATCTCCTCATGCTTATAGTCAAAATAAAGCCTTTACTGAACATATTGTTGATGCCTTGATGCAATCTTGTGAAGAAAAACTCGAGTTGAAAGTTTCTATCCCTAGAAAACTTTATGATGAGTGGGAACCTACTATTAAAATTAAAATTAAAGATTATGAGTTTTATGCTTTGTGTGATTTGGGTGCTAGTGTCTCTACTATTCCCAAAACTTTGTGTGATTTGCTAGATTCCCGTGATTTCGATGATTGCTCTCTAAACTTGCATCTTGCGGATTCCACTATTAAGAAGCCTATGGGAAGAATTAATGATGTTCTTATTGTTGCAAATAGGAATTATGTGCCCGTAGATTTTATCGTTCTTGATATAGATTGCAATCCTTCTTGCCCTATTATTCTCGGTAGACCTTTCCTTAGAACGGTTGGTGCAATTATTGATATGAAGGAAGGGAATATTAGATTTCAATTTCCATTAAAAAAGGGCATGGAACACTTACCTAGAAAGAAAATAAAATTACCATATGAATATATCATGAGATCCACTTATGGATTGCCTACCAAAGATGACAATACCTAGATCTATTCTTGCTTGTTATGCCTAGCTAGGGGCGTTAAACGATAGCGCTTGTTGGGAGGCAACCCAATTTTATTTTTATTCCTTGCTTTTTTATCTCATTTAGTAATAAATAATTTATATAGCCTCTGTTTTGGTTGTGTTTTTTGTTTTTAATTAGTGTTTGTGCCAAGTAGAACCGTTGGGAAGACTTGGGGAAAATCTTGTTGAACTTGCTGTAAAAAACAGAAACTTTAGCGCTCACGAGAACTGCTGTCATTTTTATTTGGAAAGTGATATTTAGTTAATTCTTTTTACAGATGATTAATAGATAAATTACTCACGTCCATAAATTTATTTTAGAATTTTTGGGGTTCCAGATCTCGTGCTAGCTACAGATTACTACAGACTGTTCTGTTTTTGACAGATTCTGTTTTTCGTGTGTTGTTTGCTTATTTTGGTGAATCTATGGCTAGTAAAATAGTTTATAATCCATAGAGAAGTTGGAATACAGTAGGTTTAACACCAATATAAATAAATAATGAGTTAATTA
Organism: Triticum dicoccoides; assembly: GCF_002162155.2. Lineage (NCBI taxonomy): Eukaryota > Viridiplantae > Streptophyta > Magnoliopsida > Poales > Poaceae > Triticum > Triticum dicoccoides. Next base: position 386,798,389 of record NC_041380.1, read on the forward strand.
CAGTAACTTTAAGTGGTCTTTTATTTTCTTTCGCTAACGGAGCTCACGAGATTTTCTACTTTAAGTTTTGTGTTGTGAAGTTTTCAAGTTTTGGGTAAAGATTTGATGGATTATGGAACAAGGAGTGGCAAGAGCCTAAGCTTGGGGATGCCCATGGCACCCCCAAGATAATCTAAGGACACCTAAAAGCCAAAGCTTGGGGATGCCCCGGAAGGCATCCCCTCTTTCGTCTACTTCTATCGGTAATTTTACTTGGAGCTATATTTTTATTCACCACATGATATGTGTTTTGCTTGGAGCGTCTTTTATGATTTGAGTCTTTGCTTTTTAGTCTACCAAAATCATCCTTGCTGTACACACCTTTTGAGAGAGCCATGCATGATTTGGAATTTGATAGAATACTCTATGTGCTTCACTTATATCTTTTGAGCTTTATAATTTTGCTCTAGTGCTTCATTTATATCTTTTAGAGCACGGTGGTGGATTTGTTTAATAGAAACTATTGACCTCTCATGCTTCACTTAGATTATTTTGAGAGTCTTAATTGCATGGTAATTTGCTTAAAATCCTAATATGCTTGGTATGCAAGATTAATAATAAAACTTTCTTATGAGTGTGTTGAATACTAAGAAAAGTTTGATGCTTGATGATTGTTTTGAGATATGGAGGTAATAATATCAAAGTCATGCTAGTTGAGTAGTTGTGAAATTGGGAAATACTTGTGTTGAAGTTTTCAAGTCCCGTAGCATGCACGTATGGTAAACGTTATGTAACAAATTTGAAACATGAGGTGTTATTTGATTGTCCTCCTTATGGGTGGCGGTCGGGGACGAGCGATGGTCTTTTCCTACCAATCTATCCCCCTAGGAGCATGCGCGTAGTGCCGAGGTTTTTGATGACTTGTAGATTTTTGCAATAAGTATGTGAGTTCTTTATAACTAATGTTGAGTCCATGGATTATACGCACTCTCATCCTTCCATCCTTGCTAGCCTCTTCGGTACCGTGCATTGCCCTTTCTCACATTGAGAGTTGGCGCAAACTTCGCCGGTGCATCCAAACCCCGTGATATGATATGCTCTTTCACACATAAACCTCCTTATATCTTCCTCAAAACAGCCACCATACCTACCTATTATGGCATTTCCATAGCCATTCCGAGATATATTGCCATGCAACTTTCCATCATTCCGTTCATCATGACACATTCATCATTGTCATATTGCTTAGCATGATCATGTAGTTGACATAGTATTTGTGGCAAAGCCACCATTCATAATTCTTTCATACATGTCACTCTTGGTTCATTGCATATCCCAGTACACCGCCGGGGGCATTCATGTAGAGTCATCTTTGTTCTAGTATCGAGTTGTAATCATTGAGTAGTAAATAAATAGAAGTGTGATGGTCATCATTATTAGAGCATTGTCCCAAGTGAGGAATAAAAAAGGCCATAAAAAAGAGAAGGCCATAAAAAAGGCCCAAAAAATGAGAGAAAAAGAGAGAAGGGACAATGTTACTATCCTTTTACCACACTTGTGCTTCAAAGTAGCACCATGATCTTCATAGTAGAGAGTCTCTCATGTTATCACTTTCATATACTAGTGGGAATTTTTCATTATAGAACTTGGCTTGTATATTCCAACAACGGGCCTCCTCAAGTGCCCTAGGTCTTCATGAGCAAGCAAGTTGGATGCACACCCACTAGTTTCTTTTGTTGATCTTTCATTCATTTATAGCTCTAGTGCATCCGTTGCATGGCAATCCCTACTCCTTGCATTAACATCAATCGGTGGGCACCTCCATAGCCCATTGATTAGCCTTGTTGATGTGAGACTTTCTCTTCTTTTGTCTTCTCCACATAACCCCCCTCATTATATTCTATTCCACCCATAGTGCTATGTCCATGGCTCGCGCTCATATATTGCGTGAAAGTTTATAGGTTTGAGATTACTAAAGTATGAAACAATTGCTTGGCTTGTCATCGGGGTTGTGCATGATGAGAGCATTCTTGTGTGATGAAAATGAAACATGACTAAACTATATGATTTTGTAGGGATGAACTTTCTTTGGCCATGTTATTTTGAGAAGACATAATTGCTTAGTTAGTATGCTTGAAGTATTATCATTTTTATGTCAATATGAACTTTTGTCTTGAATCTTTCGGATTTGAATATTCATACTACAATTAAGAAGAATTACATTAAAATTATGCCAAGTAGCACTCCGCATCAAAAATTCTCTTTTTATCACTTACCTACTCGAGGACGAGCAGGAATTAAGCTTGGGGATGCTTGATACGTCTCCAACGTATCTATAATTTTTGATTGCTCCATGCTATATTATCTACTGTTTTGGACTATATTGGGCTTTATTTTCCACTTTTATATTATTTTTGGGACTAACCAACCAGAGGCCCAGCCCAGAATTGATGTTTTTTTGCCTATTTCAGTATTTCGGAGAAACAGAATATCAAACGGAGTCCAAACGGAATGAAACCTTCGGAAACGTGATTTTCTCATCAGATAAGTTCCAGAAGACTTGGACCCTCCGCCAAGAAAGCCACGAGGCGGTCACGAGGGTGGAGGGCGTGCCCCCTGCCTCATGGGCCCCTCGAAGCTCCACCGACGTACTTCTTCCTCCTATATATACCTACGTACCCCCAAACAATCGGGGATTGAGCCAAAAACCTAATCCCACCGCCACAACTTTTTGTATCCACAAGATCCCATCTTGGGGCCTATTCCGGAGCTCCGCCGGAGGGGGCATCGATCACGAAGGGCTTCTACATCATCATCCAAGCCCCTCCGATGAAGTGTGAGTAGTTTACTTCAGACCTACGGGTCCATAGTTAGTAGCTAGATGGCTTCTTCTCTCTTTTTGGATCTCAATACAATGTTCTCCCCCTCTCTTGTGGAGATCTATTCGATGTAATCTTCTTTTTGCGGTGTGTTTGTTGAGATCGATGAATTGTGGGTTTATGATCCAGTCTATCTATGCATAATATTTGAATCTTCTCTGAATTCTTTTATGTATGATTGGTTATCTTTGCAAGTCTCTTCGAATTATCAGTTTGGTTTGGCCTACTAGATTGGTTGTTCGTGCCATGGGAGAAGTGCTTAGCTTTGGGTTCGATCTTGCGGTGTCCTTTCCCAGTGATAGAAGGGGCAAGAAGGCACGTATTGTATTGTTGCCATCGAGGATAACAAGATGGGGTTTTTATCATATTGCATCAAACTATCCCTCTACATCATGTCATATTGCTTAAGGAGTTTGTCGGTGTCAAAACCGGCGGATCTTGGGTAGGGGGTCCCGAACTGTGCGTCTAAGGCGGATGGTAACAGGAGGCAGGGGACACGATGTTTTACCCAGGTTCGGGCCCTCTTGATGGAGGTAAAACCCTACGTCCTGCTTGATTATACTTGATAATATGGGTATTACAAGAGTTGATCTACCACGAGATCGGAGAGGCTAAACCCTAGAAGCTAGCCTATGGTATGATTGTGTGTTGTCCTACGGACTAAAACCCTCTGGTTTATATAGACACCGGAGGGGGCTAGGGTTACACAAGGTCAGTTACAAAGGAGGAAATATACATATCCGTATTGCCTATCTTGCCTTCCACGCCAAGTAGAGTCCCATCCGGACACGGGACGAAGTCTTCAATCTTGTATCTTCATAGTCCAACAGTCCGACCAAAGGATATAGTCCGGCTGTCCGGAGACCCCTAATCCATGACTCCCTCAGTAGCCCCTGAACCAGGCTTCAATGATGATGAGTCCGGCGTGCAGTGTTGTCTTCGTCATTGCAAGGCGGGTTCCTCCTCCGAATACACCACAAAAGAATTTGAATACAAGGATAGTGTCCGACCCTGCAAAATAAGTTCCACATACCACCGCAGAGAGAATAATACTACCACAAATATAATCTGCTGACACGTTTTGGCAGCACGACATCACGCCACGGCCCGGTAATTATTTGAACCGTTTTTCTTTAACCATCCCCGCACATAATGCGAGGCGGTTTCTTGACACGTCTTGTCAAAGCATAGATCGTGTTCCCCTTATTACGGGATTCTCATCAATACGGATGTGGGTAACCCAACCGTGCCTAGGACTCCTAGATTTTAGGCAAGTCCCAAACGACCACGAGGAGGACGCTTGATATTCACCCTCTTTATAAAGGGACAAGGCTGTTACTTTTTTCCCTCCCATGCTCAATCGAATCCCTCACCAGCCTCGAGTTCTAACACCCAAAGCCAAGGTCAGGTGCTTCGGACCTTCAATCATGTCCGGATCCAGCCTTCAAGGCCGGTGGATGTCTTCCTCCGTCACGGAGGATGTCGTTGAATTGTCATGGCAAATGTCCTTAGTGTGAGGACTTAGTCGCGAGGCCATCGCTTCTATGCGGTAGCTTGAAGGGGCTGGTCGGAATCGAGAGACGCAAGGCGGATCATCACACAAGACGAGGATTTAGACAGCTTCGGGCCCAGGAAACATCATCTGGAATAGCCCTACATGTTGTTTGTGGCTAGGTCTCATTATGCTCATGAGGGAGTCGCCGTAAGCCGGCTCTCCTCTTTGTGTCTAGCCCTAGATATTGTTTCTTCTTGCTTGTCCCTCTTTGGGGAGCCCTGCCCCTCCTTATATATGTTGAAGGGGCGGTTTACATGTGGAGTCCTATTAGGATTAGGACTAGTCTATCTCTAATACAAACCGGATACAAGTCCTGGTCTTAACTCCTTGTAAGGTAAATATTCCTCATGCCTTTCCTCTTAAACCGGCCCACCATAGTATGAACCGGCCTTCATGAACCGCCCGTTGGGCCACCGGGTCTTGTCGCTCCTCTGATCCGCCTGCCCGATTACCAATGAATCGTAAACCGCCAGGTCCAAATGGGTCACCAGTGAATCGTCAAGTCTCAGCCGGGTCTCAAGTAAACCGCCAAGTCCGGCCGGGTTATACTTCCGGCCGGTTTACACCACGGGGTATATCCCTGGCATTAGCCCCCATTTTAATTTGGATTTATCCATGTTAAACTGATCCTGTAAAATAAACACAAGAACAAATTTGACAGGTTGTGCTCCGGGTTAAGAATTCTTGTAGACCGGCTCCTGATCATCCTTTAGTCCTTGTCATTTCCTCTTTCTAGAAAATCCGGGTCAATAACTAGCTTCATACTCAAATTGTTGACGTTGGTTTCTCATAGAAAATATTGTGAAGAATAATCCACTTGAGTCAGCTTCCAAAGCGTCAGTTTAAGAAATGTTGGTCTTGAAATACTCATCTGATATTCAGTCGGTTTGAAGATGTAGAACTTGCCGGTTTATGATTACCACCATTGTCGGGTTATAAAAACTGATAATTCAGGGTCATGACTGTTTCCAATGCCGGTTCATGATTGTTGATGATGCCGGGTTGCAGCCACAGGGTTGTAATAATGATTAATTGGTGACGCCGGGTCAATCTGGTTTGCTCAAAATTGAGAATTTGAAATTTTTTCTCCTTATATGCATATTACCCATAGCCCCCAAGTCTTGAGCAGAACAAAGTGATGGTTTAAGACTTGCTTCAATATGAATACTGCCACTTTTGAAGAAATCCATGTTGTTCATCCCAGTCATGAGTAAAAACTGAACACTCCATATTATGTAGCCCCCAAGTGTCGGGTTGTCATGCTTGCAGCAACCTGGGACTTGTAATTGACTGATGCTCAAAAAACTTCAACCAGTGTAGCCCCAAAGGGCCGGGTCATTATGCAATAACGAGCAGGGACTTTATAAATATGATCATGCTTCATTGAAAATAACATCATATGATGTAACTCCACCATGGGGCTTGAACCCACGTCCATAAGGTTGAGAGCTTTGTGCTTTACCAACTGAGCAGTGGATCCTTCAATATAATGGATGAAAACTTGTGTACCTTGAATTGTCGACAGGAGCAATTGGTAGCCCCCAAGGGCTGGCTCATTACAATGTGATGAGTCGGGTTTTCAATAAAGTGAGCAAAAAATGACTTTGCATTAGCCCCCAAGTGTCATGGTGCATGCTTGCAGTGACATGAGACTTGCCTATTTGATATAATCTCAACTTTGAATAATACAGCCCCCAAGGGCCGGGTTGTAAGCCTGCAGCGACTCGGGACTATTCCTTCAATTATAAAATAAATCATATCCATTGATAAAATAATAGCCATTGCGCTAAAGCAACTTTGAAAACCTCAATAATACCAGTTATTAATAACCATAATAAAAATCCAGCCATGTTGGCTATTCAAGATAATATAATCCGGTATGAAAACCTTATTCATTCAATATCATAATGAAAATTCAGCCAAGTTTGGCTATTTGAATAATATAACCCAATGATTCATAAGCGCATGATTCCAATGGCGCAATCCAAATATATACTGGCGACTTATAGTCCAAAGCCAGGCCGGTTTAATAAACACCGGATAATTTCTCATCATATACTAGCGACTTATCGTCTTAAAGTGAGGCCAGTTTAATAAACACCGGATAATTTATCATCATACTGGCGACATATAGTCGAAAGCCATGCCGGTTTAATAAACGCCGGTGATTTATAATCATGCTTTATTCAACATGTGTCTGCATACAACAAGTTTAAAGTGTCCTGGCGGTTTACCGCCGGACGGGTCATAATGCCCAACATAAACTTAAGAACAATCAAATATGAAATATATCATACCTGTGACATTGAATCACATCGTTGGTTTACCAACTTTTGTAGTAAGGGTGATAACCCAAATCTTGAGTACTGATAACTCCTCCCATATTGTGCCGGTTTATGATAAACCGTACCGGGTTGTGATAGACATCGGATTATCCGTATATAATACTGGTGACTTGTAGTCAAACCAGACCGGGCTGATAGTCTCCGGATTATGACTTGATCATGTACTGACAACTTGTAATTGACAGTCGAACCGGGTTGTTAACGCCGATTTAAAAAGCAACAACAAAAATCTTTATCAAAAAGAGAACAAAACTCAAACAAAGGCAAAATAAAAACCATTATAGGCGAGGCTTTGAGCCGATCAAGAGGTGTGACTATGGTTCAGACATGACCAAGCCCCCAAATGACATCGTGGCATTACGCCGATCAAGAGGCATGGCTATGGTTCGGGTTCGACCAAAGCCCCCAAGTGATGCTATGGCATTAAGCCGATCAAGAGGTGTGACTATGGTTCAGACATGACCAAGCCCCCAAGTGATGTTGTGGCATTACGCCGATCAAGAGGCGTGGCTATGGTTCGGGTTCGACCAAAGCCCCCAAGTGATGCTGTGGCATTGAGCTGATCAAGAGGCGTGACTATGGTTCAGACTTGACCAAGTCCCCAAGTGATGCTATGGCTTTACGCCTATCAAAAAGGTGTTGCTATGGTTCGGACACGACCAAGCCCCCAAGTGATACTGTGGCATTGCGCCGATCAAGAGGTGTGACTATGGTTCAGACATGACCAAGCCCCCAAGTGATCAATAATATGATAAGCCAATAAGGCAGGATACCCATGTTTGAACCGCGCATCATGGCAGCAGGTCCTCTTTGGCACCCTTTAACTTTTTGCAGGAGATAAATCCTTCTTGAACCAGGATTTTGAACCGGATATTGAGAGCTTCAAAGCTATGTGAGAGAACAAATTTCCCTTAAACCGGATTGCAAACCGGAATCTTCATTTTCAGCCAGAAATTTTCTGACGGTCTTTCAACTCGAACTTGCGAGAAGTTAATTTCTTTTTGAACCGGACATTTTTAAACCGGATTTGAGCGCTTCAGAGCTATGTGGGAAACAGATTTCCCTTGAACCGGATTGTAAACCGGATATTTGAGAGCTTCAGTGAGACTGACTTCCCTTGAGCCGGATTTTAAACCGGAATCCTTTCTAATGACCCGGATCTTCTTTATTGAGCTGGGATTTTGTAACTGTCATATACTTTCTAAGCCGGAAATATCCCGACAGCCTTTAAATTTTCATCAATATAACAGTAGCCTCCGGGACCGGGTTATCTTTCCCTCCATCGTCCTGGGGTTCTTAAACCGGCTGAAACTGGCAAGATTTGCTGAGTCATGTCACCGTAGCCCCCGAGTCTCAAGACGACTCAAGGAGTTGGCTTAAGATTCTTCATATTTGACCATAGCAGAAGGTATACATCATTGGTGCTGATAGCGCGATGTAAATCCATAGAAGGTTGAGGTGACTGCGGCGGGTTATAAATGATCCCGTATGAGCCATGTCAGCAACTCGGCCAATGGCTCCTTCCAACTGGATGTTTGAAGTTAACCAAACTATAGTGGCGGCGACTTGTGCGCCTGCCCATTAAACCATCCAGTGCAGACGGCGGCTGATAATATATGATAATTTGCCTCCAAATTGTTGGAAGAAAACCGGGCTTCCCAAGTAGTGACTTGCTCATATTCAATAAACAGCTCATCCAGACAAGTGCGACCCGGTGTGTTGATGTAGACCAGGCCGCGAGAAACGGACGGTAAAGACGACCATAACATCAGAGGCGGCACAGACAGATGAGTCGGCCGTGGCACTGTAAGCCGGTGCGGGCGAGTTAACCATGTCGTTTTGATGTAGTGGACAGTTGTCCTGCATCAACAATATTGCAGATCAAGGCAAAAATAAACTGCTCTCCGACAAAAATAATATGTGCCAATAAAATATATTTTAGATGGATACCACCTGACTCGTCCGGACAGTAAATGAGTCGGCTGCGACGTTGTAAGCCGGTGCAGATGGAAGAGTCGACCGCGGTGCTGTAAGCCAGCGCGGACGAGCGAGTCGGCCGCCGCGTTGGAAGCGGCGCAGACGCGTGCGAATCGGCCGCGGGCGCGGACGACAAGTCAACCGCGTGCATTGATGTAGCGGGGGTGACGACTCTCTCGTCCGCGCTAGTGCAAAAAATAATATTGGCGCACGTCCCTTTGCAATACCTTTATTGTAAGGAATAATGATCCTGTGAAAAAATATCATAGACCAAGTAATTGTTCTTTGATAAAAAACAATATGCGTCAAAATAAATTTAGATGGGTTTCACCTGATTTGTTCATACGATAGACGATCCTGTGCACGGGCCAGATTTTAATTGGGCCCAACAACACTGTAAGTACTGGTTGCTTTTGCCTCCGTCTTCTTGCGAGAAAGTGGAGATGGCAGTGCCTAACAAACGCCATGCAATATTGCTTTTCTTTATTCAATTTTTGTGGCTGATTTGACCATCACAGTAGCATCTACTCTTGTGAGAAGGATATATGCATGTGATTAGCACTCTGGCCGGATAATTCATGCACACCGCAGGTTTTCTCCTTCTTCTCCTAGCTCTTGACTACTTTGACTTTTCATCCATCCAGGCTCTTCTTGTTCTTTTCCTTATCCAGATGGGCAAACAACTACCACAGCTTTAACAGAATCAACCGACAAGGTGTAGGGGGGCCTCAAGCAAGGGTACACGGGCCACTCGGCAGTGCGTACGTGGAGGCGGGTTTGAAACCAAAACAGCAGCGGCTCGGTTGTATGGGGACGGGTCATCGCAATTTGGACGCAGTCCGGGACCTCGGCGGTTCATCAGGGAGGCAGTCAGAGGTGCAGCGGCAGTGGAAACAGCAGGCCACAAGCAATTTGGAAGCGAGACTTCATTGGCGGAAACCGTAACCGGCTTGTAGCAGAGGTCGGGGGCGGCTCAGAGTGAATACGACCGGCGAGTAATGCCATCCAGAAACCGTACGTACATGTACCATCTTACATTTGACTGATGTTTTACGTGGAGTAATGGCAGCAAGCACTAGTACTCCATGGTAGAATTGTCTAGTAGTAGATTCGTCTCATAGTGGCGCACTGTGCTTGGGCCACAATTTTTTTTCTTTGCTCCTCATGAAGTGAGTTTGAATTTGATCCGTTTTCAGCGTAGTGACGAAGCAGAGCCGATCTGCGCAGACGTATCAGCAGCACCCAGCAGCAGCGGCGAGCCAGCGACGTCTTGAGACTGGTAGGCCACAGCACTCAGAGGGGAATCCGGCTCAAAACGAGCCACGGCGACTTAGTAAACGTGGCCGGTGGGTCACGGCTACCTGCAGTAGCAACTCCAATGGGCACCGGCGGTGCAAGGTCACGGCCGCAGCAGGAGAAGGCCTGCGAGGTAAGCCGGTGCGAAGGGCGAGCGGTGGATTTAGAATACGGCGAGGGCAGTCCGCAGCAGCCCGCGGGCGACCGGCTCAAGGAGGAAGGCCACTGGCGGCTTGTAGCGGCGGGTCAGAGCACTTGGTGGCGGGTCGTGCGGTCCGCGACAGAGGTACGGCGGGGGTGTCCGATGCAGGCCCGCACGTAGTTTCAATGCGGCAGCTTAGCAGGGCGAAAGCCTGGGAGGCCCGGATTAAAGCCGGCTGGACGACGTCGGTGGTCGGCGGCTCGTGCTCGAGCTTCGCAGAGGCTGCTTGGAACGGCGACTCAAAACGTGCACGAGGCTGCGGACGCGAGCCCGCGCTACGTCGGCTCGGAGTCAGGCGCTGGTTCAGTGCAAGATGGGCAACTTGAAAATAACGCAGTGGCTTGCTCCCTTGATTTCAACCTAGAGGTTCTGGCGGAGGCGACTCGGACTCGCCACGATTTGAAGTTCTGGCCAAAGCGAAACCGGCGTGCAGCGGCTCGAAACCGAACCACGGCTGGATCCGTTTCCGAGTTATAGCCAGTTGACCAAATCGAGTCGTGGTCTTCTTTCCCTTGGTAATGATCGCTTCACATAGATATGATTTGCTGTCGGTTTTCACGTGGACTAGTACTCCATCCAGTCTGACTAGGCAATTTTTCCTTCTCATGAAAAACATCAATGACAAAACGACTTTTGGTTTTGCTTCTCGGGACTCGTGTGTACACACTTTTGAACGAATCTTAGCTAAAGATGACCCATCGATTTAATCCACAGCGTTCGCCATTGTAGGATGATGCAACAACGGAGATTGACCTTCTTTTTGGTCTTGACGGATCACGTCTGTAGAGAAAATAACTGTGATACGACAGATCATCCAACTGTGGCAGCGGACAGATTGCATCTTTCCCCAACTCCTTTTAATCTGAACTGATGAACCGGGAGACGACATGAATCTTTCTGCCTGGCTCTTCTTTTTTCAGTCAATTGCAAACTTCTCGATCCCTAGAGAGATCCCTCCAAGAACTCATCATCATCGTGCGCGAGCCCCACGGTGGGCGCCAACTATCGTGGAATTGTCACGGCAGATGTCCTTAGTGTGAGGACTTAGTCGCGAGGCCAACGCTTCTATGCGGTAGCTTGAAGGGGTTGGTCGGAATCGAGAGACGCAAGGCGGATCATCACACAAGACGAGGATTTAGACAGCTTCGGGCCCAGGAAACATCATCCAGAATAGCCCTACATGCTGTTTGTGGCTAGGTCTCATTATGCTCATGAGGGAGTCACCGTAAGCCGGCTCTCCTCTTTGTGTCTAGCCCTAGATATTGTTTCTTCTTGCTTGTCCCTCTTTGGGGAGCCCTGCCCCTCCTTATATATGTTGAAGGGGCGGTTTACATGTGGAGTCCTATTAGGATTAGGACTAGTCTATCTCTAATACAAACCGGATACAAGTCCTGGTCTTAACTCCTTGTAAGGTAAATATTCCTCATGCCTTTCCTCTTAAACCGGCCCACCATAGTATGAACCGGCCTTCATGAACCGCCCGTTGGGCCACCGGGTCTTGTCGCTCCTCTGACCCGCCTGCCGGATTACCAATGAATGGTAAACCGCCAGGTCCAAACGGGTCACCAGTGAATCGTCAAGTCTCAGCCGGGTCTCAAGTAAACTGCCAAGTCCGGTCGGGTTATACTTCCGGCCGGTTTACGCCGCGGGGTATATCCCCGACAGAGGAGGACATCAAGAAGTTGAGGGAGGCCAGATATCTGACCGCCGAAATTTTGCATAGGCTGCCCGCCTGAGGGCAGGTCGTCCCTACTCCCAAACCCAATGAGAGCATTGTGTTCGTTTCCCACTTCCTCCGAGGACTAGGCCTCACTCTGGATCCCTTTGTCAGGGGTCTTATGTTCTATTACGGGCTGGATTTTCACGATCTGGCCCTGGACTCCCTTCTCCACATCTCGTCATTTATTGTCGTTTGCGAGGCCTTCCTCCGCATTACCCCTCACTTCGGCTTGTGGCTCAAGACCTTCGATGTGAAGCCGAAGATGGTCGAGGGACAGTACGTGGCGTGCGGATGTGCTTTAATAAGCAAAATTGATGATGCTCCATGGCCAAAGGGTTCCTTTTCAGAGGTGTCCGGATTGTGGCAACGGGAGTGGTTTTACGTCACAGCTCCCTGAAGTGCCAAGTGGGTAGCTGCCCCCACCTTTCGCTCAGGCCCTCCACCACAACTGATGTCATGGATCAACAGGGGACTGAGCTGGGGTCCAGCCAAGGACGTGCCAATACTGCAGAGCCGCATCCGAGATCTCTTCAAGGGAGATTTCAGTCTGGTTATGGTAATTCAAGTCATGCTGGTTCGTCGAGTCCAGCCTTGCAAACGCCAGCCCCTCCGTATGTGGGAATTCAACCCAGAAGGACCGCGCACTATTCAAAATTTCCTCGGCATGACGCATGAGGAGATGTACAAATCGTTCTTCGGACCCCAAATAGAGTGTCCGGACACTACCGAGGACGTGGGCCTGAGCAGCAACTGCACCGCTGCCCAAGTAAGTAATCCCATGGCCGAACACACCGTCCTTTTATTTATCATGACATCATTCTGAAGAATCGCTCTTTGACCAGGACTGGATAACAAAGGTGAAGATGATCAGGTGTTCGTCCCCCCTTCCTGAAGGCTTGGACAATCCAGTGTTGGAGAAGATGCTTGAGCCAGCACCTTGTCCGGTGCCCTCAAAGGAAGACGAAGGGGGGAATAAATAGGGCGAAAGCGGGCCTCCATCGCTACCTATTCCAACCGAGGGAATGAGCACCTCCGCGAGGGAGGATAACTGAGGGGAAGAATCTGACATTCTCTCTCCCCGGGGAAGGAAGAGGACTACCTCCGAAGATCCGGAAATCAAGGTTTCCAAACGGGAGAAGAAATCTCTGCCAGAGGGTTCTGCCTCGGAGGGTGTTCTTGCTGCACAATGTCTGCGCGGGGATCAGCCCTCTAACAAGCTGTAAGTAATCAAAAGGTGTTTAATAGCAAAGATATCCTACCTTACTTCTGAGGAAAATAACCAAAGTATTTATCTTGCAGTTCGGATCTTAGCCCTTCTCAGCTGAGCTCGTCTTCGGGGGATCTTCTTCCGGAGATGATGGAGAGCGAAATGCCTCCCCCTGCCAGACCGCCTTACGAAGCAGGCGACCCTGAGGTGTCGTCGCGGAGGGCTTCTCCTGATCCGGCAAGGCCAGAAGGTAATCCTATGGCCACCCGAAGTCCTTAGTATCCGGCTCTCGAAGAGAGCAATCAAAAGAGTCCGGCATCGTCTGGTGCGCGGTCGGATGTACGGAGGGATCTGCTGGAGAAGGCGGCTATCTCAGAAGAGCACCACACATTGATGGGTACGGTGATTGAAAGGATTTCGTCCGTCGAAAGCGGGCTGCATGAAGCCTTTATGAGTCTACTGACGGGTTTTGAGGTACGTGAAATGATGCACATTTTTGACAGTACCACATATTTTTAGATGTGCCCTGTGTAGATAGTAGCCCCTGAGACTCTGGTTGTCATCGAAAACGGCGGCAAACAGAGGATCATAGTCCCAGGTAATAACCGGACTGCCTTTATGTGTAGGTAATGGAGGCTCCGGTGGCTAGCCGGACTGATGGGTATGCCGAACTAAAGCAACAGCTGGATGCGGCAGATGCCAACATCGTGCTTGTCAACGAGCGGCTTGACGAGGCACAGGGTGAGTGGCCATTCTGGTGATCGTCACATAATAAGAGCAGCATGATGCCAGTATCTTTAATATGTTGTGACTGCATATGGAGCAGCCACCGTGGATACCCTACGGGCGGAGCTAGCCCGAGCCAAGGAGCAAGCAAGGAGTAGCAATGCGGCTGCTTTGCAAGCGGCCGAAGAGTTAAGGGCCGAACAGGCCGCACATTGCGAGAGCAAAGAGAAAATGGCCAAGATGGCTGTAAAGTTAAAAGATACTGCCGACCGTTCCCAGCTTCTTGAAGGAGAAAACCGGGCAAAGGCGACGGACCTGGAAAAGGCCACGATGGCGACCAAAGATACCCACTCTGCGATGAGAGCGAAAAAGGAGGAGCTGCGTCAAGCCGGGGATATTGCGGCTGGGAAACCCTTTATGCTATGGAGGAAGTTCGGAGATCCTCGGTATGCCCCTCTGGACCGGCTGTGGAGTTCGGCGGACGCATATCTGGACTTGGCGGCGAGTGCTGTCGATGCGGCCGAATACTTCCGAGATCAAACAGATCGTGAAGTGGACAAGCTATTCTGGTCACAATTTAACGTTCCAGAGCATCCGCTTCCATTGACTGATCGGCTTGCCGAATGGGCCGAGCTGAATAGGTTGTCCGGACTCGCCATGAGGTCTGTTGTGGATCATCTGTGGCCTGAAAGGCCAAAGCCGAACAACTATTTTAGTTTGGTGCAACAGTTCCTTGGTGCGGCGCCGCGCATTAATGCGATGAAGAGGTCGGCGTGCATCGAAGGCTCGCGGATGGCCCTTGCCCGTGTTAAAACATACTGGGCGGAGATGGATGCCACCACTGTTGCGGCGCAGGGTTCGGCCATAGGCCGAGTGGCTGCCAAGCACTATTTTGAAGAAGTTCTTGAAGGCGCTCGTTCGATAGAGGCCCAGTGCTCGAAGAATATTATGTTTGAGTGACATGTATTCCCATTGTAAAAACAATGTTTTATTAAGTTTATCAAGGCTGTATTTATACTTTTACCCGAAATTATTATGATGCCTCCTGTGCGGCCGTTTATGTATATATGTATATAACCTGAAAGATTGCAGTCGTCGGCTTCAACCCCCATGCATATAATGCGGGGGTGTTCGCAGAAGACGCATGTTCACACTTGACCCAATGTCTCGGTCCATTAAGGAGGTGATAGCGCAACGAACTAGGCAACCGGACTATAATGCTTTAACACTTTCACTTAGCCAGAGGAGTTTGACAGTGGGGCTACTATATAGCCCCTGGTGGCTCCGCACTTATCCGAATTTGGGGTGCGTACATGCCTGGCCGGGAAATGGCCCTTCGTTAAGGCGGAGGAATCTCGAAGATTCCGATAGGTCATCGAGTGGTTGACCAGTCTCACGCTATATCATGACAGTCAGTTTTCGGCTTTCTCTACTGAGGTGCTCGGCCGGATGAACCAGGGCACAATCGTAGTAGTTTTCCCGGTGCCGCCTTAGCCGATAGAGCGGAACGTAAGGCAGCAAAACACAGGAGCCGGGCAAACCCAATATTTGACCAAAGACATGATTCGGAGATGATGCATATAAGGCCAAACTCGCGACGCCGAACACTCCCTAAGGTATTCGGTCTTTATGGTGTAAACCGGGCCTAAGCAGTGCCCTTTGTAATAAGCCCCTGGTGTCCAGGTACGTGCAATATTCTGACGTGGCCACATGCCAATACATCGGCATCCTTCTCAATTGTACTAAGAATCCGAGGGATGTGTATCAACAAGAGACAGTAAAAAGGTTTACGCAGGGTATTAATCTAAAAAGAATCCTTGGAGGGGGCTAGGGTTACACAAGGTCGGTTACAAAGGAGGAAATATACATATCCGTATTGCCTAGCTTGCCTTCCACGCCAAGTAGAGTCCCATCCGGACACGGGACGAAGTCTTCAATCTTGTATCTTCTAGTCCAACAGTCCGGCCAAAGGATATAGTCCGGCTGTCCGGAGACCCCCTAATCCAGGACTCCCTCAGTGTTACTCTGTTTTTAACTTAATAGTCTAGATGCGTGCTGGATAGCGGTCGATGAGTGGAGTAATAGTAGTAGATGCAGGCAGGAGTCGGTCTACTTGTCTCGGATGTGATGCCTATATACATGATCATACCTAGATATTCTCATAACCATGCTCAATTTTGTCAATTGCTCAACAGTAATTTGTTCACCCACCGTAGAATACTTATGCTCTTGAGAGAAGCCACTAGTGACACCTATGGCCCCCGGGTCTCTTTCTTATCATATCAATCTCCATCACTTTATTATTGCTTTGCTTTTACTTTGCTTTTACTTTTTACTTTGCATCTCTATACCAAAAATACCAAAAATACTATTTATCATCTCTGTCAGATCTTACTTTCGTAAGTGATCGTGAAGGGATTGACAACCCCTAAGCGCGTTGGTTGCGTTGAGCTATTGTTTTTGTGTAGGTACGAGGGACTCGCGCGTAGCCTCCTACTGGATTGATACCTTGGTTCTCAAAAACTGAGGGAAATACTTACGCTACTTTGCTGCATCATCCTCTCCTCTTCAGGTAAATCCAACGCAGTGCTCAAGAGGTAGCACGCGACTCCAACTGGGTGGCGGCCCCCAAATTTCGATCCAGAATCCCCACGCGGCTCACCTCCTGGAAAAAGAAGGGCCTGTCCTGGGGTTCTTTGGTAGAGCTGACCGGACTCCAGACCTGCATCCAGAACATGACGAACAAGAAAATCAAGCTTGTCAACGTGGTCCAGGTTATGCTCTTCCACTAGATCCTTCCGTGTCAACGACGGGCATTTTTTTGTGGGAGTTCAACTCGGCCAAGCACCAGACGCTGTGAGAGCTCTATGACACGACGCACGAGGATGTCTGGAGGGTGCTATTCAAGAGCGCCGAGATTCCTCCCTCCCTCATCGAGGACCGCGGACTCAGCTCAAAGCGCCGCGCCAATCCGGTAGGCTTTTATATCTCTCAGGGTATTTATTTGCCCGGTTTAGTTATGTGCTGGATCTAAGCTTCCATGTCATTAACAGGACTGGATAGAGATAGCAGAGCAGCTTGATTTCCCAGCCCCCCTGCCCGAAGATCCTGCAGACGCTCTTCTAACGAAGATGCTGACTCCGGCACCTTACGAGGTGCCGGCAAAGAAGGCCAAGAAGAAGGCCACGGGGACCCGAAAGGGTCTCCGGCGCATGGTTGTATCGAACTCATCGTCCGATGACTCTAACGCGCACTCCTCCCACGGAAACAAGGAGGAGGAGGAGAAAAGTTCTCCCCCCAGCCGGGGGATACAAGAAAAGGAAGGCCGGCCCATCTGGGGAGGCCGAAGGGTCGAAGAAGGGAAGGACCCTCCCTCCGGACTATGCCACGACGACCGCCGACAGCGGCGACGAGTGGCTACCCAGGGACAAGCCCCTGGTGAAGTCGTAAGTGTCCGGACACCATAGTACTTCATGGTATGTTTTATTGCATTGCCTCTCCTCATGCCGAACATGATTATGCAGTCCGTCTCGAGCTCATCTCGACATACCCTCGTCGAGCGTCTCTTTGGACTCGTCGGATATGAACAACGGTTCTCTTTCGACCGCTTCCACCCCTCGCCCTACGGACAACGCCGAGGTGTTGTCTCAAAAGGCACCGAGCCAAGGGGAGGTGGTCCTGGGGGTGCCTCGCGGCGACTTCCCGAACCATGGGTACCAAGGGAGCGAGGCTCCTACGGGCTTCGAGTTCGGGCCCCAGCCGGACACTGCGCCGGAACCTTCGATGGTTCCGGACTCCGGCAGGCGGTCCCCCGTCCAGGGGGGCCTACCATCCGTGCCGGTGTCCTCTGTCCAACCAGAGGCACCGAACAACCTGTTGGAAGTGCTTCGCAGCGCTTCCATTGAAGAAGAGCACTGCACTATCATGAGTGCAGTGGTCGAGAAGGTTCAGTCCGCCAAAAACGGACTGACCGAAGCTTGCGCCAGCCTCCTAACAGGCTTTGAGGTAAGCAATCAAAATATAAGAAAATATTACCGCATAGATAGTAGCCCTTGATGCTCTGTTCGGCATTCGCGAAGAAAATCCGAATAGAGGATCAAATGATGACTTAGGAGTCTAATTAGATTATGTCTATGTGTATGTGCAGGCTTCACTGCTGGCCGCTGCCGCATGTACTGCGGAGGTCTCTGCACTGAAGCAGGACCTGAAGCGGTCCGAGGACGAGCTCGGCCTTACCAAGAGGCAGCTTGAAGAGAGCAAAGGTAAGAAATACCCCTGTCTATATAGTTAAAAAGAAGTTCGGGTGTAAAGTAATAGGATCATCATGGATTTGTCAGGGGCCACGACCGAGGTGGCGACCCTGAGAAAGGCGTTGTCCGAGGCCGAAGACAAAGCGGCCAAAGAACGCATTGAACGGGAGAAACAAGAAGCCCGAGTAGGCGAGGTGCAGCAAGAGCTCGAGGCTCTCGCCAAAAAGCACGAGTCCTTGGAGCTTGACTCTAATACGCGAGAGTCCGAGCTCGTGTAGGCGCTTGAAAGTGTCCGGAGCGCCAAGGCCGAAGCCCACAAGGCCCTCCAAGAGATTGATGCGGTGAAGAAGATAGCATCGGGTAAGGCATTCATTATGCAAAGCAAGCACGTGAAGGAGACTTTCCTTTTTCTTATCCGAGTTCGGAGCTCTCCAGGAGCGTTTGCAGATCTTCCCCGCAGTGTATTGGATACCGCGGAGTTTTACCGGGCTGAGGAGGGGAGCTCAATGGAGAAGTTGTTCTGGTCTCAGTATACTGGGACCGAACACCCTGTGCCCTTGAGCGACCAGCTGAAGCAGTTGGTCGAACTTCACAAGGCAGCTGAACAGGCCATGAGGGGCCTT
The DNA here is from genome assembly GCF_002162155.2 of Triticum dicoccoides. Taxonomy (NCBI): domain Eukaryota; kingdom Viridiplantae; phylum Streptophyta; class Magnoliopsida; order Poales; family Poaceae; genus Triticum; species Triticum dicoccoides. Next base: position 386,817,148 of record NC_041380.1, read on the forward strand.
ATAGTCCGGATGTGGCCTGGCGAGCCCCTGTCTGGCAGCTACTTCGGTCTGGTGAGGCGGCTTGTGGAAGCCTGCCCACGGCTTGAAGTCATCAAGCGGTCCGTCTGCATCGAGGGTGCACGCAGGGCTTTTGCCCAGGCGAAGGTGCACTGAGCGAAGCTGGACGCTGTGAAGCCGGTGAAGGAGGGGCCGCCGGAGGGCAAGGAGCATCACTGCCCCGAGAATTACTATGAAAGTGTCCTGAAGGGTTCCCGCCTTCTGGCAGATGAGTGTGCCAAGGATGTAATTTTTGAATGAACATGCTCATGTGATCCTGTAATATGAAACGAGTTCGTTTGCGCCATGCGACGCTTTCTTAATTTAAAATATTACCTTCTATGTGGCTGTTTATAAAAACTGAGAGTTGGCCAGTCACCGGCTTCTATCCCCATGTAACTAGTACTGGGGTGTTTGGGATAAACCTGAACACTCTTTACCCCAATTATGGGTCCTTCAAGGGAGGTGTTCAGCGCAACGAACCAGGCAATCGGACTATAATGCTTTATCACTATCACTTAGCCATAGAAGTCTATGATTTTAAATTTTTGGCGAAGCCCCTGGTATTCGGAGGGCTGAATTTGGGGCGCTATACACGCCTAAGCCGGACAAGGCCGACTACTCGCCCGAAGTGGAAAAAGTCTTTAAGGACTTGAGACCTCTCGAACAGTGACCAGTCCCTCGCCTTATCATGACAGTCAGTTTTTGGCTTTCTCTACTGAGGTGCTCATCCAGAAGAACCGGGACACAATCGCAGTAGTTATCCTACCGCTACCTTAGCCGATATAGCGGAACATAAGGTACCAAAGCATGGGAGCCGGGCAACCCAACATTTGACCAAAGACATGATTCGGAGCTGATGCATATAATGCTATAAGTTCGGGGTGCCGCACTGTCAAAAAAGTGTTCAGACTTCTTGCGCCGTATTATGGGGTAAACGAGGACCCCTGGCAAACTGACCGTACCCGTTCGTGCGGGTGCGGATTGTCGTAAATGGACATATAAGAGAAAGAGAAAAACTTAAATAATGCAATGACAGATTAATGATATGCATTGTTATTTAAATGATACGTCGAAGCGTACTTGGTACAAGTAGTGCAATAAGCATAAAGTAGGACAATTTTCAAAATGTCCTATCCCAGGGCAAGCTACGCATAAATAGTGAAAAGCGGGTATATCAATTATTACTAGAGACCACCTGGAGGTTCCCGTGTTCATCTTAGCTTCTTGCCGCCTTGGTTGTTGCTGCCGGAATGTGTCGGGCAATCGTACTGCCGGAAAGGGCTTCCCGAGAGCTAGGCCCTGAAAGAGAAAAGGAATGTCAAAGGTATACAGCCCCTAGTGTGGTTAAGCCACAATGTGGGGCGTGTCCTGATCGTGCCCCCGCCTATGTCCATGGTATTTTCAATGCGTAGTTATGTACACGCGGCACGGATTTCGTCGCTTCACTAGGACTAGGACAGGGGCCAAATTGCTAGGTGATATCTGATCATGCCAGGCGATCCTGTTGCAGCTTGTTCCGGACTCGCTTGAAGGTGTCCGGGGGCCGTGACGCCGAATGAGTGGTCTGCCTGAACAGGCTGCTTTGTGCTTCTGCTACAAGGGCCGCAGTGTGCTCTTTCGTATGGAGCGAGCGTTCTGTGTTTCCATTTACTGTTATGACCCCGCGAGGTCCTGGCATCTTGAGCTTAAGGTATGTGTAATGCGGCACTGCATTGAATTTTGCAAATGATGTCCGTCCGAGCAGTGCATGATAGCCACTTTGAAATGGGACGATGTCGAAGATTAACTCTTCGCTTCGGAAGTTGTCCGGTGATCTGAAGACCACTTCCAGTGTGATTGAGCCTGTGCAATGGGCCTCTACACCTGGGATGACGCCTTTAAAGGTGGTTTTGCTGGGTTTGATCCTCGAGGGATCGATACCCATTTTTCGCACGGTATCCTGATAAAGCAGGTTCAGGCTGCTGCCGCCGTCCATAAGGACTCGAGTGAGGTGAAATCCATCAATGATGGGGTCTAGGACCAGTGCGGCGGATCCGCCATGACGGATGCTAGTGGGGTGGTCCCTGCGATGGAAGGTGATCGGGCAAGCAGACCATGGGTTGAACTTTGGGGTGACGGGCTCCATCGCATAGACGTCCCTTAGTGCACACTTCCGCTCCCTCTTGAGAATGTGGGTTGTGTATATCATGTTCACCATCTTCACTTGTGGGGGAAACCCCTTCTGTCCTCCTGTGTTCGGCAGCCGGGGCTCCTCCTCGTCATCACTATGCAGCCCCTTGTCCTTGTTTTTGGCATTTAACTTGCCGACCTGCTTGAACACCCAGCATTCTTTGTTGGTGTGATTGGCTGGTTTGTCGGGGGTGCCGTGGATTTGACACGAGCGATCCAGACTGGACGGAGCCAGAGTATTTCTTTTAAATGGATTTTTCCGCTGACCGGATCTAGAGCCTCTGAATCCGGCATTGACTGTCGTATCTTCGGTGTTATCGCCGTTATTGCGGCGCTTTGGTCTATTACGATGCTGCCTACCATTAACATCTTTGGTATCCGAGGTATCCGGATTCCTCGATGTATTGTTGTTGCGAGCCAGCCAGCTGTCCTCGCCCGCGCAAAAGCGGGTCATGAGTGTTGTGAGGGCTGTCATGGACTTTGGCTTCTCCTGGCCGAGGTGGCGGGCGAGCCACTCATCGCGGATGTTATGCTTGAATGCCTCTAGGGCCTCTACATCCGGACAGTCTACAATTTGGTTTTTCTTAGTCAAGAACCGTGTCCAGAATTGTCTGGCTGATTCCCCTGGCTGCTGGATTATGTGGCTCAAGTCATCGGCATCCGGTGGCCGCACATAAGTGCCCTAGAAGTTGTCAAGGAATGCATCTTCCAGATCCTCCCAACTGCCGACCGAATCTGCTGGCAAGCAGTTTAGCCAATGCCGAGCTGGTCCTTTGAGTTTTAGTTGGAGGTACTTGATGGCATGTAGAGCATCACCGCGAGCCATGTGGATGTGAAGGAGGAAGTCCTCAATCCATACTGCGGGATCTGTTGTGCCATCATATGATTCGATATTTACGGGTTTGAAACCCTCCGGGAATTCATGATTCATGACTTCATCAGTGATGCATAGGGGGTGTGCGGCGCCTCTGTGCCGGGCTATATCCCGACGCAGTTCATATGAGTCTTGTTTGCTGTATTCAGCCCGACCGGATTTACTCTTGGTGTATCCGATGCGATGATCATCGTCCCGTGTTGGCGCGCATGCCCGTGTCCCGTATATTGACCTTGCGATTTTTGCCTTACTGTCCAATATGTCTCGCAGGTCCTCTGTGTAACCCCGGGCCTTAGTATTTTTGATTGAGTGGTGACGGGGTGTGGGCTGAACTTCAGGCTGAAACGCCTCTCTGGGTCGGCCACATAGTGGCCGGTCAGCCACATCGTACACTGGTGAATGAGGTTTCAATGCTTCCTCCTCGAGGTGAGGTAGCAACCTGGGTTTTGGGTAACTCTTGGATGGGCGCTCGAGTTCATGCTCCTCGGCCGCAAGGACTTCGGTCCACCTGTCTGCTAGCAAGTCTTGATCAGCTTGAAGTTGTTGCTGCTTTTTCTTCGGGCTATTTGCCATGGCCATAAGCCGACGCTTGAAGCGCTCTTGCTCGATTGGGTCCTCAGGCACGATAAACTCTTCATCATCGAGGCTCGCCTCGTCTTCGGAGAGAGGCATGTAATTGTCCTCCTCCAGTTCTCCATCTGCTGCCTGCTCTGGAGGACTAGCTTGTTCATCTTCCAGCTCTACATCATGCTGGAGGGGATTGTTATTGTCTTCGGCGCTATCCGGAGTGTTATTATCTCCTGTGCTAGTATCACTGCTCTTGCTGTGGCGGGACTTAGAGCGGCACCGCTGATGTCGGCGCTTGGGTTGCTTCTTGGAGGGGTCATCCTCCGCTGTCTCGTCCCCATTGCCTTCTTTGGGGGTGTCCTCCATGTGTATATCATATGATGAGGTGGCGGTCCAGTGCCCTGAGGGACGTGGTTCCTGTTCTTCTCCTGCATCGTCATCCATACCGTCGGTGTCTTCGGAGTCGAAGTCGAGCATGTCAGTTAAGTTTTCGACAGTGGCTACTAAGTGGGTGGTGGGTGGGCAGCGAATTTCTTCGTCGTCCGCATCCCATTCTAGCCGGACATAGTTCGGCCAAGGTTCTCCTGACAGGGAGAGAGACCTTAATGAATTTAGCACATCTCCGAAAGGTGAGTGCTGAAAGATATCCGCGAAGGTGAACTCCATGATTGGCGCCCAGTCGGATTCGACAGGCACGGATGTAGGCGGCTTGGAGTCCGTGGCCGGGGATAAATCTAGTGGTTTGGCGACGCGGCTCTCAAAAGGGGTGAAGTCAGTATCTGGTTCTATCGCCACTAAGAGTGCGGCCTCCATGGCGGGGTCTATCCCTCCGCTCTCGGATGGCGCGATTTGCTCCGGATTAACGACCAGAGTAGCTGCGGATGCGATCTCCCGAATACTATCCAATGGCATAGTTACGTCTTGCTCGTCGCGACTGTGCGGCGCGTCTGGCATGGACTCGAATCCGTCGAAGATCAAGTCTCCGCGGACGTCGGTCGTGTAGTTCAAGTTTCCAAATCTGACATGATGGCCAGGGGCGTAGCTCTCGATCTGCTCCAGATGGCCAAGCGAATTGGCCGGCAGTGCGAAGCCGCCAAATACGAAGATCTGTCTGGGGTGGAAAGCCTCACCCTGGACCGCATCGCTAGCAATTATTGAAGGAGCCATCAAGCCTTATGGTGATGACAGAGTGGAACTCTCAATGAAAGAACCAATGTCGGTGTCAAAACCGGCGGATCTCGGGTAGGGGGTCCCGAACTGTGCATCTAAGGCGGATGGTAACAGGAGGCAGGGGACACGATGTTTACCCAGGTTCGGGCCCTCTTGATGGAGGTAATACCCTACGTCCTGCTTGATTGTTCTTGATGATATGAGTATTACAAGAGTTGATCTACCATGAGACCAAAGAGGCTAAACCCTAGAAGCTAGCCTATTGTATGATTGTATGTTGTCCTACGGACTAAAACCCTCCGGTTTATATAGACACTGGAGGGGCTAGGGTTACACAAGGTCGGTTACAAAGGAGGAGATATACATATCCATATTGCCTAGCTTGCCTTCCACACCAAGTAGAGTCCCATCCGGACACGGGACAAAGTCCTCAATCTCGTATCTTCATAGTCCAACAGTCCGGCCAAAGGATATAGTCCGGCTGTCCGGAGACCCCCTAATCCAGGACTCCCTCACATACCCTCAGCCCCGAGGGAGAACTACTCCCTCCTCATCATGGAGAGCACCAGGATGATGAAGATAGCCACCGGAGAGGGATTCCCCCCTCCGGCAGGGTGCCAGAACGGGTCTAGATTGGTTTTCGGTGGCTACAGAGGCTTCTGGCGGCGGAACTCCCGATCTATTCTGCTCCCCGAAGTTTTTAGGGTATATGGGTATATATGGGAGGAAGAAGTACGTCGGTGGACCTCCGGGCTGTCCATGAGGCAGGGGCGCGCCCCCTGAGCGCGCCCCCATCCTTGTGGGCAGCCCGGGACTCTCATTGTCCAACTCCGATACTCCGTGGGCTTCTTCTGGTCCAAAAATAAGTTCCGTGAAGTTTCGGGTCAATTGGACTCCGTTTGATTTTCCTTTTCTGCGACACTCTAAAACAAGGAAAATATAGAAACTGGCACTAGGCTCTGGGTTAATAGGTTAGTCCCAAAATAATATAAAAGTGCATAATAAAGCCCATAAAGATCCCAAACAGATAATATAATAGCATGAAACAATCAAAAATTATAGTTACATTGGAGAGGTATGGCTCCTTTATATACGGGGGCAAGGCACCCTAGAACACATAAGTTGACAATTGTTTTAGCCGTGTGCGGTGCCCCCCTCCACAGATTTCCACCTCAGTCATATTGTCGTAGTGCTTAGGCGAAGCCCTGCGTCGGTAACTTCATCATCACCGTCAACACGTCGTCGTGCTGGCGAAACTCTCCCTCGGCCCCAGCTGGATCTAGAGTTCGAGGGACGTCACCGAGCTGAACGTGTGCAGATCGCGGAGGTGTCGTGCGTTCGGTACTTGATCTGTTGGATCACGAAAACGTTCGACTACATCAACCGCGTTACTTAACCATTCCGCTTTCGGTCTACGAGGGTACGTTGACACACTCTCCCCTCTCATTGCTATGCATCTCCGAGATAGATATTGCGTGATCATAGGATTTTTTTGAAATTCTGTGTTCCCCAACAGCGCTCCCCCTAGCCCAAACCGAATTGGACTAGGCCCCCCTTTCCTTCTCTTCTCGCTCTCCTTCCCCCCTTCCCCTTGTGGAAGTAGGAAAGGGGGGGGGCGAATCCTACTTGGAGTAAGACTCCCCCCCTTGGGCGTGCCTCCTCCTGGACGGCCTCCTCCTCCCTCCCTACTTTTATATACATGGGGAGGAGGCACCCAAAGGCACAACAAATAATCTCTTAGCCGTGTGCGGTGCCCCCTCCACAGTTTTACACCTCGGTCATATCGTCGTAGTGCTTAGGCAAAGCCCTGCGCCGGTAACTTCATCATGACCATCACCACGCCGTCGTGCTGATGGAACTCTCTCTCTCTCTCTCTCTCTCTCTCTCTCTCTCGGCCTCAGCTAGATCAAGAGTTCGAGGGACGTCACCGAGCTGAACGTGTGCAGCTCGCAGAGGTGCCGTGCGTTCGGTACATGATCGGTTGGATCGTGAAGATGTTCGACTACATCAACCACGTTACTAAACACTTCCGCTTTAGGTGTACGATGGTACATGGACACACTCTCACTGCTCGTTGCTATGCTTCTCCTAGATAGATCTTGCGTGATCGTAGGAATTTTTTTGAAATACTACGTTCCCCAACAGTGGCATCAGAGCCAGGTCTATGCGTAGATGTTATATGCACGAGTAGAACACAAAGAGTTGTGGGCAATAATAGTCATACTGCTTACCAGCATGTCATACTTTGATTCGGCGACATTGTTGGATGAAGCGGCCCAGACCGACATTACATGACCGCGTTCATGAGACTGGTTCTACCGCCGTGCTTCGCACACAGGTGGCTAGTGGGTGTCTGTTTCTCCAACTTTAGTTGAATCGAGTGTGACTACGCCCGGTCCTTGTTGAAGGTTAAAACAGAACACTTGACAAAAAATCGTTGTGGTTTTGATGCGTAGGTAAGAACAGTTCTTGCTAGAAGCCCGTAGCAGCCACGTAAAACTTGCAACAACAAAGTAGAGGACGTGTAACTTGTTTTTGCAGGGCTTGCTGTGATGTGATATGGTCAAGATGTGATGATATATAAATTGTTGAATGAGATGATCATGTTTTGTAACAGTTATCGGCAACTGGCAGGAGCCATATGGTTGTCTCTTTATTGTATGAAATGCAATCGCCATATAATTGCTTTACTTTATCACTAAGCGGTAGCGATAGTCGTAGAAGCAATAGTTGGCGAGACGACAACGATGCTTCAATGGGGATCAAGGTGTCAAGCCGGTGACAATGGTGATCATGACGGTGCTTTGGAGATGGATATCAAAGGCACAAGATGATGATGGCCATATCATATCACTTATTTGATTGCATGTGATGTTTATCTTTTTATGCATCTTATTTTGCTTAGTACGGCGGTAGCATTATAAGATGATCTCTCACTAAATTTGAAGGTACAAGTGTTCTCCCTGAGTATGCACCATTGCTACAGTTCGTCATGCCGAGACACCACGTGATGATCGGGTGTGATAAGCTCTACGTTCACTGATAACTCACAAGTATAGGGGATCGCAACAGCTTTCGTGGGTAGAGTATTCGACCCAAATTTATTGATTCGACACAAGGGGAGCCAAAGAATATTCTCAAGTATTAGCAGCTGAGTTGTCAATTCAACCACACCTGGAAACTTAGTATCTGCAACAAAGTGTTTAGTAGCAAAGTAATATGATAGTGATGGTAACGGCAACAAAAGAGTAATGAAAGCAAAGTAATATTTTTGGTATTATGTAGTGATTGTAACAATAGCAACGGAAAAGCAAATAAGAGTAAACCAATATATGGAAAGCTTGCAGGCATTGGATCAATGATGGATAATTATGCTGGATGCGGTTCATCATGTAACAGTCATAACATAGGGTGACACAGAACTAGCTCCAATTCATCAATGTAATGTAGGCATGTATTCCGAATATAGTCATACGTGCTTATGGAAAAGAACTTGCATGACATCTTTTGTCCTACCCTCTTGTGGCAGCGGAGTCCTAATGGAAACTAAGGGATATTAAGGCCTCCTTTTAATAGAGAACCAGAACAAAGCATTAGCACATAGTGAATACATGAACTCCTCAAACTACGGTCATCACCGGTAAGTATCCCGATTACTGTCACTTCGGTGTTAACGGATCATAACACATAATAGGTGACTATAGACTTGCAAGATAGGATCAATAACTCTCATATATTGATGAAAACATAATAGGTTCAGATTTGAAATCATGGCACTCGGGCCCTAGTGACAAGCATTAAGCATAGCAAAGTCATAGCAACATCAATCTCAGAACATAGTGGATACTAGGGATCAAACCCTAACAAACTAACTCGATTACATGATAAACCTCATCCAACCCATCACCGTCCAGCAAGCCTACGATGGAATTACTCACGCACAGCGGTGAGCATCATGAAATTGGTGATGGAGGATGGTTGATGATGACGACGGTGACGAATCCCCTTCTCTGGAGCCCCGAACGGACTCCATATCGGCCCTCCCGAGAGGTTTTAGGGGTTGGCGGCGGCTCCGTATCGTAAAACGCGATGAAATCTTCTCTCCTATTTTTTCTCCCCGAAAGCAGTTATATAGAGTTGGAGTTGGAGTCGGGAGGTGTGACGCCCTGAGACCGTTGTGCCAGGTGTCCGCCAGTTATTCGCTGTTGTTGCCTTGTCATTCGCTTGCATGTTGCATCTTGTCATGTCATCATGTGCATTGCATCATCATGTTTTAAAACTTGCATCCGTCCGGGTTTCCCAGTTCCTTCCGTTGTCCGTTCTGAGCCCAGACAAACTTGCACGCGCCCGCGGCATGTCCGAAATATTATTTTATAAGTGGCCAGAAAATGTTCTCGTAATGGGATGAGAGTTGGCGTGCGGTCTTATTTTAGAGTAGGTAGGCCGCCTGCCAAGTTTCATCGCGTTCGGAGTCCGTTTGACGCCCCAACGGATAACTATAGCGGCAATATAGCCGGTCTAACGTCGGACGTTTTTGGTCTCCGGAAACAGTCGCCGGGCCTCCCTCTCTTCTCTTCTCTCAGCTCGAGACCGTCTACACAGCCCACTACTCAACGCCAGGCCCTACCTAACCTCTCTCGTCAGCCCACGACCCTCCTCGCGCGCGCTCGAAAGCTGTCCCGGACCCGACTCGGGCTGTCGCTACCGTTGTGTCCGGATCATCCCCTAACATCTACAAAACATCACCATTTTCTTATTTGGACTCCTTTAACCTTTTATTCTCGATCGTCCGATTTAACCGGAGGGTCCAAGATCTATCCCCCTACCTATTTAAATAGATCAACCCCTAACCCTAGCCTTAGCCCGTCTAATCCTCCTAGCGCCGCCACCCACTGATTTCTCCAACTGGTCTCCCCCCTTCCTCGGGATCTGTCTGATCCTTCCACCCATCCCTCCTCGATTTCAGTCCCCGGCCAGTCGGCTTCGAACCTAACCAACTGGTGCCTCCCCTGGATCCCGTCGTCCACCACCGAAGCCACCAGGACTGGCCACGTCCCTCTCCTTCCCTTCGTTCTCCTCCTCCTGTCGTATCTCTGTCTCTCTCGCTCAATATTGCTCTCTCTCTCTCAGGTACGTCTGTGCAGGAACCGCAAGGAGGAAGCCGCCATCGCCAAGTTCTTGCCGTACGCGTCTGGATCCGCCATGCCCGGCTCCTCCGCGCTTGATTTACGCCGTTCTCTGCCCATTCCTGCTGCTCCTCATCGCTAGCGCGTCTGCTCCGGCCATGGGTTACCAGCGCGGTACCTCGCTATGGATGCCAGGTCCCAAGGTCTCCGCTGCCTTCGCTTCAATCCGGCAGGAAACAAGACCCGAAGGTTTCTCGCGCTTGGATCCGGACGCCACCGAGCTCCCGCGCCGACCCCTCCTCATCCTGTTGCTCGCCGGAGTCCTCAGCACCGCCGTGCCTGTTGTTTGCTTCACCAAACCGGCCGCCAAGTCCCATGCCGCTGCTGCTCTTTTTCCTGTCGAGAAGAGGAGGACGCCGCATCTGCCCCGAGTCGTCCGAGCGACCCTGTTGACCAGCCCCCGCGAGCACTAGCCGGCAGCACCGCTTGGGCTCATCCTTGCCTCGCCAAGACCCACAGTCATGCCGGCCTGCCTTGGCCTCTCCACCGACCGGGCTTGGCCCATGGTGCGAATCCCCCCCGCTCCCATGCTTTGTTTCAGGCCCAGTGCATGGATTCGGCCCTGTTATGTTTTTTTTCGTGCCAGGACGTTTTTTTCTATTTAATCAGAGCACTGCATTTTACAAAAAAACCCTTGCACTTCTTGCATTTAATAACCCACAATTCGTGCATAGATTAAAATGAATTATATATGAAATATGCTTAGTTTTTCATCTAGTTTCATAATATGTCATTTCCATCCATGTTTAAAATGTTTAAAATGATGTTTGTTTAAATTTGCTCCTATGCCATGCTAAAAATGAATTAATTCATAACTTAATAACCGTAGCTCGGTTTTAAATAATCTTTATATGTAAATGGGGTAGAAAAATGCCTAGATTTACTTGGTGCACTCATCTTGCATGTTTAACAACTCTAAAATAATGTTTAGGGCAGAATAGTACCAAATCTATAATATGCTCATGAGGAGTTCCCGAAATTGTTGTTCGTTGCTTCCGGCCTCATTTAAACTTGACTAGATAGGTAGTTTACTTTGCTTCACCCTTGCCATGTTAAAAACATTTAATATTGTTGGGGTACATAAACGAGAGAGAACTAAATAATTGATGTGGTGTTCCATCAATATGCAACCCGTTGCATATTGAGCTCCACTTAACTTGTAGTGTTGTTTGTGCACTTTGCCATGCCATGCATATTTAAACCGGACATGCATCATACTTGATTGTGCATCATGCCATGATTTTGTCGTGGTTGTTTACTATGTTGTGTGCTTCTTTCCGGTGTTGGCTCCTTCGGGTTGGTTCCGGTAACGTCGCGTTTGTGAGGACCCGTTCATCTACGTCCGTTTGTCTTCTTTGTGGACTCGTTCTTCTTCCTTGCGGGATTTAAGGCAAGATGACCATACCCTCGAAATCACTTCTATCTTTGCTTGCTAGTTGCTCGCTCTTTTGCTATGCCTATGCTGCGATACCTACCACTTACTTATCATGCCTCCCATATTGTTGAACCAAGCCTCTAACCCTCCTTGTCCTAGCAAACCGTTGTTTGGCTATGTTACTGCTTCGCTCGCCCCTCTTATAGCGTTGTTAGTTGCAGGTGAAGATTGAAGTTTGTTCCTTGTTGGAACATGGAGATGTTGTTCCTTGTTGGGACATGTTTACTTGTTGGGATATCACAATATTTCTTATTTAATTAATGCATATATATACTTGGTAAAAGGTGGAAGGCTCGGCCTTATGCCTGGTGTTTTCTTCCACTCTTGCCGCCCTAGTTTCCGTCATATCGGTGTTATGTTGCCAGATTTTGCGTTCCTCACGCGGTTGGGTCATGATGGGAACCCCTTGACAGTTCGCCTTGAATAAAACTCCTCCAGCAAGGCCCAACATTGGTTTTACCTTTTGCCACCTAGCCTTTTTCTTTCCCTTGAGTCGGCCGGCTGAAGGGTCATCTTTATTTAACCCCCCGGGCCAGTGCTTTTCTAAGTGTTGGTCCAACTTAGCGATGTCCGTGGCTACTAGGGGCAACTCTGGGCTGGCTTACCCGACGTCTTGCTCATCCGGTGTGCCCTGAGAACGAGATATGTGCAGCTCCTATCAGGATTTGTCGGCACATCTGGGTGGCTTTGCTGGTCTTGTTTTACCATTGTCAAAATGTCTTGTAACCGGGATTCCGAGCCTGATCGGGTCTTCCCGCTAGAAGGAATATCCTTCGTTGACCGTGAGAGCTTGTGATGGGCTAAGTTGGGACACCCCTGCAGGGATATGAACTTTCGAAAGTCGTGCCCGCGGTTATGGGCAGATGGGATTTTGTTAATGTCCGGTTGTAGAAAACCTGAAGTTGACCTTAATTAAAATACATCAACCGTGTGTGTTACCGTGATGGTCTCTTTCCGGCGGAGTCCGGGAAGTGAGCACGGTGTTGGAGTAATGCTTGATGTAGGTTGTTCTAGGATCACTTCTTGATCATAGTTGTTCGACCGTGATTTTGCCTTCTCTTCTCGCTCTCTTTTGCGTATGTTAGCCACCATATATGCTAGTCGCTTGCTGCAGCTCCACCTCATACCTTTACCTTACCCATAAGCTTAAATAGTCTTGATCGCGAGGGTGCGAGATTGCTGAGTCCCCGTGGCTCACAGATACTTCAAAAACTAGCTTGCAGGTGCCGATGAGACCGTGCAGATGACGCAACCAAGCTCAAGGAGGAGCTCGATGAAGATCTTGTCCTTTGTGTTGTTTTGTTTCCAGTTGATCAGTAGTGTAGCCCAGTAGGGGTCGATCGGGGATTGTGTCGCTTTTGGGGTAGTCTTCTTTTGTTTTGGGTTCCGTAGTCATACCTTGATTGTATCTGGTTGATGTAATGCTTTATTCATGTATTGTGTGAAGTGGTGATTGTAAGCCAACTATGTATCTCTTTCCCTTATGTATTACATGGGTTGTGTGAAGATTACCTCACTTGCGACATTGCTTTCAATGCAGTTATGTCTCTAAGTCGTGCTTTGACACGTGGGAGATATAGCCGCATCGAGGGCGTTACATGTTGGTAATCAGAGCCTTCCCCGACCTTAGGAGCCCCTTGCTTGATCGAATCGCTGGCGTTATTGAGTCTAGAAATGTTTTGAGTCATTTAGGAATTATATATATCTGAGAGTTAGGACTTCTTTTTACTCCTCAGTCCCTTCGTCGCTCTGGTGAGGCAACCTGACGTAGAGTTTTGACTCTTCTCTTCTCAAATTTTTCACTACAAAATTCTTTTTAGGATCACGCGGGTATCTTGGAATCGTTTCGATGGTTTTGTGATGAGAACATTGTTCTTGGTGCCTCCTGACATTTAGGGGTTGTGGAAGTGTCCCGGGGAGTTGAGCTCCGAGGTGTTGTCGTCACAATTTTATCGTTGCAGTTCTGGAATACCTGAGTTTAGTTTCGCCGACATCAAAAATCTCTTTTATGCAGTTGTTGGTGAGATAACCTCGATGCCACCCAGTACTGGGGCGGGAGTTCGGGAGTATTACCATAACTCGTATAACAGTTGCTTTTCGAAGGTTGAGGTAGACGATTTCCGAAGGTTTCTTGGTTATGTGTTGAAGGATGGATACAGCTGGATGTAGGATTTGCTAGTTTTGGGTGAGATATTATGCTTCCCCTATATCCCCAACACCTGATTGCATAACCGGAAAGTTTCGGGAGTTTATAAGTGGGAAATCAAGTAGCTCTTAGGATATCTTTCCGACAGATGTATGATATGAAATTGGGGTTCGACCTCTAGTGGTCCGCCTATTCACGGTTGGTTTTACAGTGGTCTCGTTGTGTCTTAAAGAGTCCTTGGCTATGCCGACTCGGGGGCGCTTCGTATGTCATGTGCACTGCCTTTTACATGATGGTGCTGTACGATCGAGCCCATGTAGGCCCCAACACGAAAACTTCGGACGAAATCTCTATCATATGTTTGTTCCGGCTTATTCCGCAAGCCAATCCTTTGTTTTGTTGAGTTGTGGTATTCGAGTTGCTTCAATGTCAAGTGTTGATTCCATACCTTCCCCAAGCGGTGTTCTCATATTCCTATGTGAATACTAATCCCTCATGATAATCGAGATTGTCATGCCAATTTCTTTTCAACCGGTGTGCTCCTCTTCAAATGGATCCAATCTTGTCAAGATTCACAAGATCAATTATCAGTTCTTCTCAACGTTGTTTGTTTCATCTGTCCCCAAGTTGCCTTTGTTTTCCCGCCCACCCACCCTTTTTCTTCAAGGACTCAGATGCCTTAATCAAGTATCCTTTTATTCATGTGAAGTCTCTCCATTCTTTTCCGTCAATATTCTTTCCCGGTGGTTCTCAAGAAGATGTTCTACTAGTTCATCATTCTTCATTCTTTCCATCTCCGGCGGATCCAATACAAGCTTTGTTGATCATATCTTTTCCTCATTTCAATACCTTCTCATACCAGTGCACCTCTTAATCATCTACTCCTCGCTATTCATTTGTTTCGGAGTGCCGAAGATATCTCAGAAGATTCATGTTTCCACTCTTCTTTCGTTCAAGATCTTTCGAGGATGTCACCTCATTCAAGCCATTTAATTCAACCGGTGCAACCTCTCTTTTAAATCATTTCAACGGTGTTTCTCTTGAGTGGGCCCTAACCCACAGGTCTTTTCCCAGGATCTTACCTGACTCTTCTTATTATCCTAGAGCTATCCTCAAATTCTTTAAAGTTTGACGTAAGAATGAATTATCATCAGTCTTATGTTTTTCCCCAAGACCTGTCGAATTCTTTTCATCATTGGCTCAACCTCTTTGTTTTGATTCTTCTGGAGTGTCTAAACAATTCATGGTGGTATTTCTCGTCGTAATCCAAAATTTGAAGACCGAAGAAGATTTTCTCTCAATCCTGCTCTATTCTCTTCAAGATTCGTGATTCTAGCTTGTTGCCATCCCCTCATAATTGTTTTGATTATGAGAATTCCTTTCACCTATCCGGAGTAATTCAGGAGTCTTTTCAGTTTGTTTATCTGAAGGCCATCAATTCAGGATTATTCATTCTAGCTTTCAGCTCTCATTCTCCAAATCTAACTGGTGCATCATTCAAGTATATTCTCTAATCAGTTCATGATCTCTTTGTTCTCTTGTATCTAAACTCTCTCATGTATTTTCGTTCATTCTCAATTCTTACGGTGGTTCTTCCAAGATTTTATCTTCCTTCGTTTATCATACCAATTTATTCATTGTTTCAGCCCGACCGGTGGTTCATGGAAGACCTTTCCAAGTTGACGCTATATCTATCTTAATCCTTTCTACGAGAATAAGTAGTATGTCAATTACGTTGCTTGTCATCAATTTAATTGGTGAAGGATAAGCATAATGTAATTCTTATTCTTGTTTCATCCATGTGTTAATCCTTTCTTCCGGAGTTTGTTCACAATGACTAATTCTCGTTGTCAGTTGTTCATCTTCTCTTTTCTCCCGGAGTTCCAACCTCTTTCAATTATGTCACCACGAAGATCCATCTAAATCATTACAAGGTTTCATCTTGTGTTTTCAACTTCTCTTTCTTTTTGTTATCCTTTTGTTTACCGGAGTTCTTCCTGGAGGCTCTACATGAGGGTTCACCAAGGATTTAATCCCTTCTCAAAGTGTTCATTGAGATTTTTTCAAAGGAGCTCAAGCATTCTTCATCTTGCATTCCGAAGTGCAATTCCTTCTACCGTATCAATTGAGGTGGTATTATGCCATTCTTGATAATTTTCCTTCGTGTTTCATGATTCACGAGTTATCAAGAATGAGATATTTTAAATCCATCAAGCTCGTCATTGGGGTTATCTTGGGTTATGTTTCACCTAAAGCATTCCCTAAGGATTGTTGCTATTTATGGTGCTTATAAATGATCCAAGTTCTTCTTTTGTCCTCCCGTTGAGATAGTTCTCGTCTCCTTGTCATATCAATCCAATCAAATCTTTTCCATGAGTGGTAGAATTTCACCTCATAATTTTGAGTTGTCTTCCATAAGCCCACAATAAGCTTACTCTTTTCGTTGTTGGTTTTCCGACAATTCCGTTCGACACTTCTCCTAAAGATGCTTTTCAAGCTCATTTGAGGTAGAAGATGTTGTTTTCTTCTCCGTTCTTTTGTTCCGTCGATACAACTTCTATTCTTTCGTTCCGGAGGCATTGTGTTGTTGTTCTCTTCAACCCATCATCTTGTTTTGTCAAGATCATGTTCTTTCCTTTGCTTATCCATTTAACCGGAGTGTTGTGCCCTCTGCTCTAGTTCTTTTCATCTTATTAAGTTTCATATCACTTTTCAAACGGAGTGCTGTCCGAATTTGTTCTCCCTTGTTCCTCTTTTCTAGCGGTGTGTTTTCAATTTCGTTCATCTCCGTTGCATTCTTTTCTTCAATTTGTTTAACCTCTCAAGGTTCTTTGGTCTCACTCGTTTGTCAAAGAAGCAACTTAGTTTTACCTCTTCTCTTTCGTTTCCGTTTTTCCCTCCGATGCCATTCTAGATCTCGGGACGAGATCCTCTCATAGTGGTGGAGTGTTGTGACGCCCCGAGACTGTTGTGCAGGTGTCCGCCAGTTATTCGTTGTTGTTGCCTTGTCATTCGCTTGCGTGTTGCATCTTGTCATGTCATCATGTGCATTGCATCATCATGTTTTAAAACTTGCATCCGTCCGGGTTTCCTAGTTCCTTCCGTTGTCCGTTCTGAGCCCAGACACACTTGCATGCACCCGCGGCATGTCTGAAATATTATTTTATAAGTGGCCGGAAAATGTTCTCGTAATGTGATGAGAGTTGGCGTGCGGTCTTATTTTAGAGTAGGTAGGCCGCCTGCCAAGTTTCATCGCGTTTGGAGTCCGTTTGACGCCCCAACAGATAACTATAGCGGCAATATAGCCGGTCTAATGTCGGACGTTTTCGGTCTCCAGAAACAGTCGCCGGGCCTCCCTCTCTTCTCTTCTCTCAGCTCGAGACCGTCTACACAGCCCACTACTCACCGCCAGGCCCTACCTAACCTCTCTTGTCAGCCCACGACCCTCCTCGCGCGCGCCCGAAAGCTGTTCCGGACCCGACTCGGGCTGTCGCTACCGTTGTGTCCGGATCATCCCCTAACATCTACAAAACGTCACCATTTTCTTATTTGGACTCCTCTAACCTTTTATTCTCGATCGTCCGATTTAACCGGAGGGTCCAAGATCTATCAACCTGCCTATTTAAATAGATCAACCCCTAACCCTAGCCTTAGCCCGTCCAATCCTCCTAGCGCCGCCACCCATTGATTTCTCCAACTGGTCTCCTCCCTTCCTTGGGATCTCTCTGATCCTTCCACCCATCCCTCCTTGATTTCAGTCCCCAGCCAGTCGCCTTCGAACCTAACCAACCGGTGCCTCCCCTGGATCCCATCGTCCACCACCGAAGCCACCAGGACCGGCTGCGTCCCTCTCCTTCCCTTCGTTCTCCTCCTCCTGTCGTATCTCTGTCTCCCTCGCTCAATATTGCTCTCTCTCTCCCAGGTACGTCCGTGCAGGAACCGCAAGGAGGAAGCTGCCATCGCCAAGTTCTTGTAGTACGCGTCTGGATCCGCCATGCCTGGCTCCTCCGCGCTCGATTTCCGCCGTTCTTTGCCTGTTCCCGCTGCTCCTCGTTGCTAGCGCGTCTGCACTGGCCATGGGTTACCAGCGCGGTACCTCGCCATGGACGCCAGGTCCCAAGGTCTCCGCTGCCTTTGCTTCGATCCGGCAGGAAACGAGACCCGAAGGTTTCTCGCGCTTGGATCCAGACGCCACCGAGCTCCCGCGCAGAATCCTCCTCATCCTGCTGCTCGCCGGAGTCCTAAGCGCCGCCGTGCCTGCTGTTTGCTTCACCGAACCGGCCGCCAAGTCCCACGCCGCTGCTGCTCTTTTTCCTGTCGAGAAGAAGAGGACGCCGCACCTGCCCCGAGTCGTCCGAGCGACCCCTTTGACCAGCCCCCGCGAGCACTAGCCGGCAGCGCCGCTTGGGCTTATCCTTGCCTTGCCAAGACCCAGAGTCCTGCCGGCCTGCCTTGGCCTCTCCACCGACCGGGCTTTGTTGGGTTTTGTAGTAATTTCAAAAATTTTCCTACGCGCACACAGGATCATGTGATGCATAGCAACGAGAGGAGAGTGTTGTCTACGTACCCAACGCATACCGACTGCGGAAGCGATGACACGACGTAGAGGAAGTAGTCGTACGTCTTCATGATCCAACCGATCAAGCACCGAAACTACGGCACCTCCGAGTTCGAGCACACGTTCAGCTCGATGACGATCCCCGGACTCCGATCCAGCAAAGTTTCGGGGAAGAGTTTCGTCAGCACGACGGCGTGGTGACGATCTTGATGAACTACAGCAGCAGGGCTTCGCCTAAACTCCGCTACAGTATTATCGAGGAATATGGTGGCAGGGGGCACCGCACACGGCTAAGGAATCGATCACGTGGATCAACTTGTGTCAACTTGTGTGTTTAGAGGTGCCCCTGCCTCCGTATATAAAGGAGCCAAGGGGGGAGGAGGCGCCGGCCAGGAGGAGGTGGCGCAGGAGGAGTCCTACTCCTACCGGGAGTAGGACTCCCCCCAAATCCTATTCCAACTAGGATTCCCAAGGGGGAAAGAGGGAGAGGGGTGGCCGGCCACCTCTCCTAGTCCTACTAGGACTAGGGGAAGGGGGGAGGCGCGCAGCCCCCTTGGGCTGCCCCTTTCTCCTTTCCACTAAGGCCCATGATGGCCCATATGGCTCCCGGGGGGTTCCGGTAACCTCCCGGTAACCCGGTAAAATCCCGATTTCACCCGGAACACTTCTGATGTCCAAACATAGACTTCCAATATATCAATCTTTATGTCTCGACCATTTCGAGACTCCTCGTCATGTCCGTGATCACATCCGGGACTCCGAACAACCTTCGGTACATCAAAATGCATAAACTCATAATATAACTGTCATCGTAACCTTAAGCGTGCGGACCCTACGGGTTCGAGAACAATGTAGACATGACCGAGACACGTCTTCGGTCAATAACCAATAGCGGGACCTGGATGCCCATATTGGCTCCTACATATTCTACGAAGATCTTTATCGGTCAGACCACATAACAACATACGTTGTTCCCTTTGTCATCGGTATGTTACTTGCCCGAGATTCGATCGTCGGTATCCAATACCTAGTTCAATCTCGTTACCGGCAAGTCTCTTTACTCGTTCCGTAATACATCATCTCACAACTAACATATTAGTTGTAATGCTTGCAAGGCTTTATGTGATGTGTATTACCGAGAGGGCCCAGAGATACCTCTCCGACAATCGGAGTGACAAATCCTAATCTCGAAATACGCCAACCCAACATCGACCATTGGAGACACCTGTAGTACTCCTTTATAATCACCCAGTTACGTTGTGACGTTTGGTAGTACCCAAAGTGTTCCTCCGGTAAACGGGAGTTGCATAATCTCATAGTCATAGGAACATGTATAAGTCATGAAGAAAGCAATAGCAACATACTAAACGATCGGGTGCTAAGCTAATGGAATGGTCATGTCAATCAGATCATTCTACTAACGATGTGACCTCGTTAATCAAATAACAACTCATTGTTCATGGTTAGGAAACATAACCATCTTTGATTAACGAGCTAGTCAAGTAGAGGCATACTAGTGACACTCTGTTTGTCTATGTATTCACACATGTATTATGTTTCCGGTAAATACAATTCTAGCATGAATAATAAACATTTATCATGATTATAAGGAAATAAATAATAACTTTATTATTGCCTCTAGGGCATATTTCCTTCAGTCTCCCACTTGCACTAGAGTCAATAATCTAGATTACACTGTAATGAATCTAACACCCATGGAGCTTTGGTGCTGATCATGTTTTGCTCGTGGAAGAGGCTTAGTCAACGGGTCTGCAACATTCAGATCCGTATGTATCTTGCAAATCTCTATGTCTCCCACCTGGACTAGATCCCGGATGGAGTTGAAGCGTCTCTTGATGTGTTTGGTCCTTTTGTGAAATCTGGATTCCTTTGCCAAGGCAATTGCACCAGTATTGTCACAAAAAATTTTCATTGGACCCGATGCACTAGGTATGACACCTAGATCGGATATGAACTCCTTCATCCAGACTCCTTCATTTGCTGCTTCCGAAGCAGCTATGTATTCCGCTTCACATGTAGATCCCGCTACGACGCTTTGTTTAGAACTGCACCAACTGACAGCTCCACCGTTTAATGTAAACACGTATCCGGTTTGCGATTTAGAATCATCCGGATCAGTGTCAAAGCTTGCATCAACGTAACCTTTTACGATGAGCTCTTTGTCACTTCCATATACGAGAAACATATCCTTAGTCCTTTTCAGGTATTTCAGGATGTTCTTGACCGCTGTCCAGTGATCCATTCCTGGATTACTTTGGTACCTCCCTGCTAAACTTATAGCAAGGCACACATCAGGTCTGGTACACAGCATTGCATACATGATAGAGCCTATGGCTGATGCATAGGGAACATCTTTCATATTCTCTCTTTCTTCTACAGTGGTCGGGCATTGAGTCTTACTCAATTTCACACCTTGTAACACAGGCAAGAACCCTTTCTTTGCTTGATCCATTTTGAACTTCTTCAAAATTTTGTCAAGGTATGTGCTTTGTGAAAGTCCAATTAAGCGTCTTAATCTATCTCTATAGATCTTAATGCCTAATATGTAAGCAGCTTCACCGAGATCTTTCATTGAAAAACTTTTATTCAAGTATCCCTTTATGCTATCCAGAAATTCTATATCATTTCCAATCAGTAATATGTCATCCACATATAATATCAGAAATGCTACAGAGCTCCCACTCACTTTCTTGTAAATACAGGCTTCTCCGAAAGTCTGTATAAAACCAAATGCTTTGATCACACTATCAAAACGTTTATTCCAACTCCGAGAGGCCTGCACCAGTCCATAAATGGATCGCTGGAGCTTGCACACTTTGTTAGCTCCCTTTGGATCGACAAAACCTTCTGGTTGCATCATATACAACTCTTCTTCCAGAAATCCATTCAGGAATGCAGTTTTGACATCCATTTGCCAAATTTCATAATCATAAAATGCGGCAATTGCTAACATGATTCGGACGGACTTAAGCATCGCTACGGGTGAGAAGGTCTCATCGTAGTCAATTCCTTGAACTTGCCGAAAACCTTTTGCGACAAGTCGAGCTTTGTAGACAGTAACATTACCATCAGCGTCAGTCTTCTTCTTAAAAATCCATTTATTCTCAATTGCTTGCCGATCATCGGGCAAGTCAACCAAAGTCCATACTTTGTTCTCATACATGGATCCCATCTCAGATTTCATGGCTTCAAGCCACTTTACGGAATCTGGGCTCACCATCGCTTCTTCATAGTTCGTAGGTTCATCATGATCTAGTAGCATGACCTCCAGAACAGGATTACC
Organism: Triticum dicoccoides; assembly: GCF_002162155.2. Lineage (NCBI taxonomy): Eukaryota > Viridiplantae > Streptophyta > Magnoliopsida > Poales > Poaceae > Triticum > Triticum dicoccoides. The sequence goes on from NC_041380.1 coordinate 386,838,596, forward strand.
GTACCACTCTGGTGCGGATCTTACTCTGGTTGATCTACGTGGTTCAGTAGTATCTTGATCTGAAGTTTCATGATCATTATGATTGGCTTCCTCACTAACTGGTGTAGGTGTCACTGAAACAGTTTTCTGTGATGAACTACTTTCCAGTAAGGGAGCAGGTATAGTTACCTCATCAAGTTCTACTTTCCTCCCACTCACTTCTTTCGAGAGAAACTCCTTCTCTAGAAATGATCCATTCTTAGCAACGAATGTTTTGCCTTCGGATCTGTGATAGAAGGTGTACCCAACAGTTTCCTTTGGGTATCCTATGAAGACACATTTCTCCGATTTGGGTTCGAGCTTATCAGGTTGAAGCTTTTTCACATAAGCATCGCAGCCCCAAACTTTAAGAAACGACAACTTCGGTTTCTTGCCAAACCACAGTTCATAAGGCGTCGTCTCAACGGATTTTGATGGTGCCCTATTTAACGTGAATGCGGCCGTCTCTAAAGCATATCCCCAAAATGATAGCGGTAAATCAGTAAGAGACATCATAGATCGCACCATATCTAGTAAAGTACGATTACGACGTTCGGACACACCATTACGCTGTGGTGTTCCGGGTGGCGTGAGTTGCGAAACTATTCCACAGTTTTTCAAATGTACACCAAACTCGTAACTCAAATATTCTCCTCCACGATCAGATCGTAGAAACTTTATTTTCTTGTTACGATGATTTTCAACTTCACTCTGAAATTCTTTGAACTTTTCAAATGTTTCAGACTTATGTTTCATTAAGTAAATATACCCATATCTGCTTAAATCATCTGTGAAGGTGAGAAAATAACGATATCCGCCACGAGCCTCAATATTCATCGGGCCACATACATCGGTATGTATGATTTCCAACAAATCTGTTGCTCTCTCCATAGTACTGGAGAACGGTGTTTTAGTCATCTTGCCCAAGAGGCACGGTTCGCAAGTACCAAGTGATTCATAATCAAGTGATTCCAAAAGTCCATCGGTATGGAGTTTCTTCATGCGCTTTATACCGATATGACCTAAACGACAGTGCCACAAATAAGTTGCACTTTCATTATCAACTCTGCATCTTTTGGCTTCAACATTATGAATATGTGTATTACTACTATCGAGATTCAATAAAAATAGACCACTCTTCAAGGGTGCATGACCATAAAAGATATTACTCATATAAATAGAACAACCATTATTCTCTGATTTAAATGAATAACCGTCTCGCATTAAACAAGATCCAGATATAATGTTCATGCTCAACGCTGGCACCAAATAACAATTACTTAGGTCTAATATTAATCCCGAAGGTAGATGTAGAGGTAGCGTGTCGACTGCGATCACATCGACTTTGGAACCGTTTCCCACGCGCATCGTCACCTCGTCCTTTGCCAGTGCCCGCTTATTCTGTAGTCCCTGTTTCGAGTTGCAAATATTAGCAACAGAACCAGTATCAAATACCCAGGTGCTACTGCGAGCTCTAGTAAGGTACACATCAATAACATGTATATCACATATACCTTTGTTCACCTTGCCATCCTTCTTATCCGCCAAATACTTGGGGCAGTTCCGCTTCCAGTGACCAGTCTGCTTGTAGTAGAAGCACTCAGTTTCAGGCTTAGGTCCAGACTTGGGTTTCTTCTCTTGAGCAGCAACTTGCTTGCCGTTCTTTTTGAAGTTCCCCTTTTTCTTCCCTTTGCCCTTTTTCTTGAAACTAGTGGTCTTGTTAACCATCAACACTTGATGCTCCTTCTTGATTTCTACCTCCGCAGCTTTCAGCATTGCGAAGAGCTCGGGAATAGTCTTGTTCATCCCTTGCATATTATAGTTCATTACGAAGCTCTTGTAGCTTGGTGGCAGTGATTGGAGAATTCTGTCGATGACACAATCATCCGGAAGATTAACTCCCAATTGAATCAAGTGATTATTATACCCAGACATTTTGAGTATATGCTCACTGACAGAACTGTTCTCCTCCATCTTGCAGCTATAGAACTTATTGGAGACTTCATATCTCTCAATCCGGGCATTTGCTTGAAATATTAACTTCAACTCCTGGAACATCTCATATGCTCCATGACGTTCAAAACGTCGTTGAAGTCCCGATTCTAAGCCGTAAAGCATGGCACACTGAACTATCAAGTAGTCATCAGCTTTGCTCTGCCAGACGTTCATAACATCTGGCGTTGCTCCAGCAGCAGGCCTGGCACCCAGCGGTGCTTCCAGGACGTAATTCTTCTGTGCAGCAATGAGGATAATCCTCAAGTTACGGACCCAGTCCGTGTAATTGCTACCATCATCTTTCAACTTTGCTTTCTCAAGGAACGCACTAAAATTCAACGGAACAACAACACGAGCCATCTATCTACAATCAACATAAACAAGCAAGATACTATCAGGTACTAAGTTCATGATAAATTTAAGTTCAATTAATCATATTACTTAAGAACTCCCACTTAGATAGACATCCCTCTAATCCTCTAAGTGATTACGTGATCCAAATCAACTAAACCATAACCGACCATCACGTGAGATGGAGTAGTTTTCAATGGTGAACATCGTTATGTTGATCATATCTACTATATGATTCACGCTCGACCTTTCGGTCTCCGTGTTCCGAGGCCATATCTGCATATGCTAGGCTCGTCAAGTTTAACCTGAGTATTCTGCGTGTGCAAAAACTGGCTTGCACCCGTTGTAGATGGACGTAGAGCTTATCACACTCGATCATCACGTGGTGTCTGGGCACGACGAACTTTGGCAACGGTGCATACTCAGGGAGAACACTTCTTGATAATTTAATGAGAGATCATCTTATAATGCTACCGTCAATCAAAGCAAGATAAGATGCATAAAAAGATAAACATCACATGCAATCAATATAAGTGATATGATATGGCCATCATCATCTCGTGCTTGTGATCTCCATCTCCGAAGCACCGTCATGATCACCATCGTCACCGGCGCGACACCTTGATCTCCATCGTAGCATCGTTGTCGTCTCGCCAATCTTATGCTTTCACGACTATCACTACCGTTTAGTAATAAAGTTAAGCATTACATCGCGATTGCATTGCATACAATAAAGCGACAACCATACGGCTCCTGCCAGTTGCCGATAACTTGGTTACAAAACATGATCATCTCATACAATAAAATTCAGCATCATGCCTTGACCATATCACATCACAACATGCCCTGCAAAAACAAGTTAGACGTCCTCTACTTTGTTGTTGCAATTTTTTACGTGGCTGCTACGGGCTTAAGTAAGAACCAATCTCACCTACGCATCAAAACCACAACGATAGTTTGTCAAATAGACTCCGTTTTAACCTTCGCAAGGACCGGGCGTAGCCATACTTGGTTCAACTAAAGTTGGAGAGACAGTCGCCCGCAAGCCATCTCTGTGCAAAGCACGTCGAGGGAACCGGTCTCGCGTAAGCGTACGCGTAAGGTTGGTCTGGGTCGTCTTGTCCAACAATACCGCCGAACCAAAATATGACATGCTGGTAGGCAGTATGACTTGTATCGTCCACAACTCACTTGTGTTCTACTCGTGCATATAACATCAACATCAATAACCTGGCTCGGATGCCACTGTTGGGTTTCGTAGTAATTTCAAAAAATTTCCTACGCGCACACAGGATCATGTGATGCATAGCAACGAGAGGAGAGTGTTGTCTACGTACCCAACGCAGACCGACTGCGGAAGCGATGACACGACGTAGAGGAAGTAGTCGTACGTCTTCACGATCCAACCGATCAAGCACCGAAACTACGGCACCTCCGAGTTCGAGCACACGTTCAGCTCGATGACGATCCCCGGACTCCGATCCACCAAAGTGTCGGGGAAGAGTTTCGTCAGCACGACGGCGTGGTGACGATCTTGATGAACTACAGCAGCAGGGCTTCGCCTAAACTCCGCTACAGTATTATCGAGGAATATGGTGGCAGGGGGCACCGCACACGGCTAAGGAATCGATCACGTGGATCAACTTGTGTCAACTTGTGTGTTTAGAGGTGCCCCTGCCTCCGTATATAAAGGAGCCAAGGGGGGAGGAGGCGCCGGCCAGGAGGAGGTGGCGCAGGAGGAGTCCTACTCCTACCGGGAGTAGGACTCCCCCCAAATCCTATTCCAACTAGGATTCCCAAGGGGGAAAGAGGGAGAGGGGTGGCCGGCTACCTCTCCTAGTCCTACTAGGACTAGGGGAAGGGGGGAGGCGCGCAGCCCCCTTGGGCTGCCCCTTTCTCCTTTCCACTAAGGCCCATGATGGCCCATATGGCTCCCGGGGGGTTCCGGTAACCTCCCGGTAACCCGGTAAAATCCCGATTTCACTCGGAACACTTCCGATGTCCAAACATAGACTTCCAATATATCAATCTTTATGTCTCGACCATTTCGAGACTCCTCGTCATGTCCGTGATCACATCCGGGACTCCGAACAACCTTCGGTACATCAAAATGCATAAACTCATAATATAACTGTCATCGTAACCTTAAGCGTGCGGACCCTACGGGTTCGAGAACAATGTAGACATGACCGAGACACGTCTCCGGTCAATAACCAATAGCGGGACCTGGATGCCCATATTGGCTCCTACATATTCTACGAAGATCTTTATCGGTCAGACCGCATAACAACATACGTTGTTCCCTTTGTCATCGGTATGTTACTTGCCCGAGATTCGATCGTCGGTATCCAATACCTAGTTCAATCTCGTTACCGGCAAGTCTCTTTACTCGTTCCGTAATACATCATCTCACAACTAACATATTAGTTGTAATGCTTGCAAGGCTTTATGTGATGTGTATTACCGAGAGGGCCCAGAGATACCTCTCCGACAATCGGAGTGACAAATCCTAATCTCGAAATACGCCAACCCAACATCGACCATTGGAGACACCTGTAGTACTCCTTTATAATCACCTAGTTACGTTGTGACGTTTGGTAGTACCCAAAGTGTTCCTCCGGTAAACGGGAGTTGCATAATCTCATAGTCATAGGAACATGTATAAGTCATGAAGAAAGCAATAGCAACATACTAAACGATCGGGTGCTAAGCTAATGGAATGGGTCATGTCAATCAGATCATTCTACTAATGATGTGACCTCGTTAATCAAATAACAACTCATTGTTCATGGTTAGGAAACATAACCATCTTTTGATTAACGAGCTAGTCAAGTAGAGGCATACTAGTGACACTCTGTTTGTCTATGTATTCACACATGTATTATGTTTCCGGTAAATACAATTCTAGCATGAATAATAAACATTTATCATGATTATAAGGAAATAAATAATAACTTTATTATTGCCTCTAGGGCATATTTCCTTCAGGCTTGGCCCATGGTGCGAATCCCCCCCGCTCCCATGCTTTGTTTCAGGCCCAGTGCATGGATTCGGCCCTGTTATGTTTTTTTCGTGCCAGGACATTTTTTTCTATTTAATCAGAGCACTGCAGTTTACAAAAAACCCCTTGCACTTCATGCATTTAATAACCCACAATTCGTGCACAGATTAAAATGAATTATATATGAAATATGCTTAGTTTTTCATCTAGTTTCATAATATGTCATTTTCATCCATGTTTAAAATGATGTTTGTTTAAATTTGCTATTATGCCATGCTAAAAATGAATTAATTCATAACTTAATAACCGTAGCTCGGTTTTAAATAATCTTTATATGTAAATGGGGTAGAAAAATGCCTAGATTTACTTGGTGCACTCATCTTGCATGTTTAACAACTCTAAAATAATGTTTAGGGCAGAACAATACCAAATCTATAATATGCTCATGAGGAGTTTCCGGAATTGTTGTTCGTTGCTTCCGGCCTCATTTAAACTTGACTAGATAGGTAGTTTACTTTGCTTCACCATTGCCACGTTAAGAAACATTTAATATTGTTGGGGTACATAAACGAGAGAGAACTAAATAATTGATGTGGTGTTTCGTCAATATGCAACCCGATGCATATTGAGCTCCACTTAACTTGTAGTGTTGTTTGTGCACTTTGCCATGCCATGCATATTTAAACCAGACATGCATCATACTTGATTGTGCATCATGCCATGATTTTGTCGTGGTTGTTTACTATGTTGTGTGCTTCTTTCCGGTGTTGGCTCCTTCGGGTTGGTTCCGGTAACGTCGCGTTTGTGAGGACCCGTTCGTCTACGTCCGTTTGTCTTCTTCGTGGACTCGTTCTTCTTCCTTGCGGGATTTCAGGCAAGATCACCATACCCTCAAAATCACTTCTATCTTTGCTTGCTAGTTGCTCGCTCTTTTGCTATGCCTATGCTGCGATACCTACCACTTGCTTATCATGCCTCCCATATTGTTGAACCAAGCCTCTAACCCACCTTGTCCTAGCAAATCGTTGTTTGGCTATGTTACCGCTTCACTCAGCCCCTCTTATAGTTGTTAGTTGCAGGTGAAGATTGAAGTTTGTTCCTTGTTGGAACATGGAGATGTTGTTCCTTGTTGGGACATGTTTACTTGTTGGGATATCACAATATTTCTTATTTAATTAATGCACCTATATACTTGGTAAAAGGTGGAAGGCTCGGCCTTATGCCTGGTGTTTTGTTCCACTCTTGCCGCCCTAGTTTCCGTCATATCGGTGTTATGTTGCCGGATTTTGCGTTCCTCACGCGGTTGGGTCGTAATGGGAACCCCTTGACAGTTCGCCTTGAATAAAACTCCTCCAGCAAGGCCCAACATTGGTTTTACCTTTTGCCACCTAACCTTTTTCTTTCCCTTGAGTCGGCCGGCTGAAGGGTCATCTTTATTTAACCCCCCGGGCCAGTGCTTTTCTAAGTGTTGGTCCAACTGAGCGATGTCCGAGGCTACCAGGGGCAACTCTGGGCTGGCTTACCCGACGTCTTGCTCATCCGGTGTGCCCTGAGAACGAGATATGTGCAGCTCCTATCGGGATTTGTTGGCACATCTGGGTGGCTTTGCTGGTCTTGTTTTACCATTATCGAAATGTCTTGTAACCGGGATTCCGAGCCTGATCGGGTCTTCCCGCTAGAAGGAATATCCTTCATTGACCGTGAGAGCTTGTGATGGGCTAAGTTGGGACACCCCTGCAGGGATATGAACTTTCGAAAGCCGTGCCCGCGGTTATGGGCAGATGGGAATTTGTTAATGTCTGGTTGTAGAAAACCTGAAGTTGACTTTAATTAAAATACATCAACCATGTGTGTTACCGTGATGGTCTCTTTCCGGCGGAGTCCGGGAAGTGAACACGGTGTTGGAGTAATGCTTGACGTAGGTTGTTCTAGGATCACTTCTTGATCATAGTTGTTCGACCGTGCTTTTGCCTTCTCTTCTCGCTCTCTTTTGCGTATGTTAGCCACCATATATGCTAGTCGCTTGCTGCAGCTCCACCTCATACCTTTACCTTACCCATAAGCTTAAATAGTCTTGATCGCGAGGGTGCGAGATTGCTGAGTCCCTGTGGCTCACAGATACTTCAAAAACCAGCTTGCAGGTGCCAATGAGACCGTGCAGATGACGCAACCAAGCTCAAGGAGGAGCTCGATGAAGATCTTGTCCTTTGTGTTGTTTCGTTTCCAGTTGATCAGAAGTGGAGCCCAGTTGGGGTCGATCGGGGACCGTGTCGTTTTTGGGGTAGTCTTCTTTTGTTTTGGGTTCCGTAGTCGGACCTTGATTGTATCTGGTTGATGTAATGCTTTATTCATGTATTGTGTGAAGTGGCGATTGTAAGCCAACTATGTATCTCTTTCCCTTATGTATTACATGGGTTGTGTGAAGATTACCTCACTTGCGACATTGCTTTCAATGCGGTTATGCCTCTAAGTCGTGCTTCGACACGTGGGAGATATAGCCGCATCGAGGGCGTTACAGGAGGTCTCCAGGGGCCCACGAGGTAGGGTGGCGTGGCCTAGGGGGCGCCCCGACCCTCGTGGCAAGGGTGTGGGCCCCATGGTCTTCATATTTGGCGAGGATTTTTTATTATTTATTGTAAGATATTCCGTGGAGTTTCAGGTCATTCCGAGAACTTTTGTTTTCTGCACATAAAACAACATCATGGCAATTTTGCTGAAAACAGTGTCAGTCCGGGTTAGTTCCATTCCAATCATACAAGTTAGAGTCCAAAACAAGGGCAAAAGTGTAAATAGTCACACCCAATATAAATTAACAGTGATGAATGCAAATGACAGCTGCGCTCTCCAGCTAGTGCTTTTAATAAGAGGGTGATGACTCAACATAAAAGTAAATAGATAGGCCCTTCGCAGAGGGAAGCAGGGATTTGTAGAGGTGCCAGAGCTCGGTTTTGAAAAGAGGTGAATAATATTTTGAGCGGTATACTTTCATTGTCAACATAACAACCAAGAGATGGCGATATATTCCATGCTACACACATTATAGGCGGTTCCCAAACAGAATGGTAAAGTTTATACTCCCCCTCCACCAACAAACATCAATCCATGGCTTGCTCGAAACAACGAGTGCCTCCAACTAACAACAGTCCCACGGGGAGTTTCGTTTTGCAATTATTTTGATTTAGTTTGCATAAAGCATGGGACTGGGCATCCCGGTGACCAGCCATTTTCTCGTGAGTGAGTAGCGGAGTCCACTCCTCTTGAGAATAACCCTCCTAATATGGAAGATACAGGCAACCCTAGTTGATACATGAGCTATTCGAGCATACAAAACATGATGATTATTTGAAGGTTTAGAGTTTGGCACATACAAATTTACTTGGAACGGCAGGTAGATACCGCATATAGGAAGGTATAGTGGACTCATCTGGAATAACTTTGGGATTTAAGGGATTGGATGCACAAGCAGTATTCCCGCTTAGTACAGGTGAAGGCTAGCAAAAGACTGGGAAGCGACCAACTAGAGAGCGACAACAGCCATGTACATGCATTAAAATTAATAAACATTGGATGCAAGCATGAGTAGGATATAATCCACCATGAACATAAATATCGTGAAAGCTATGTTGATTTGTTTCAACTACATGTGTGAACATGTGCCAAGTCAAGTCACTTAAATCATTCAAAGGAGGATACCACCCCATCATACCACATCATAGCCATCTCAATAGCATGTTGGCACGCAAGGTAAACCATTATGACTCATAGCTAATCAAGCATGGCACAAGCAACTATGATCTCTAATTGTCATTGTGAACATGTTTATTCATAACAAGTTCAATCAAGAACGATGAACTCATCATATTTACAAAAACAAAAGAGGTCGAGTTTGTACCAGCTTTTCTCATCTCAGTCAGTCCATCATATATCATCATAATTTCCTTTCACTTGCACGACCGAACGATGTGAATAATAGTAAGAGTGCATGTGCATTGGACTAAGCTGGAATCTGCGAGCATTTAATAAACAGGAGAAGACAAAGCAATATGGGCTCTTGGTTAAATCAACAATAAAGCATATAAGAGCCACTTCAACAATTTAATCATGGTATTCTCCTACTGACCCCCAAAGAAAAGAAAAGAAATAAAACTATTTACACGGGAAAGCTCCCAACAAGCAAAAGAAGAATAGGAAATCTTTTTGTTTTTTCTTTTTAATTACTAATACAAGCATGGAAATTAAACTGATTAAAAGTTACAACTATTTTTTTTGGTTTTTTCTTAAGGTTTATTAAACACACAAGAAGAAAGCATAAAAGGAAATAAATTAGCATGGACGATACAATGAAAAAGTATGAACACCGACATCTAGCAATGAGTGTGTGTGAACATAAATATAATGTCGGTGAGAAATACATACTCCCCCAAGCTTAGGCTTTTGGCCTAAGTTTGTCTATGGCCACGGCTGGCCTAGCTGATATCCATAATAATAGTTGGGGTTGTACTGCGATGAGGAAGAAGAAGAGGATGGGTGCAGAAATAAGTGGAGGAGAGCCACCGTGGGCCCACGAGGCAGGGGGCGCTCCCTAGGGGGGTGGGCGCGCCCTCCACCCTCGTGGCAAGGTGGTTGGCCCCATGGTGTGTTCTTTGTTCCATAAATCCTCAAATATTCTAGAAAAAATCATATTTAATTTTTAGGGCATTTGGAGAACTTTTATTTTCGAGGTATTTTTATATTGAACGGATAATCAGATAACAGATAGAGAATTATTTATCTTCACTTTATTTCAACTAAATAACAGAAAGTATAGAGAGGGTACAGAAGGTTGTGCTTCTAGTTTCATCCATCTCATGCTCATCAAAAGGAATCCACTAACAAGGTTGATCAAGTCTTGTTAACAAACTCATTCCGATTAACATGAAATCGGAGAAATTTCGAAAAACACTAGGTTACCTCAACGGGGATATGCACATCCCCAATAATAAGTATATCATATTTCTTCTTGACAGTAGGAAGAGGAAATTCAAAACCTCCAAATATAATCGATGGAATTTTTCCGATAGAATTGATACTATGAACTTGAGGTTGTTTCCTCGGAAAGTGTACCGTATGCTCATTACCATTAACATGAAAAGTGAAATTGCCTTTGTTGCAATCAATAACAGCCCCTGCAGTATTAACAAAAGGTCTTCGAAGAATAATAGACATACTATCGTCCTCGAGAATATCAAGAATAAAAAAGTCCGTTAAAATAGTAACGTTTGCAACCACAACAGGCACATCCTCACAAATGCCGACAGGTATAGCAGTTGATTTATCAGCCATTTGCAAAGATATTTTAGTAGGTGTCAACTTATTCAAGTCAAGTCTATGATATAAAGAGAGATGCATAACACTAACACCGGCTCCAAGATCACATAAAGCAGTTTTAACATAGTTTCTTTTAATGGAGGATGGTATAGTAGGTACTCCTGGATGTCCAAGTTTCTTTGGTTGTCCACCCTTAAAAGTATAATTAGCAAGCATGGTGGCAATTTCAGCTTCTAGTATCTTACTTTTATTTGTAACAATATATTTCATGTACTTAGCATAATGATTCATTTTGAGCATATCAGTCAATCGCATACGCAAAAAGATAGGTCTAATCATTTCAGCAAAGCGCTCAAAATCCTCATCATCCTTTTTCTTGGATGGTTTGGGAGGAAAAGGCATGGGTTTCTGAACCCAAGGCTCTCTTTCTTTACCATGTTTCCTAGCAACAAAATCTTTCTTATCATAACGTTGATTCTTTGATTGTGGGTTATCAAGATCAACAACAAGTTCAATTTCTACATCATTATCATTACTAGGTTGAGCATCATTATGAACATCATCATTAGCATTTTCATTAGGTTCATGTTCATTGCCAGATTGTGTTTCGGCATCAGACATAGATATACCATTTGGATTATCAGGTGGTTCAGCAATAGGTTCACTAGAAGTTTGCACAGTTCTATCATTTTTCTTTTTCTTCATTTTAGAAGAACTAGGTGCATCAATATTATTTATCTGAGAATCTTGTTCAATTCTCTTAGGGTGGCCTTCAGGATACAAAGGTTCCTGAGTCATTCTACCAGTTCTAGTAGCCACTTTAACAACATAATTATTTTTCTTACTATTCATCTCATTGATCAATTCCTTTTGAGCTTTAAGTACTTGTTCTACTTGAGTGGTAACCATGGAAGCATGTTTGCTAACAAGTTTAAGTTCACCTCTAATATTAGCCATATAATCACCCAAGTATTTAATCATATCAGCATCTTATTTTAATTATCTACCAAAATAAGCATTGAAGTCTTCTTGCTTAAACATAAAATTATCAAACTCATCCAAGCATTGACTAGCAATTTTAGTAGGAGGGATTTCAGCTTTATCATATTTATAGAGAGAATTTACCTTTACTACCTGTGTCGGGTTATCAGGGTCTGGAGGTTCTTCAATAAATAAAGGATCAAGATCATATGTTTCTTCAATAGGCGGTAAATTAAGACCATGTATTTCTTCAATAGGAGGTAAGTTCTTAACATCTTCAGCTTTAATACCTTTTTCTTTCATAGATTTCTTTGCCTCTTGCATATCTTCGGGACTGAGAAATAGGACACCTCTTTTCTTCGGAGTTGGTTTAGGAATAGGATCATTAATTGGAGCAGGAGCTAGCTCAGGAGGTGCCCAATTATTTTCATTTGTCAACATATTATTCAATAAGATTTCAGCTTCATCCGGTGTTCTTTCCCTGAAAAGAGAACCATCACAACTACCCAGGTAATCTCTGGAAGCATCAGTTAGTCCATTATAAAAGATATCAAGTATTTCATTTTTCTTAAGAGGATGATCAGGCAAAGCATTAAGTAACTTGAGAAGCCTCCCCCAAGCTTGTGGGAGACTCTCTTCTTTAATTTGCAAAAAGTTGTATATTTCCTTTAAAGCAGCTTGTTTCTTATGAGTAGGGAAATATTTAGTAGAGAAGTAGTAAATCATATCCTGGGGACTACGCACACAACCAGGATCAAGAGAATTAAACCATATCTTAGCATCACCCTTTAATGAGAACGGAAATATTTTAAGGATATAAAAGTAGCGAGATCTCTCATCAGTAGTGAACAGGGTGGCTATATCATTTAATTTAGTAAGATGTGCCACAACATTTTCAGATTCATAGCCATGAAAAGGATCAGATTCAACTAAAGTAATTATATCAGGATCAACAAAGAATTCATAATCCTTATCTGTAACACAGATAGGTGAAGTAGCAAAAGCAGGGTCAGGTTTCATCCTAGCATTTAGAGATTGCTTATTCCATTTAGCTAATAACCTTTTGAGTTCATATCTATCTTTGCAAGCTAAAATAGCTAAAGAAGCTTCTTGATCAAATAAATAACCCTCAGGAATAACAAGTGATTCTTCATCATCACTCTCATCATCATAATCAGATTCAATATTTTCAATCTTTCTAGCCCTAGCAAGTCGTTCCTCGAGAAAATCACCAAGTGGCACAGTAGTATCAAGCATAGAAGTAGGTTCATCATAAGTATCATGTATAGCAGAAGTAGCATCATCAATAACATGTGACATATCAGAACGAATAGCAGAAGCAGGTTTAGGTGTCGCAAGCTTACTCATAACAGAAGGTGAATCAAGTGCAGAGCTAGATGGCAGTTCCTTACCTCCCCTCGTAGTTGAGGGATAAATTGTTGTCTTAGCGTCTTTCAAGTTCTTCATAGTGTCCAGCAGATATAAATCCCAAGTGACTCAAAGAATAGAGCTATGCTCCCCGGCAACGGTGCCAGAAATTAGTCTTGATAACCCAGAAGTATAGGGGATCGCAACAGCTTTCGAGGGTAGAGTATTCAACCCAAATTTATTGATTCGACACAAGGGGAGCCAAAGAATATTCTTAAGTATTAGCAGCTGAGTTGTCAATTCAAGCACACCTGGAAACTTAGTATCTGCAGCAAAGTGTTTAGTAGCAAAGTAATATGATAGTGATGGTAACGGTAACAAAAGAGTAATGAAAGCAAAGTAATATTTTTGGTATTATGTAGTGATTGTAACAATAGCAACGGGAAAGTAAATAAGTGTCGTGGATTTGTCACGGCAGATGTCCTAGCGAAAGGACTTAGTCGTGGAGCCATCGCTACGAGTTTACTTGAAGGGGTTTAAAGCGGACACAAGGACACGAGGATTTTATACTAGTTCGGCCCCTTCGATGAAGGTAAAAGCCTACGTCTAGTTGTGATGGAATTGATATGATCTCGATGGCTAGGGAGCAAACAAGCTTCGCCTAGGCTCGAGTTGTGGTTGTCTGCCTTGAACCGGCACCGGGTCGCCCCCTTATATACACGGGTGGCGCCCGTCGGTCCATAGAGTCCTAACCGGTTCATACTCGTACCCCGGTTGCTATCTCTCTATTCCTTACTTACAATACAAGTCATACATCAGGCCGGTTTACGGCTACATGCTCTAACCGACTACAGGCCCTGGGCCTTCATCAGTTTACACCACTAATGAAGTTAACCCGGCCCAAGTAAGCCGGTTTACGCCTAGTGGTAATATCCCCAACATTAGGCCCCAGATTGATTTGAACTGGTTCATGTCAATCCTTCACACCATCTTGCATCTTGGATATCTTCTGTTAATTGGCAAATCTCCATGTCGTCATCTTTTTTGGTTGCTGTAAACCGGCATGACGTCATTAGTTTTGGTTACTGTAAACCGGCATGACGTCATTATGAAATTCATAACACCCTCTTAATGACAGCTCCTGGATTCGCGCATCTGACCTAGCTCGGTTGCCTTATAAATAAGACCGAAGGGTCATTTCCTTTTTCTTCCCTTCGTCCCTTCTTCTTCTTCTTCCTCACGTCGCCGGCTTTGGAGCTGCGCCACCACCGTCGACCTCTGCCTCATCTCGGGCCGCTGCATCAACCTGAACGTACCAGAGTGTTGCGGCGTCTTTCCGCATCTCCTCCGTTCTCGGTAAGTTCTCTCTCCTTCTTAACCTAGATCTGTTCTTAGGGTTCCATGTTCTTGCTATGTTCATTGCGTGTTCATGGCTGTTCTCTGACCTTGAATGCATCTGTGAACTCTTGCTGTGCTTAATAGCGATCCCTTTAGTATCCGCTTGCTATTTCTCATCCAAACTCATAAATCTCCCGCACATATCTGCTCAATGGTTCACTTTTGTTTCCGCCTTAGTTTTCGAAATATTTCCTGTTTTTGTGAGCTTGCTGTAGATCTGCGGCTGTAACACGATTTTGTGAAATTTGTTTCTGCATAACTAGTTATCCATAGTTTCAATTGCTTCCGATGCTTAGGCCAGGCGGTTTAACTTCACCATAGAGAAAAAATTGCTAAACCGGTATATATGTCATTAGTCCCCTGGTTGAACCGCCAGAGTCCATCTGATACCGCGTTGTAGAAGACCGGTTTATGGGTACTGCCTCTGGTTTACCGTAATTAGATCAACACCTTTTTATCCGGCATGTCCTTGAACCGGATCACTTTTTTCTTGTAGATCTCGTCATGGCCAAACAAGTGTACGAGTGCAACTGGGTTCCCTCCCGTGTCACAGAATCACAGCTGAACGATCTAGTCCTGATCGGCGCTTTGGATAGCAAAGATACGATTCACTGGAGGGTTCCTGGAGATGAATGTCCTCCTACGCCCCAGGAAGAAGAGGTCGTGGTTTTCGTAGATCATATGGCCCGGGGCTTCAAACCGCCCGGCTCTAAATTTTACCGGGATGTGTTAGCCAACTTTCAACTCCGTCCACAGGATATTGGACCCAACTCCGTCACCAATCTATGTCACTTTCAAGTACTTTCTGAGGCATACCTTCAAGAGGAACCTTCAGTCGAGTTATTTAGAGATCTCTTTCATCTGAACCGCCGTACTGAATTCACTGACGGCCCTAATACCGAACTGGGCGGTATGGCCATTTAGAAAAGGAAAGAAATCACCTATCCCCACGTCAAACTCCATACTCACCCCAAGGAATGGAACGCAACTTGGTTTTACTGCAAGGATACATCTCCTGACAATGAAAATCCCTTGCCTGGCTTCCGTCCGGAACGGCTCAGCAACACTCACCCTTTTCCACAAAGGCTAAGCGCCAAGGAGAGAATTAAATATGCTCCTCAACTGTCCAAGCTCCGGGCCTTCATGGCCAATGGTTTAACAGGAATAGACCTTGCACGCTGCTGGATATCATGGAGCATTTTACCTCTAAGACGGCGCCCAAATTTGATGTGTGAGTATACTGATAGTGTCGATGACCCACTCCGACACACTAAAATCCAACTCCCTGATGACGAAGTCACAGAATCTATGAAAAAGATGCTGAATGAACCGGAGCACCTCTGTGCTCAAACCGGTCTGCTTCCTTACTGCACCACCAACAAACCGCCAGCGGTAATATTTTAATTGCTCTATTGCTGAACCGGTTTACTATTTTATATGTTCAACGTTTAATTACTGTTGATCCAGGGTGATAATCCGTTTTGGAGTAAGAAACTTCCTCAAGACAAAACGGAGAAGGCAGGACGGCCAACCCGGCCCAAGACCAAGGTTATCAAGAAACCAGCTCATAAGAGAAAAACCACCGCTTCATCTGACCCAGCCATTGATGATGATGTGGGTAATCCGGATCTTGAGGTAGAACTTGATTCACTTGGCTTGCTTTTTACACGCCTTATTGATGATAATGCTTGTCAGGATGACGCTGAAGCCAGCAATGCGGGTTTCGTTGAGGTAACCATTCTCTCTTCCGATTCAGAAATCCTGCCTTTGCCAAAATTTCGCCGGGCAAACCGGAAAATTAAATTTTCTCATCCTCTTGCTTATCTGGATTCCCAATTTCTTATGAAGACCCAGCAACACGAAGCTCGCCGCACAACCCGGCACAGTGGCCAGGTAGTTACCTCTGCCGGTTTACCAAACAGTCCAGTTCGAAAACGCCGCTCCGAGGTCTCCGACCTTTTTATTGATTTAAATCGTAAAGCGGGTTTCTTCCGTCAACCTCTTAATCCATCCGACTCCGATTATCAGGTCACTTCTCATTCATCATCTGGTGAATCGTCGGCCACCCAGCTACCACCTTTGAAAACAGTTGCTGGGTAAGTTAAACCAAACATATGCTTCCAGTATACTGCGCAATGGCTTACACTTTTCCTTGATTTTTTATTTTTCTTTCAGGGCTAAACCGAAACCAAGCAAGAAGGCCCGCCTGGATAGAGCGGCTGAAGAAGATGTGGCCCCAGAACATGACCAAGCACCTGATCATGAAGTGTTTACTTGTGAAGATATCCCCAATGATCCTCCTCTGCAAGACGACATTATCCCTGAAGAAGGTCCTATTCATATTCCAGCCTCTGCTGATCCGCCTGCCAGCTCTGTCCAGATTGAGAAATCCCACACTCCTGCTGACAAATCGGCCGCACCAACCCAAACCGGCGAGTCAAAAGATGATGATGTTGTGATTACCGGCATAGGCCGCTCTGAACCTGGGAATCCTGCCACCCTTACCAGGCATACCATCAAAGAGGATTCTTCCCCTTTGAACAAAGGAAAATGGGATGTTGAATTAGAGACATACGCCAATCTGAATGCTCAAGATCTTCACTCTAGCTATTTAAACCGGCTTTATACTAGCCGTGACTGTGAAGCTGGCTTGGTCAAAATGATGAGGGATAAATTTGAGGTAAATTCCTTTTTTCCTTTCTGCCATTGCATTCATCCTTGTAACCCCCAAGGGCCGGTTTGTGACCTTGGTCAAACCGGGACTTGATCCTGAATATTTTTTGAAATCCGTTGGTATAACCCTCGAGGGCCGGTCTAACTTAGCATAAGTAAACCGGGGCTCAAAAATAAAAGCTGTCCTTAGAACATAACTTGATCAAATAGCCATTAGCCCCCAAGTGCCAAGTTGAATACTTGTATTGAGCTTGGGACTTTGTAATCTAGCAATATACAAAAAATTGAAGGTGCATTAGCCCCCAAGTATCAGGCATATAACTTTTGTTATGTGGTTGATACTTCCATTTCTTGGATCGTCTGTGCAAAGCTTAAAATGCCATCTGTATGCAGGCTAAAGTGAAAATCAAGGAGGACCAGATTGCCGATTTGCAGGAGGCCCTAAAGACCCAGCAGGCTGAAACAGATAAGGCCAAGCAAGAATTAACCAGCGCTTTGAGCACTGCGGAACGGCTGAAAGAAAGCTTCAAGAAAGAACGGGCTGACTGGGCCACTGAGAAGGCCGGTTTAACAAAAAGAACGGAAAATGCTGAAGCGGCCCTTAAACCGGTGGTGGATGAACTGACGGCCGTACAGCGGCAAATACACTCCATGACTGCTGCAATCTTTGGTAAGCTCCTTGTAATTTCTGTGATAAATTTGAACCTACTGTATCGTAAATCCGGTTTGAGACCATTCCAATCTTGTTGTAGGCACACGCATTGGGCATTTAGGAAATGATGTGCGGAAGAAATTGAAAGCTGCTTACACCTTGGTGGAACAATTGTATACCGGAGCCCAATGAATCATCACCACAGCTTCTCACAACAATCCGGCACCCTCTTTAATCCAGGACACGCTTAACAAGTTGTCAATGCTTCCAGCCCGGATTGAGGAGCTGAAAAAATCCGCTACTCGAACCGGAGCTATCAATGCCTTAATCCGGGCAAAGGCATGGGTTCCCGACTTTGATCCTGTGGAAGCAGCTCAAGGCTATCCCAGTCTGAAAGAAGATGGCTCTGAATTCAACGAAGAAGATTTAAGGGCCATAAACCGTGCAGTGCGCCCTCTGGCTTGCCAGCTAGCTGAAGAGGCAGATTTGACGCATTATCAAGCGCAATATAATAATCAAAACAAGCGAATGCCTGCCCCAACTGTTGAAGTGGAGAATCTGATTCCTCCAATCCGTAAGCACACTTACGCCCCTGATATTGAACCGTCTTCCCTGATCCATGAAGAGGCTGTTTTCCAAGCTTTAATGGGAATCGACTGGACCACTGTTGATTTCCAGCCAATGGGTAGAGACGAGGAAGCTGAAGCGGCGGAGGATGAGGAGCAGGCTTGAACCGGAAGCCGATTTGAAGAGCTATTTGCAACATCCTTCCACAAAATAATGATTTTGTTTGAGCACCATGCCGCCTTGTAATAGGATAGTTAAAACTTCTGTCTGGAATATGCCTTCGTGCATAAGTACTGGAGTTTTTGCTTGAAAAACTTAAATTCATATTTCCTGCAATCAAAAAAAATTTGAACTTCGGTGGCGGTTATACCGTCAGCCGGATTATGATCTTGATATGTGTATCAGTAATACAACAAATAGATGATACATAAATACCTGCCATGTTTGACCATAAAGCTGGCTTTAACCAAGCCTGAAGCGGTGGTTTTCTAAACCATTACTGTCAAAAAGGGAGAAAGTAGCGCCCGTACAGACCGTACTGACTTAATACGAGCCCCCTGGTTACTCCATGATGTTAACAGGGAAAAGGTAAACCAGGAAGACTCCTCCGGATTAAAAGGGGGATCAAAAATCATTGGCTGAACCGGAAAAAATATGGTTGTTGACACAAAGAAATCCAACAAAAGCAAAGAACGAACAAACCATGAAAACAACATGGAAGCAAAAGTAATGATAAAAACCATTTGCAAAAATATGCTATACTGAGCTGTTCAGATGGTATTACCATGGTCGGACAGGATCAAGGCCCCCAATAGGAGTGACAATGATTCAAGTCAGCCAGGTCCCCAAATGACTCGTGGCATATATGCCAGATCAAGAGGCGTGGCAATGGTTCGGGCCCGACCATGCCCCCAAGTGATTTTGTGGCCTTAGGCCGACCAAGAGGTGTAACTGGTTCAGACTTGACCAAGTCCCCAAATGATCTGGTGGCTGTCGCCTATCAAAGGGTGTTCGTTGGTTCGGACACGACCAAGGCCCCCAGTGATATATAAAAGACAAATGTCAAGGGGTAAACCGGAGGCCGCTTTAAACAGAACCACTCCGTGTAACCTCGCATGATGAGAAAGACAGAGACCCCGCTTTAACTGAGGCTCCGGTTTGATATATCAAAGATAATATATACATTGTCATGATATGTACATAGATAGAGCCGATGGCTCAAGTATAGTAAGGCCGAAGATGAGCTATATTCCACGGCCTGTTGGTCTCCTCTTCTGATGTACGTGAGTCTTGATGTCCTCGAATATCAATCAGATAGTACGACCCGTTGTGCAAATTTTTGCTGACCACGAAAGGTCCCTCCCAAGGTGGGGATAACTTGTGCATATCCGTTTGATCTTGGATGAGTCGAAGCACCAAATCTCCTTCTTGAAAAGTTCTGGTTCTAACCCGACGACTGTGATAGCGACGAAGATCTTGCTGGTAAATCGCCGAACGGGCAGCCGCTATATCACGCTCCTCGTCCAATAGGTCCAAAGCGTCTTGCCGTGCTGTCTCATTGTCTGCTTCAACATAGGCTGCCACACGAGGCGAACCGTGCCGGATGTCACTAGGGAGAACTGCCTCTGCTCCATTGACCATGAAAAATGGCATGTATCCTGTGGACCGGTTTGGCGTAGTATTGATACTCCATAACACAGATGGTAGCTCTGATACCCAACATCCTGGTGTTCTTTGCAATGGGACCAAAAGTCGGGGTTTGATGCCTCGCAAGATTTCCTGATTAGCTCGTTCTACCTGTCCATTGGACTGGGGGTGTGCCACTGACGACACGTCAAGTCGGATGTGCTCATGTTCACAGAACTCCTTCATAGCACCCTTGGATAAATTGGTACCATTGTCAGTAATGATACTATGTGGAAAACCAAACCGGAAAATCACCTTCTTGATGAACTGCACTGCTGTTGCTGCATCACACTTGCTGACAGGCTCCGCTTCAACCCACTTGGTAAATTTGTCGACTGCCACCAAAAGGTGGGTTTTCTTATCCTTGGATCTTTTAAAAGGCCCAACCATATCCAGCCCCCAAGTTGCAAACGGCCATGTTATTGGGATCATCCTCAATTCTTGAGCCGGCACATGAGCACGCCTTGAAAATTTCTGACATCCATCACACCGTTTAACCAAGTCCTCCGCATCAGCATGCGCTGTCAACCAGTAGAACCCGTGACGAAACGCCTTTGCCACCAGAGACTTTGAACCGGCGTGGTGCCCACAATCCCCTTCATGGATTTCTCTTAAGATTTCACAGCCTTCCTCAGGAGAAACACAACGTTGAAACGCCCCTGATACACTGCAATGATGTAATTCACCATTGACAATCGTCATAGACTTGGATCGCCGGACTATCTGCCTGGCCAGAATCTCATCCTCTGGTAACTCCCCCCGGTTCATGTACGCAAGATAAGGAACTGTCCAATCCGGAATAACATGCAGGGCTGCCACCAATTGAGCCTCCGGATCAGGAATAGCCAAATCCACCTCACCTGGGAGCTTGACTGACGGGTTGTGCAACACGTCCAAAAAGACGTTAGGCGGGACCGGTTTACGCTGAGAGCCCAACCGGCTTAAAGCATCCGCCGCTTCATTCTTCCGACGGTCCACATGATCCACTTGATAACCCTTGAAACAACCTGCAATATTATCCACTTCACGACGATATGCAGCCATGAGCGGGTCCTTAGAATCCCAAATGCCAGACACCTGTTGAGCCACTAGGTTCGAGTCACCAAAGCACTTAACCCGGCTTAAATTCATCTCTTTAGCCATCCGGAGACCATGGAGCAAGGCCTCGTACTCAGCTGCATTATTAGTACAAGGGAACATTAAGCGGAGAACATAGCAAAACTTATCACCTCGTGGGGAAGTTAATACGACCCCAGCCCCCGAGCCTTCCAATTGCCTGGATCCGTCAAAATGAATAGTCCAATATGTGTGATCCGGCTTCTCCTCTGGTGCTTGTAACTCCGTCCAATCATTGATGAAATCAACAAGTGCTTGAGACTTTACCGCCGTCCGAGGCACGTACTTCAGTCCGTGTGGCCCAAGCTCTATAGCCCACTTGGCAATTCGGCCAGTTGCCTCCCGATTCTGTATAATATCACCCAAGGGAGCTGAACTGACCACTGTGATGGGGTGCCCTTGAAAATACTGCTTCAACTTCCGACTAGCCATAAAAACACCATAGACCAGCTTCTGCCAATGCGGATACCTTTGCTTGGATTCAATAAGCACCTCGCTGATATAATAAACCGGCCGCTGAACCGGATATTCCTTGCCTGCCTCTTTGCTTTCCACCACAATAGCCACGCTAACTACCCGAGCATTAGCCGCTACGTATAATAATAGTGGCTCCTTGTCGACCGGAGCTGCAAGAACAGGCGGATTGGCTAACTGCCGCTTTAGGTCCTCAAATGCCTCATCAGCAGCTGGACTCCAGACGAAATTGTCTGTCTTCCTCAGCATTTGATACAAAGGGATAGCCTTCTCCCCGAGGCGGCTGATAAACCGGCTCAGTGCAGCGATTCGGCCCGCCAAACGCTGAACATAGTTGATACACTTCGGTTTAGCTAGGGATACAATAGCCGTAATCTTCTCCGGATTAGCCTCAATTCCTCTGTTAGACACCAGGAAACCCAGTAACTTGCCTGCCGGAACACCAAAAACACACTTGGCCGGATTAAGCATCATCCTGTAAGCTCGCAAGTTGTCGAAGGTCTCCTTCAAATCATCCACCAGCGTCTCCTTCTGTCTTGATTTTACTACAATATCATCCACATAGGCGTGCACATTGCGGCCGATCTGCTCATGCAAGCAATTCTGTACACACTGTTGATAGGTGGCTTGGGCACTCTTGAGCCCGAAGGGCATAGATACATAGCAGAAGGCTCCAAAGGGAGTAATAAATGCCGTTTTCTCCTGATCTTTAACCACCATCTTAATCTGATGATATCCATAGTATGCATCCAAAAAACTCAAACGCTCACAACCCACCGTGGCATCAATGATCTGATCAATACGGGGGAGGGCAAAAGGATCTGCCGGACAGGCTTTGTTAAGACCTGTGTAATCCACACACATACGCCAAGTACCGTTTTTCTTAAGAACCAGCACCGGATTAGCAAGCCACTCTGGATGGAACACCTCAATAATAAAACTAGCTGCTAAAAGCCTGGCCACCTCCTCTCCAATGGCTTTGCGTCTTTCTTCGTTAAACCGGTGGAGGAACTGTTTCACCGGTTTATACTTAGGATCCACATTAAGAGTGTGCTCAGGGAGTTCCCTCGGTACACCTGGCATGTCAGACGGCTTCCATGCAAAAATGTCCCGATTCTCACGGATGAACTCGATGAGCGCGCTTTCCTATTTGGGATCCAGGTTGGCACTGATAGTGAACTGCTTGGACGAATCGCCGGGCACGAAGTCAACAAGCTTGGTCTCAGCTGCCGATTTGAACTTCAGATCTGAATCATGCTCTGTAGTTGGCTTCTTTAAAGGGGTCATATCCGCCGGATCAACATTGTCCTTATAATACTTCAACTCCTCCGTGGCACAGACTGACTCTGCATAAGCCGCATCACCCTCTTCACATTCCAAAGCGATCCTATGGTTCCCGTGAACTGTTATCGTCCCCTTGTAACCCGGCATCTTGAGCTGTAAATAGATATAACAAGGCCGCGCCATGAACTTGGCATAAGCCGGCCGCCCAAACAGGGCGTGATACGGGCTCCAGATCTTCACCACTTCGAAGTTTAATTTTTCCGACCGAGAATCGTGCTCATCCCCAAAAGCCACATCTAGGGTTATCTTGCCAACAGGATATGCAGATTTGCCTGGCACAACACCATGGAATACCGTATTCGACGGTCTGAGATCCTTGTCTGTTAGTCCCATGCGCCGAAATGTCTCATAGTATAGTATGTTAATACTGCTTCCTCCATCCATGAGCACCTTGGTGAACTTATAACCCCCCACCTGAGGGTCCACTACTAATGCTAACTGGCCCGGATTATCAACCCGGGGCGGGTGATCTTCTCTGCTCCACACGATGGGCTGCTCTGACCAGCGTAAGTAACGTGGTAAGGCCGGTTCAACAGAATTCACCGCTCGCTTGTGGAGTTTTCGGTCGCGCTTATCCAAGCCAGTTGTGAAGACATGGTATTGCCCATTGCTCAACTACTTTGGCTGGCTCTGATAACCTGACTGCTGCTGCTGCTGCTGGCCGTTCTGATTACTCTGGCTATTGTGAGCACCCTGATTGAAACCTGAACCGGAAGCTCCATCGTGACCAGGGCCGTGTAAACCGGATCCTGAACCGCCACCTGACCCATGGTCATACCGGAAAGCATTAGAGTTTTTAAACTCCCGCATAATATAACAATCCATCCAAAGGTGGTTAGCTGGTGTCTCCTTCATCCCGTGCTTTGGGCAAGGCTGATTCAACAAATAATTCAAACGGCTTGCGTTAGGATTGGGGGTCCCATTACGATCTGCCGCTTTACCTCTATGCCGCTGCCCCCTGTCCTGTGCATTAGCGTTGGCCACAAAATCCATGCTACCCTCCGCCTTGCGTTTGCCTCCGTTTCCATGACCCGCCGGTTTGTACTGCTGCTGTTTAGAGTTGCTATTCTTCCTTCCCTTCCCTGTTTCATCATCATCAGGTTGGGGATCCTTGGTACTGTCCGAATCGGCATACTTTACTAAAGCAGCCATGAGGGTTCCCATGTCATTACAGAACCGCTTCATGCATCCCAATTTCAATTTTAGAGGCTCAAACCGGTAGTTGCCTTCCAGAGTTAAGATCGCAGAATCAGCATTAATCCTGTCAGATGAGTGCAAAATTTCCGAAACGCGGCGCACCCAACGGGTCGTTGATTCTCCTTCCTCCTGGACACAAGCCGCCAGGTCTACTATGGACTTGGGCTGCTTACATGTATCCTTAAAATTCTGTATAAACCGGGCCCGCAACTGGGCCCATGAGCTGATAGAATTGGGTGGCAGGCTCTTTAACCAAGTACGAGTCGTGCCCTCAAGCATCATGGTGAAGTATTTCGCACATGCGGCCTCATCCACGTCCAGCATCTCCATGGCCATCTCATAACTCTCTACCCATGCTTCAGGGGGTAAATCAGCGGTGTAATTCGGCACCTTGCGTGGACCCTTGAAATCTTTGGGCAGGCGCACATTACGTAAAGCTGGGATTAAGCAAGGCACTCCCAAAGCGGATGTGATCCCTGGTCCGGCAAAGGTTGTAGAACGAACCGGTGTAAATTGGCCCGCATTATCCTGTGCTGCTAACTCGGCCTCCCTTTGTGCCCGGGCCCGGTCCACCACATCCTGAGCATCTCCAACACCACCTGCCGGGTTATTACCACGGGCCGCTTCACGGCCTCGCGCATTGCTTGATATGGCCGGTTCCTCCATGCGCCTGCTATAGCTCCGGCCCGAACGGGGCGTAGAATGAATCTGATCACGGCTGTATGAGTATGCCTCCTGCTGAATCAGCGCAGTCCGAAGAAGCTCCTTAACCCGGCGTGTCTCTATCGCTTGCGGAGAATCCCCTTCGACTGGGATGGCCTCTAACCATGCAGCGGCCGCAACAAGGTTGTCCATAGGATTAGAATAATGACCTGGGGGTGTCTGGACCGGCGGAAAATTCATAATGTTCTGCTGAGGGGGTTCCATCAGGCGAGGTTGGACCGGCTCCCCTGGTCCTGGTGCCTCGATCCGGTTTGTCTCCGGGTACTGCGGCGGATTACTGGGCCCAGCCCCTGGAGTGTGAAAGAGATTTCGGGGGTCAAACCCTGACGGCAGGCGTGATCTGTGCTTCCGCTTCAAAACCTCCTGTGATGCGTTCTGGTCAAGCATGAGTTTATAGGCCTGGGCGTCCAAAGCGGCCCGTTCTGCAGTCATCCTGTCTTTTTCTGCTGCCAGATCCGCTTTGGCTTGCATGATCTGCTCTTTCACCTTTGCGATTTCTGCATTATGGGCCTCCTGATCCGCCGGATTGTCCTCTGCCATAAGCGCAGCTAGTGCATCAAACAAATCAGTTAGAACTTGAACCGGCGGGCGCACAAGGCCTCCTGCCCCTGCTGCGGCTGCTGCTGCTGATCCGGAGAGCATTGCTGCGGCGGTCGAAGAGTGATTCGCCGCCTGTGTGCCGGCCATGAATATTCCAACCCGGTTGACCTGGCCTGGGGGGTCCGGAATACTGTCGCCATTGGAACAGCCCCTAATCTGGTCGTCTTGCAACTGGTATAGCGATTCGGTCTCTCCGGTCGAGGACTCGTTATCAGAATAGACAACGGTCTCATTACCGTGTTCTGACTCGTCCTCACGCTCACCTTCGTGGACGACTCCAACGAAGACACGCTTCACGGCCGGTTTAACCCGGGTAGATCTCGCACGCTGAGCCGTCTCGATGAGGTTGGTGCAGATGTCCGGCTCAGGCCCAGGCTCACCGATTTTGCCAATGAAAACGTGTATGCCACCAAAGGGGACCCGGTACCCGTACTCGATTGACTCGGCCTCGGGACCCCATCCTGCGTCGTCGATGTAGATCCTGCCCCGACGACTCTTGGTTATTCGGCCCACAACATAGCCTTCGAGTCCCTTGAGCTTGCCCTCCAAGATCGTTAAACCATCGTGCGATGGCCCCACGGTGGGCGCCAACTGTCGTGGATTTGTCACGGCAGATGTCCTAGCGAAAGGACTTAGTCGTGGAGCCATCGCTACGAGTTTACTTGAAGGGGTTTAAAGCAGACACAAGGACACGAGGATTTTATACTAGTTCGGCCCCTTCGATGAAGGTAAAAGCCTACGTCTAGTTGTGATGGAATTGATATGATCTCGATGGCTAGGGAGCAAACAAGCTTCGCCTAGGCTCGAGTTGTGGTTGTCTGCCTTGAACCGGCACCGGGTCGCCCCCTTATATACACGGGTGGCGCCCGTCGGTCCATAGAGTCCTAACCGGTTCATACTCGTACCCTGGTTGCTATCTCTCCATTCCTTACTTACAATACAAGTCATACATCAGGCCGGTTTACGGCTACATGCTCTAACCGACTACAGGCCCTGGGCCTTCATCAGTTTACACCACTAATGAAGTTAACCCGGCCCAAGTAAGCCGGTTTAGGCCTAGTGGTAATATCCCCAACAATAAGCGTAAACCAATATATGGAAAGCTCGTAGGCATTGGATCAATGATGGATTATTATGCCGGATGCAGTTCAGCATGTAACAGTCATAACATAGGGTGACACAGAACTAGCTCCAATTCATCAATGTAATGCAGGCATGTATTCCGAATATAGTCATACGTGCTTATGGAAAAGAACTTGCATGACATCTTTTGTCCTACCCTCCCGTGGCAGTGGGGTCCTAATGGAAACTAAGGGATATTAAGGCCTCCTTTTAGTAGAGAACCGGAACCAAGCATTAGCACATAGTGAATATATGAACTCCTCAAACTACGGTCATCACCGGTAAGTTCACTTCGGGGTTAACGGATCATAACACATAATAGGTGACTATAGACTTGCAAGATAGGATCAGGAACTCTCATATATTGATGAAAACATAATAGGTTCAGATCTGAAATCATGGCACTCGGGCCCTAGTGACAAGCATTAAGCACAGCAAAGTCATAGCAACATAAATCTTAGAACATAGTGGATACTAGGGATCAAACCATAACAAAACTAACTCGATTACATGATAAATCTCATCCAACCCATCACCGTCCAGCAAGCCTACGATGGAATTACTCATGCACGGCGGTGAGCATCATGAAATTGGTGATGGAGGATGGTTGATGATGACGACAGTGACGAATCCCCCTCTCCGGAGCCTCGAACGGACTCCAGATCAGCCCTCCTGGGAGGTTTTAGGGCTTGGCAACGGCTCCGTATCGTAAAACGCGATGAAATCTTCTCTCCTATTTTTTTCTCCCCGATAGCAGTTATATAGAGTTGGAGTTGGAGTCGGGAGGTCTCCAGGGGGCCCACGAGGTAGGGGGGTGCGCCCTAGGGGGGGGCGCCCCCCACCCTCGTGGCAAGGGTGTGGCCCCCCTGGTCTTCATCTTTGGCGAGGATTTTTATTATTTATTGTAAGATATTCCGTGGAGTTTCAGGTCATTCTGAAAGCTTTTGTTTTCTGCACATAAAACAACATCATGGCAATTCTTCTGAAAACAGCGTCAGTCCAGGTTAGTTCCATTCAAATCATACAAGTTAGAGTCCAAAAGAAGGGCAACAGTGTTTGGAAAAGTAGATACGACAAAGAAGTATCACTCACATACAACGGGTACAAGCCAGTTTTGCACACGCAGAATACTCGGGTTAAACTTGATGAGCCTAGCATATGCAGATATGGCCTCGAAACACTGAGACCGAAAGGTCAAGCGTGAATCATATAGTAGATATTGAAGGAAATATGCCCTAGAGGCAATAATAAAGTTGTTATTTATATTTCCTTATATCATGATAAATGTTTATTATTCATGCTAGAATTGTATTAACCGGAAACTTAGTACATGTGTGAATACATAGACAAACAGAGTGTCACTAGTTTGCGTCTACTTGACTAGCTCGTTGAATCAATGATGGTTATGTTTCCTAACCATAGACATGAGTTGTCATTTGATTAACGGGATCAAATCATTAGAGAATGATGTGATTGACTTGACCTATCCGTTAGCTTAGCACGATGGTCGTTTAGTTTGTTGCTATTGCTTTCTCCATGACTTATACATGTTACTATGACTATGAGATTATGCAACTCCTGAGTACCGGAGGAACACTTTGTGTGCTACCAAACGTCACAACATAACTGGGTGATTATAAAGGAGCTCTACAGGTGCCTCCGATGGTGCTTGCTGAGTTGGCATAGATCGAGATTAGGATTTGTCACTCCGATTGTCGGAGAGGTATCTCTGGGCCCTCTCAGTAATGCACATCACTATAAGCCTTGCAAGCATGTGACTAATGAGTTAGTTGCGGGATGATGCATTACGGAATGAGTAAAGAGACTTGCCTGTAACGAGATTGAACTAGGTATTGAGATACCGACGATCGAATCTCGGGCAAGTAACATACCGATGACAAAGGGAACAACGTATGTTGTTATGCGGTTTGACTGATAAAGATCTTCGTAGAATATGTAGGAACCAATATGATCATCCAGGTTCCGTTATTGGTAACTGACCAGAGATGAGTCTCGGTCATGTCTACATAGTTCTCGAACCCGTAGGGTCCGCATGCTTAAAATTCGGTGACGATCGATAATATGAGTTTATGTGTTTTGATGTACCGAAGGTAGTTCGGAGTCCCGGATATGATCACAGACATGACGAGGAGTCTCGAAATGGTCAAGACTTAAAGATTGATATATTGGAACCCTATATTTGGACATCGGAATAGTTCCGGGTGAAATCAGGATTTTACCGGAGTGCCGGGGGGGTTACCGGAACCCCCCGGGGGTTAATGGGCCTTGTTGGGCCCTAGTGGAGAGAGAGAGGGGCCGGCCAAGGCAGGCCACGCGCCCCTCCCCTTGAGTCCTAATAGGACAAGGAGGGGGGGCGGTGCCCCCCTTGCCTTTCCCCTCTCCCACTCCTTGCTTCCCATCCTAGTGGGACTAGGAAAGGGGAGTCCTACTCCCACTAGGAGTAGGACTCCTCCTCTTGGCGTGCCCTACTAGGGCCGGCCAGCCTCCCCCTTGCTTCTTTATATAGGGGGGCAGGGGGCACCCCAAGACACACAAGTTGATCAGTTGATCTTTTAGCCGTGTGCGGTGCCCCCTCCACCATAATCCACCTCAGTCATATCGTAGCGATGCTTAGGCGAAGCCCTGCGTCGGCAGCATCATCATCACCGTCATCACGCTGTCGTGCTGATGGAACTCTCCCTCGAAGCTCATCTGGATTGGAGTTCATGGGACGTCACCGAGCTGAACGTGTGCTGAATTCGAAGGTGCCGTACGTTCAGTACTTGGATCGGTCGGATCGTGAAGACGTACGACTACATCAACCGCGTTCTCATAACGCTTCCTCTTACGGTCTACGAGGGTACGTGGACGACACTCTCCCCTCTCATTGATATGCATCACCATGATCCTGCGTGTGCGCATGAATTTTTTTGAAATTACTACGTTCCCCAACAGTGGCATCCGAGCCAGGTTTATGCATAGATGTTATATGCACGAGTAGAACACAAAGGAGTTGTGGGCGTGGGTATATACATATTTCTTGCCGTCACTAGTTGATTCTTGATTCAGCGGCATTGTTGGATGAAGCGGCCCAGACCGACATTACACGTACGCTTACGCGAGACTGGTTCTACCGACTTGCTTCGCACACAGGTGGCTAGTGGGTGTCTATTTCTCCGGCTTTATTTGAATCGGATTCAATGAATAGGGTTCTTTCTGAAGATCAAAAATCAATCACTATACCGCGTTGTGGTTTTTGATGCATAGGTAAGAACGGTTCTTCCTCAGCCTGTAGCAGCCACGTAAAACTTGCAACAACAAAGTAGAGGACATCTAACTCGTTTTTGCAGGGCATGTTGTGATGTGATATGGTCAAGACATGATGCTAAATTTTATTGTATGAGATGATCATGTTTTGTAACACAGTTATCGGCAACTGGCAGGAGCCACATGGTTGTCGCTTTATTGTATGAAATGCAATCGCCATGTAATTGCTTTTACTTTATCACTAAGCGGTAGACATAGTCGTGGAGGCAATAGTTGGCGTGACAACAATGATGCTTCGATGGAGATCAAGGTGTCAAGCCGGTGATGATGGTGATCATGACGGTGCTTTGGAGATGGAGATCAAAGGCACAAGATGATGATGGCCATATCATATCACTTATATTGATTACATGTGATGTTTATCTTTTATGCATCTTATTTTGCTTAGATCGACGGTAGCATTATAAGAAGATCTCTCACTAAATTTCAAGGTATAAGTGTTCTCCCTGAGTATGCACCATTGCGAAAGTTCGTCGTGCCGAGACACCACGTGATGATCGGGTGTGATAAGCTCTACGTTCACATACAACAGGTGCAAGCCAGTTTTGCACATGCAGAATACTCGGGTTAAACTTGACGAGCCTAGCATATGCAGATATGGCCCCGGAACACTGGGACCGAAAGGTCGAGCGTGAACCATATAGTAGATATGATTAACATAGTGATGTTCACCATTGAAAACTACTCCATCTCACGTGATCACTTAGTACTTGATAGTATTTTGCATGAACTTAGTACATGATCAAAATAGTGGGAGTTCTTAAGTAATATGATTAATTGAACTTTAATTTATCAAGAACTTAGTACTTGATAGTATTTTGCATGTCTATGTTGTTGTAGATAGATTGCCCGTGTTGTTGTTCCGTAGAATTTTAATGTGTTCCTTGAGAAAGCAAAGTTGAAAGATGATGGTAGCAATTACACGGACTGGGTCCGCAACTTGAGGATTATCCTCATTGCTGCACAGAAGAATTACGTCTTGGAAGCACCGCTAGGTGTACCACCTGCGCCAGCAACTGTAGACATTGTGAATGCCTGACAGTCGCGTGTTGATGACTACTCGATAGTTCAGTGTGCCATGCTTTCACTACAAAAAATACACTTCCATGATGATACGTGTTTGTCATAGTAGGTCGCTTTTTTGTCATGCATGTACATCCATGACAAATTTATGACAGAATCAAGATAGTCATACCTGTGCTGTCGTAGAAGTGTTCCATGACATTACCAAAATTATCATCATGGAAGTGTCCACTTCCATGACGATAAATCGCGCGTCACAGAAGTGCTTTCGTCAAGGGTGACCGACACGTGGCATCCACCATAACGGAATGTCGTTAAGCTATCGGGTCGGGTTTTGGATCCGATAACCCGTTAACAGCCCCGACCAATGGGAAATTTCCACGTGTAAAATTCTTATTGGCCGGACGAAACACGTGTCAGCTCCTCAGTGGGTCAGATAGGCGCCTATGATACGTCGACACGTGGCAAGGCCCAACAGAGGCCCATTCCTGTGAAAAGGTCGGCCCGTTTGACTTGGTCAAAAGGTGGCGGGCCGGCCCATGGAAAGCCTGTTAACGGCATGTTCGCATATAGCCCATTTACAGCCCGCTAACCCAAGGCCCGTTACGCCCTATCCGAATTAGGCCTAGTAGCGTCATCTAGGCCATCCAATATGATTCTAGCCCGTTTTCACTTATGGCCCATGTATGGCCCATGACGTCTTTCGGCCCATATGAGGCCCTATGTAACTCTTGGCCTATTAACGGCCCGTGGTGAAACTGGCCCGTAATGAACAATGTATCACTTTACACCCATTAACGGCCCGTGGTGAAACTGGCCCATAATGAACAGTGTATCACTTTATACCCATTAACGGCCCGTTATTCCGTTGGGCCGTTTCCAACCCATGTTATCTTTCGGCCTTCTCAGAGCCATTTATTCTTGGGCTCATTTCCAGCATTCGTTTACTTACGGTCCGTTACTGTCATTTTCTGCTTGTGGTTAAAGTCGGCCCGTTTGTGGTCCGTTAATACGTTGGGCCGTTTTCATAGCGTCATCAAATATGGCCTATTAACGATGGCCCGTTACGGTCGGCCCATGAATGGACGATTCCAACTCTAGCCCGTTTACGGCCATAATGCGGCCTGTTATTGGCCCATGTTTAGCCAATTGATCATACGGCCCGTATAAGGCCCATTGATGATATGGCCCATAGAAGGCCCATTGTTTCTACGGCCCATAGAAGGCCTACTGTTTCTACGGCCCGTAGAAGGCCCACTGTTTCTACGGCCCGTAGGAGGCCCGGTGTCACTACAGTAAATATTAGCCCTTGGTTATTGTGGCCTAGTTTTAAAAAAATAGGTTATTGCAACCACTAGTTAACAGCGGAAAAAGAACTGCAATGACTACAATCAAACAAATAAACAAGACAATAAGTAAATAAATAAGCATGCAACTAACGCTAGGCTATCACGGCTATTACACATATTACATCCACTGGGCATCAAAGTTCGCCACCGGTGCAAATATAGGGAACAAAGCAGCATATCATATACACTGGCCGTCAAACTTGGCCACCAGTGCAAATAAATGCGGCAGCAAAACAAGAGCATAACTGAAACAACTTCAGAAGAGCTCAAGAAACAATATCCTGGGTATCCACCATGCTGGCAATAAGCTTAGCAAGCTGATTAGCTTTGTCCTGTTTGGTGCTAAAATCCTCCAACGCTTGCTGTTGCACCAGAAAGTATGCATCTGAATGCTCCAGGGACTTTCGCAGTCCTTTCGCTTCTTGTCGCAGCACAACTGATCGATGTCTTTCAGCTTGTAGTTGAGACTCAAGAAACCGAACTGATTCAGCCAATGAGTTTGAATAGCTTGTGCAAGTGGTAGTGGCCAGTAACTCCAACACTAAACCAAGACAGGATGTGTCACTATCCTAAACCTTATCTGGATTACTTCCTTTACCATTGCTTAATAAAGCACTCTTCCCCAATATTCTGTCAGCATTCTAAAAGAAGAAACAAGCAGACACATAACAAGTTTAGCATGTACTAGTATATGATACTCATTTCGGTGAACCAGTTCATTAGTAAGGTGGACAGGATTAAACTACCAAGTCTTCTATTGCCAAGTACTAGTACATAATGAAAGCATCAAACAAACATATATCTATGTCCTATGGTAGCAATGGAATCTTAAATTAGAACAGTTGTTCTTCAGGTTTAGGCACTTGTTCTACATGAACAGAGTACAGTAAGACGCAAGAATATAATACTTAAAAATAGAAAATTAGCTCATAGACCTTACCACACTCTTGGTTCGGGACCAGTACAGAACAAGGCGTTCCCAGTCATCGTCCAGTAAATGTGTCTCAGGAGAACGTAAGGGAATTTGATGAGTTTCTTTGCCGGTGAAGTACGTTTTCTTCAGGTAATTCCGATACTGCCACCAAGCATTCTTGAAGATAGCAGAGGTATTGGCACATGTTACCTCATCCTGAGTTTCCAAATCGGTCCTTCTCTATAGAGAAAAATGGCAAAATTTGCTCTATTATAACCATCATGGAGGTAGGATGTATGGGACAAAGCAAAGTAATTGCCATGAATAACAGTACTTACACATAACTCCTGGACAAACACCTGCAACTGGCATTTTCCTTCATCTTCAGTATAATATTTCCATGATGGGAAGATACGCACATACGATTTAACAACATCAAATGCGATAGATGCTAAACTACGACTAGCTGGTTGTGCTTCCTCCACAGGAATAAGCGTAATAACTGGTGGAGTTGGGGTTCGCCGTGATAGTACTGGCCCTTTGGGCACTAGAGCTGCCTTACTAACTGCTCTTGTTTGGGAGCTCTGTGGTGGAGATGGTGTCGTGTCAACAGGAACTGGGTTACTATCGGCTAGGGTTGGGGTTAGATTGGGTGAAGCTGGTTCTCTGTCCATCGTAGTAGGGGTACAATCTGCGACAGTTTTGGTTATCCGTGGTAGGGCTGGTTCTTGTGCATGTACAACCGAGGTGCTATCTCCACCAAGAGGTAGCACTGTTTTATTTGAAGACCGTGTTTTTAGTCCGCTAGATACTGGCATCACCCGCTCCAATTCAAATGGCTAACAAACAGGAAACATGGTTGAATGTACAGACATTGTATGAGAGACAGATGCAATAGATAGTGTGGAAAAAAGAGGGCATGAAATAGTTGACATGTATATTGTTTAACTAAAACGGATAGCATGACATAATTTCACATATATGATGTCTATCTAAACTGGATAGCATAGCATAACATAATTCAAAGGTATGATGAATAACCAAACAGGATCGCATGACATAATTCACCTACATGTTATCTAAGTAATCAGGATCGCATCATTTAATTCACATATGTGATTTATATGCTAAACAGAGGGCATTCGATATGATGTCTGAACTAAGAACATGGTGTTGAATATTGTGTATATGATGTCTAAACTATGCAATGCAAGACACCGTATGCAAGATATGAGCAGTATAACCATGCCAAGTTAGAGCATACACCTCAGTGGGGGAATAGGACTGGTCATCTGTCTCTGAATCCATCTCTAAGGAGCTATCGGGACCCAACAAGAGATCTGCTTCGACAGGTAGCACTCTCTGCTCTGAAGGCCTTGTTTTCACTCCAGAATTTTCCATCTCCCACCCAAATGGCTGATTCACAGGAAGAGTAGTTTAATGTACAAACATTGTCGACAAATGGAAATGTAATGAAGAAAAGGATGGGCAAGATATCATTCAAATATATGATGCCTAGTTAAACAGGATGGCATTGCACATTTCACATATATTATGGCTGGCTAAAAGACATGAGACTACATAATTCCCATATATGATATAGAAACTAAACAGGTGGCATGATAGAACATGTCTAAACTAAGCAGATGACATATATGATGTCAAAAGTAGGCACTGCAAGGCAACATATACATGATATGACTAACATCATCATGTCAAGGTAGAGCAAACACCTTGGGGGGTAAATAGGAGTGGTCAGCGGCGTCCGAATCCGCCTCAGAACAGATATCTTCCTCTGGATTACAATCTGGAGAGGGGTGGGGAGGGTTTGCCATTGAACCCACCATGAAGCGATGTCTGCATGACATTGTATTGCCGCGCAAAACTCTTCTCTTTTTCTCTACATGTTCAACATGACTGTGTACAATATCTGACATGCATACGAAAAAAATATGGTGAGATTATGTAAGGAGAGCATGCAGAAATTTAGAGTGATGGTAACAACCAGTGGATCGATGTTTTTCCGTTGAACCAAAATAGCCCTAATGGATCGACGTGAATGTATAGTAATAAGTGATGCAACAAGTGTACAACCTCTTTGCCGTAGCCGTGTCGACCTCAGCATCATTGGGTTGGTCGCTGAAGCAGTTGATGTAGAGGTGGCTGTCGGAGGTGTGGAGGAAGATCTGAGGAATCTGTAGACGGCGTCCAGGGCACTTCTCTGTTGTGAGGGATCGTTCTGTTGTTGGAGCAGCTCCAGTGAGCCGTAAGACGTCAAGGCTGAAGCAGCACAAGACATACATCGTCAATCTCAAGTGAGATTCTAATAGCATCTCCAATAGATGATGTAAAATGGATGTAAAATTAACATCACCAAAAACCACCTGACTACAACAGATGAGGTAAAAACTGTTGACTTTGAACTTAACTGTCGAAACTGAAATTTACTGTGGAATCTGAATGCTACTGTCGAAACTGAACGCAATGGTAGCAGAGAGGCACTTGACATGTAGTTTAGGGAGGGCCTGCAGTTCATCTTCAACCTGCACCCCCCCTGAGCCGCCAGCCACCACCGGCCGAACCGCCGGCCCCAGCGCTGCCTCGCCGCCCCGAAAAAACTCGCCACCGCCACCCCGGCGAGCCCTCTAGGCCCCCCGCCCTGAACCCTAAGATAGATAGTGGGGTACCTCTCCGGCGAGCCCTCGTCCCCGCTGTGGGTGGTTCTTCCTTAACTCCGGCAAGACCCCCAACCCCTGAAAATCGACTGACCCAAAAGTCGATTCAGTCGACTGAAGTGTGGCTTAATCGGAGCAGTGCAGTAGCACACGCGAGGGGGAGAGTAGCAGCAGATCCGGCTGGTATGGACGCCGCCGCCGAAGGGGCCTCGCACTGCGCGCAGCCGCCATGGAGATGTCGCCCGCGGTGCCGGCTTCAAGGTAGCCGCTCCATGGGGGTGCGGGATGGAGCACCTTCAGCGCCGGGAGGTCGAGTTAAGGAGAAGGTGTGATGTGATGAGTGTACAACCTCTTTGGTGGCGCCGAGTAGGCCTCGGCTTCGTCCGAGGAGTCAGTGAGGATGTTGCGGTTCCGGTGGAGCAGGTTAAGGCGGCGCTGTGGGGATGGAGGATGGCAGGCACACCATCAGCAACAACTCCGTTTTTATATATTTTGAACCATCATAATTTCCTTGCTATCCGCCAGATATAAATCAGACGGCCTGTAATGCAGGATGGCAGGCACACCATCATCAAAAACTACATTTTTTATAAGAGTAGAGATAAAACATATTAAACGTAGTATACCATGTTCATAACCACACCATGTGTATCACCATTATATATATTCACAAATCCGTCGGTTTGAAACACTATGATAAATTCTTTAAATATCCGAATTCGCCTTTTATAATGAAGTATATATGATCTCTATTCGTCTTTTATACCCACACAACCCTCTTATCTTTGTAGCTAGCGCTAACTTTCTCTTGTGCATGCACATGCCCGCATCCCTGTCACCCTCCCTCGGCATTCTCTAGCTCCATCGCGCAAATTCGTCTTTTCACTTTAGGTCGTTCACCCACGGTGTGTGTAGGCCCCCCAGCTCCTTCTTTACGGCACACATCGATTGATATGCCTCTCTAGCCAGGTGTGCCTAGCA
Organism: Triticum dicoccoides; assembly: GCF_002162155.2. NCBI lineage: Eukaryota > Viridiplantae > Streptophyta > Magnoliopsida > Poales > Poaceae > Triticum > Triticum dicoccoides. The sequence goes on from NC_041380.1 coordinate 386,875,437, forward strand.
CAAACACAAGCTTCCCCTCTTCTCTTGTCACCGTACATGCCTCACTCCCACCACTCTTTTCATCGTTTTCGTACTCGCACACTCCTCCCCTTCGATATAGTATGCCTCTCGTACCACCTCCTACATGCATCCCTCTCTCTCTATCCTTCTCCTCGTGCCTCATTTGCTTCTAACACACACATGCATGTATACCGATCGATCTCCCAACATATACCTAGATGGACTTTAACTACCCCCCCATCAATCGACGTACCTCACAAGTTATGTCTCTCTTTTTTCTTACAAAGGGCGATTGATCTTCCTATGTAGTTATGTCTGCTTACCACAGCCACATCGTCCCCCCTCATCATTCGTGCATGCCTCCTGACCCATCTCTCACACGCACGTGCACAGACAACAAGCAGCCATCTCCTCTCTTATTGATATTGCGGGCGTGCCCTCCGTTTGTCTAGCAAGCCTATCCCACCATTTGTAAGAAGCAACTCCACTACCACCCCCTCCAACACTCTAGCTCTGTCTCTCTCCCAACCTTATTCATCTCCTGCACATATGCATGGATGCCGATCGATCTCCCTTAATACATGAGGCAGATCGATCTCCTTAATACATGAGGTAGGCCTCTCTCCTCCTCCACACATATACCAGCCATTGTACCTCTATAGTTAATTGGGCCTCCCTCTTCCCCCACCACACACCGATAGTCGAGCGTTGCAGGTAGGTATCCATGCCACATAGACAAACTGCACTTGTCCCATCTCACGTTCCAGTAGGCCAGCCACTCTATATCTTTGACGTGGGCACACACAAATTCGATCGCACTCTTTGTCGATCACGCGCGCATGCACACACACACGCATCATCCCTCTCTTCGATTCTATGGACACCTCAAGCCGATGATACCTCCACTCTCTTCTCGTGGATCGCCCCCTCTATATATATGTTATATCCAGGACTCTATTTCACACACATTGCATATGTTAAATTTTTTGATTGACCCCCCCACAAAAAAACTCTCAAGAACCCACACACTATATCTCTCTAGGTTTGTATCTCTCTCACACAACCCCACGTAGGTGGTGTACGTATACAAGAAGAGAATAGGTGCACCGTGCACATACTTACGCTTCGTGCCCAGCCACACCCGCGCGGGTACATGGTGGAGCTCATTTCTCCGCAGAAGCTGAATTTGTTTTTGAAACATCAAGTGGCCAGAGACTCGAAAACTTATTTGCCCATTAATGACTTGTCAGGGCGGTGGATTTTAGTTTGAACGATAATGCTGCATCCACCTAAAGTAATGGAAGTTCTTACGTAAACTTCCTAGTAATTCCCCCTTCGTAGGTGCAGCATTACTCCTAACATTTGTAATATCAGTTTGAAACTTGTAATATTGCCGTGTCCTATTCCTGCGTTTTCAAAATCCTGCGAATCAAACAGGTCCTGAGTTGGTGATGATGTTGTGCCTCCCATCTTTCACCAATAGCCGTCGGATCTAGATCTGACGCATACAAACCAAGCTTCTCCATTTTTGCAAAAAGATGCCCGCACTTGTTCCCTATTTACAAACAACTCCTTATCTCTCAGAATCTAGGAGTAGAAGGCCGTGGAAAAATCTGGTGCGATGGCCGCTACCGGAGCCGTCCACCCCCAATCTTGGTGTTCCGTGCAATACACGGGCATCTACGCATGGGAAATTATGTCGAATAGGGCTAGTTGTAAGCAGGCTAGCTCTACAGCCATGATGATAGTGACTGCAGACGGTGAGGCTGACTATGGTATGCCGAACACGGCGCCTATAATCAGGTGTCATCTCCGGCGCACGGTCTTGTCACTTCACTGTGAGGAGCAACACGTAATAATTTGACCGACGGGTAGTACAGTGCTAGTACTCCTACTACTACATTGGTAGTACTACTACTAGTACTAGTAGCACCACCGTCTGGATTTAGGAGTACTACCACGTCCACCGGCACCAAGGAACGTCTCCAGGTAGTATTGCTTGAGGCCGCCAGGGCGAGGGGCCGCTTGGGCAACAGCTTCGTCTCCTTGTTCGACGAGGTCCAGCCGACTTTGACGTAAGCCTCCAGCCGACGCGCCCAGGCTGTGCGATGCCCACCACCCTCAACGGCCACTATGGTAACAACCTCTTCAACACACTGGTGGCCCTGCGACTACCCGCCGTCGCGCCGGAGAATGTCCGCCTCGAGGTCACGCTCGCCGCGCAGCTCCTGGCACCGCAAGACACCATCGACATAATCACCCACGTCTACGCACAAATCGTCTACAAGGACTACTACATGCAAGAGGAGGACGATAGGACACTGGCCTTCTTGGAGCGCAGGGAAACCTTGGACGGCACTGTTCAGAAGCACATTGAGCTCGCCGCCAACGCCGCTGCTCCTCACACGTCGGTTGGTGACCCGGCGCACTAGGGCGTGAGGATGTCGTTGAACGTTGATGGATCGGTATGTATTTTTATCTTTCCGTCAAATCCATGTAGTAGTATATGATACTACAGTAATTATCTTGTCGGATGGCTGAGAAAACAGGAGGGAGAAGAGATGGCTGTAGCACGGACTCCAAGAAAATTGGTGTCGGATGGGACTCATGTGGGTGGCGTGTGCTGTACTGCTAGACGTGAATGCTACTGAGTTATGGCCCATGCCACCCCACTATATCGAGCCTATGGCCCTATTTGGATACTCTAACACAGTTAGAGTTAGAGTTATTTTCTAACCCACTCTAACCCAAATAAGCACCTCTCCACCGGGATAGTTGGGTTAGATGAAACTAACCCACTCTAACCCTCCCTGTTTGGATACTTTTGGGTTGTTTGAGCCTTCAACTAACCCAAACTAGCTCTAACCCCATGATCCAAACAGGGCCATATCGAGGTACGTAGAACAAATTTCCTGCAGTCCGTGCTCAGCCCTCCTCTATCTCTCTTCTCAGCCAGCCAGCGGACGCGCGGAGCCCATCGTCTGTTTGCTCACATGCGGCCCCACATGTCAGTGAAAACACAAGAGGACCCACTGTACCTGCACATCTTTCACCTCGACGTGCTGGTGATGAAAAACAAATCCAATAAAGATCTTCGGTGGCCGCTTTTGGAGTTACTCAAGAGTAGTAAGATTCTATTTACAGTTTAACCCAAGATGCACATCTCGTGGCTTCAACTACCACTCTATTTTCTTTCATGACACGACCTGGATGTTGGATGTCCCACGTGTCGGCAAAAGGAGGAAGAACCCGACCAAATCTTCGGTTCTGCTATCGGATGAGATTAGTGCACTTGTTAATACTCCTACTATAATAGAGGCTAGACATGAGACTAGATGCGAGGAAGCAACGTCTACTTCTTTACACTCGAAGAAGAAAGAAGCACGCAAGATCGAGCCTCCGCAGATCAACAATGAATGCATCAAGAAGGCACTAATCCAACTTATAGGAGTAGTAAAATGTATTCTTGTGGTTCTTGTTTTCTTTGGTCTTGCTTTTCTAGTCAAAATTATCATTGGAGTTCGTGCAAAACGGAGGTCCGTTTGGGGTCATGCGTTGGAGTTGGCCTTACAAGTGGGACCGCAGTTAAGGAAACCGACTATCGGCAAACCCCCACCTCGCCTGTCGCGCGATGGCTGAAGTTAGAGAAACGACGAGGTTGAAGAGATTGCTCTAGCATGGACTCCAAGAAATAATATGGTGTCAGATGGATGTCGTGGTGGTGGCGTGTGCCGTACTCCTGGACGTGAATGCTTGTTCTGGCCCATGCCACCCTACTACTCCTACTACTTACTCCTAGTAGTATATAGTATACTAGTATCGAGGATTCGAGGTGCTGGTTACGTACAACGAACACATTAACATATGGCTACAGTAAAAACACCCGCCCAACGCGCGAAGCATGTGAAGCTAGTACAAATTTAGAGAAGCGACTGGAAAGCCATTCATAAATTTAGTAAGTTTATCACAGGCATATCATTTTATTACATACAACAGGTCATCAACCCACATCAACAACGAGGATACATTATAAATACTAAAGTTTTCACCACACAACAAATAACAAGCCATGAAATGAACTTCAACTCAACCATTCTGCGGCGTTGGAAATGCTTGCTTTGAACCACAAGTGATTCTCTGGGAAGGGCCATCTGTTGTCGATCTGGAGACCAATGCAGGACCGATCATCCTGGCTGTAGCGGCCTACTATATCGCTACGAGGGTAGGGAACCACCCAAATGTCCGAGGTATAGACACAGTTGCTTCTCATAAATGTGTCAACAGCAGTGGGATCGCCTTTCACCATCATCGGATAGTTTTGTCCAAGGAAGAGCGAGTTTTCTCCAAGACTATCAATTCTGTGCCAGGGAGAAGGAGTTGGCGCTAGCACACTAGTATCCATCCCGAATACCATGCAACGGGTGTTGGAATAGGTCTGGAGAGTGCGACCATGGGATACACCTGCTTCCTTAGCAGTAACATCATCAGTGGGTTGTATACACATAAGAAGAGGTGATCCATCGGAATTAGTTGCCAGGCGCCACCGAGTATATCAGCGCTGCTCATCCTCATGCTCGTGATCATCACCATCGTCATCTCCCCTTGGTTATAAAAATTTTCAAGTATAGGTGGTGCGATGTTCACAGGACCTTGGAAACACAAGAAGAAGGTTAATTAGTAAAGGGAAACTTGCTAACCCGCATGCATGTGGATGAAACAATTATAATTACGATGGAAGACAAACATACCGAAACTACTAGGATGCCATGAAAAAACAGTGCCACGAGTAGTGGCAGCAAACACAAGGCCCTCGTATTGAATTGCATCACAGTCGAGTCGAACCACGAAGGACGACAACAAGCTTGTTGAAGATAGCAACAACTTGATAGTTGTTGTAATTCCAAGAGCGGTTGGGAACTCGACAAATTGCTATCTTCCGTAGAAGATAGTCACCATGATCGTATTTGAACATGCGTACATTACCGGTGTGCTCAACCTTTGGGCAGTGTGCTGAGATTTTTGGAAGTGGAACCCGGTGACGAGTGTACACATTCACAAGTTCCCACTCGCAGTTGGAATCAATGTAAACAACCCAATCTCCATTTGCGCCCGCCCAAGCCTTGCCCTCGAGTGATTTCATCTTAACATCATACGTATCATTATCAAGCGGCATCAACTGGCACAGGGCGAGGCCTCCGTCGTGCCGGCGCCAGTCATCAGGGTCACGGCGAAGAAGATAGGGGAGATCAAACCGCTCCTTGACTCTTGGGTTCTTTGTAATGATGTTATTAGTTGAGTCAAGAATGGGCTTGAATGAACCTGCCATGCTAGCCGAGGTGATGATGTCGCACCGATCAATGAGTTCCTCCACCACGTCATCTTTCAGATCGGAGCAAGAATAACGGGGTTGTTTCCGGCCTGTTCCCTCCATGGACAAGACGATCGAACAATGGCAGAAGAAAGGGTGAAGGGCTGAAGGAAAATGGAGGAGGGAGAGGAAGAGCGTGCGACAACAGTTCGAAATCGAGAGGGAAAGGCGAAGAGTCGGTGGACGGTTGCGAGTTTGCCACGGTTCACGAATAGGCGCCCCGGCCTACACGTCCATTCGGAAATACTCCTACTACTCGCCGTCGTCTCACTGATATGTTGGAACGGGACCACATGTCAACGAAACATGGTGTGTAATTTCTCGTGCAAAATTCGATCTGGCCGCGTTGGCCCGAGGTGCCGCATTAGTTATCGACCTTTATTTTTTTAATGGCGGGCCGATTAGTTTTGAAGCACAACTAACTAGTACTCTACGTGGAGAGGATGACAGCAGGGACCCGCCAAGGTCATGGCAGTACGCAAGCAAGTGCCTCCTTATTTCAAGCCAATAAAAAAATGGCTCCTCCTAGTGGATTTTTGACATCTGGGTCCCATGCCATTGTCAACGTAGTCAATAAACGAGAGAATTGCACAACAAGCAGCTGACACCAGGGACCCAGCAGCTCGCCCAGTTATTTTTGTTTTGGGTTAATTTGATAAATACCACTACAAATCTGGTGTATCCGAGAAATGCCACTGCAATTTCCAAACTTTGAAAAATGCCATCTCATGCCATTTCTAGTGGCATTTTTCGAAGTCTGGAGTGGCGTTTTTCAAAGTTTGCAAACTGCCATGGCGTTTTTCTTGCAAAAATTGCAGTGGCATTTTTCAAAGTTTGGAAATTGCAGTGGCATTTTTATGAATCGCCATAATTGGAGTGGCATTTATCTAATTTGTTTTTGAGACGGAAGCAGGGTGTCAACTGGGCTGTGCGGGACACTCTGGCATGTCTAGACAACTTTTTTTTAATGTTTACCACACACCAGCCCTGTAGTTTTTTTTTCTGAAAATGGCTAGCCCAGTTCTTTTGTGATTTGTCAAGTAAGTCGCTTTATCAGGCCTGCTGGGCTGCAAATCTTTCAAGACGAGGAGAGCTTCATTCGGCTGGCCGAGAAAATGGCCTATCAGTAATGAGAAATGGGTTGTACATTTTTAAAACACATTAAACCGGCAATTATTTTCAAATATCTTTTTTTTTATTTCAAGATTTGAAATTGCATTGATTTTTATGTGTGGACAATTTATTGGATTTTATATTGATATACATTTATTTTTAAAATCAGACTGAATGTGAGTTGAAATTTCGGGATTAAAAACAGTTCAGACCGCACCGACATATGCAAAATTTCGTATAATTTTTTAATCGTGGCCACAATATGGGCTGTAATGCTAACATAAAGAATATGGGCTCCAAAAAAACCCGTAAGAATTAGCAAATGGTCTGTAAATTATTTGAAATAATGGCAGATGGGATGTATGCTGTTTTCCACAGATTTGAGGCTTTCCACAGATGGCCTATATAATGTTGGATGTCCATCCAACGGCCGTCGTGCTTCTTCAATCTCTGTTCTTCCTGCTCCAGCCGCTCAAACAAGCGCCGACGGGACTGCCTACTCCCTCCTTCCCACGGCCGGCTGTGCTGCCGCGCAGGCCTTACCGCCCCATCGTACTCCCATCGCTGGCCTAGCCATCCCTCTACTCACCCACACCTGCTGTTATTCTCTGGTGACGGCAGACGAACCAGTAAACCCTCGTACAGTCGTACTCTCCTCCGCGTGGGAAACAAAAATAACGGCCGAGTCTTCCCTGCCTCCGTGTCGTTCCCTTCCTAGGCCTTGCCTTCGTCCACCGCACTGGTGCTCTCAGCGTGGCGTGGTCAGCGTGGTCAACGACCGACATGCATCTGAAGTGGACTGTACGTGGAGAGGCTGACAGCTGGGTCCGTGGCCGCACGCAAGGAAATGCCTCCTTATTACGCGCAAAATAATGATTTCCTCCACCTGACATCTGGGACCCACCGAAATGGCCTCTGTATTTCGCGAAAAAATGTTACCGCCACTGACAGCTCGGACCCACTAGCTATATCTTCGCACGCAAGGAAGTGCCTCCTTATTACGCACAAAAAAAATGAATACTCCCCCTGCTAGCTGGGACCCAATATAGTGGGCCTACTAAGTTGACGGGGACGAAGGGCTTTGTCAACTTAGTCAATATGCACGATTCTAGCTCGCCTGACCGTACGATGTCCATCCAACGGCCGTAGTGCTTCTTCAACCTCTGGTCTTCTTGCTCCAGCCGCCCAAAGCAGCACCGGTCGTGCCGCCTGCTCCTACCTCCCGTGGCCGGCTATGCTGCTGCGGAGGCCTCACCGCCCCTATACTACTCCCACCGCTTGCCAGGCCATCCCTCCACTCCACTCACCCACACCCCCTATTATTCTGTGGCGACGGCAGCGCAGCCGAACCAGTGAACCCTCGTACTCCTCTCCGCGTGGGCATCCACTGCCGTGTCTTCCCCGGCTTCGCGTCGTCCCCTTCCTAGGCCTCGCCGTCGTCCACCGACGTGGTGCTGTCGGCGCGGCGCGGTCAATGTGGTCAACGACCGAATTCCATCGGAAGAATACTATACGTGGAGAAGCTGACAGCTGGGTCTACGGCAGCCGCAAGGAAGTGCCTCCTTATTACGCAGAAAATAATTATTCCTCCACCTCACAGCAGGGACCCATCGGACGCCCACCAGTATATCGTGAAAAAAATGTTTGCCCCTGACTGCTGGGACCCAACTGACGGGCCACCGTATTTCGCGAAAAAAACGTTCCCCCTGCTGTTAGCTCGGACCCACCGAAGTGCCTCCTTATTACGCACAAAAAATGAATACCCCCTGCTAGCTAGGACCCACCTTAGTGGCAGGCTGACTTGTGGGCCTACTAAGTTGACGGGGGCGGAGGGCTTTGTCAACTTAGTCAATATGCACGATTCTAGCTCCAGTGACCGTACGATGTCCATCCAACGGCCGTAGTGCTTCTTCAACCTCTGGTCTTCTTGCTCCAGCCAACCAAACCAGCGCTGGTCGTGCCCCGTGCTCCTGCCTCCCGTGGTCAGCTGCGATGCGGCGGAGGCCTCACCGCCCCCTACTACTCCCACCGCTGGCCAGGCCATCCCTCTACTCACCCACACCCGCTGTTATTTTGCGGCGACGGCAGCCTCCCACCGCAGCGAACCAGTGAACCCTTGTACTCCTCTACGCGTGGGCATCCACTGCCGCGTCTTCCCCGGCTCCGCGTCGTCCCCTTCCTAGGCCTCGTCGTCGTCCACCGCCCTGGTGCTCTCGACGCGGCGTGGTCAACGTGGTCAAGGAACGACTTCCATCGGACGTGGACTGTACGTGGAGAGGCTGACAGCTGGGTCCACGACCACAGCAAGGAAGTGCCTCCTTATTACGTGCAAAATAATTATTCCTCCACCTGACGGCGGGGACCCACTGGACGAGCCTCCAGTATTTTGCAAAAAATCTTTTCCCCCTGACTGCTGGGACCCACCGGACGGGCCACCCTATTTCGCGAAAAAAACGTCCCCCCCGCCGTCAGCTCGGACCCACCGGAAGTGCCTCCTTATTATGCACAAAAAATGAATACTCCCCCGGCTAGTTGGGACCCACCTTGCTGGGAGTCTGACTTGTGGCCCTACTAAGTTGACGGGGACGAAGGGCATGGTCAACTTAGTCAATATGAACGATTCTAGCTCCAGTGACTGTATGATGTCCATCCAATGGCCGTAGTGCTTCTTCAACCTCTGGTCTTCTTGCTCCAGCCACCCAAAGCAGCGCCGGTCGTGCCGCATGCTCCTGCCTCCCGTGGCCGGCTGTGCTGCCGCAGAGGCCTCACCTCCCCCTACTATTCCCACCGCTGGCTAGGCCATGCAGCGACGACAGCCTCACACTACAGCCGAACCAGTGAACCCTCGTAGTCCTCTCCGTGCGGGCTTCCACTGCCGCGTCGTCCCCTTCCTAGGCCTCGCCGTCGTCCACCGCCATGGTGCTCTCCGTGCGGTGTGGTCAACGTGGTCAAGGAATGACTTCCATCGAAAGAGTACTGTATGTGGAGAGGCTGACAGCTGGGTCCACGGCCACAGCCCAGTTTTTTTGTGATTTGCCAAGTAAGTCGCTTTATTAGGCTTGTTGGGCTGCAAATCTTTCAAGACGCGGAGAGCTTTCATTTGGGTGGCCGAGAAAATGGCCCATCAGTAATGAGAAATGAGTTGTACATTTTTAAAACACATCAAACCGGCAATTAGTTTCAAATATCTTTTTTTTCATTTCAAGATTTTAAATTACATTAATTTTTATGCGTGGAGAATTTGTTGGATTTTATATTGATATACATTTATTTTTAAAATTAGTTTGAATGTGAGTCGAAATTTCGGGATTAAAAACAGTTCGGACCGCACCAAAATATGCAAAATTTTGTATAATTTTTTAACCGTTGCCACAATATGGGCTGTAATGCTAACAAAAAGAATATGGGCTCCAAAAAAACCTTAAGAATTAGCAAATGGGCTGTAAATTATTAGAAATAATGGCAGATGGGATGTATGCTGTTTTCCACGGATTTGAGGCTTTCCTAAAAAAAGGTTGACGCACAAGCACTGACTGTTGGATGTCCATCCAAGGGCCGTCGTGCTTCTTCAATCTCTGCTCTTCCTTCTCCAGCCGCTCAAACAAGCACCGGCGGGACTGCTTGCTCCCTCCTCCTTGCGGCCGGCTGTGCTACCGCGCAGGCCTCACCGCCCGACTGTACTCCCATTGTTGGCCTAGCCATCCCTCTACTCACCCACACCTGCTATTATTCTCCGGCGACGGCAGACGAACCAGTAAAACCTCGTATAGTCATACTCCCCTCCGTGTGGGAAACAACTGCTGAGTCTTCCCTGCCTCCGTGGCATCCCCTTCCTAGGCCTCGTCGTCGTCCACCGCCCTGGTGGTCTCGGCGCGGCGTGGTCAACGTGGTCAAGGAACGTCTTCCATCGGACATGGACTGTACGTGGAGAGGCTGACAGCTGGGTCCACGGCCGCAGCAAGGAAGTGCCTCCTTATTACGCGGAAAATAATGATTCCTCCACCTGATAGCTGGGACCCACCGGACGGGCCACTGTATTTCATGAAAAAACATTTCCCCTGACTGCTGGGACCCACGAGCTACATGTTCGCATGCAAGGAAGTGCGTCCGGGCAAAAAAATGATTCGCCCTTGACTGCTAGGACCCACCAGCTACATCTTCGCAGGCAAGGAAGTGCCTGATAGTCGGGACCCACCTGGTCAAAGTGTACGTAGCGTTGTCATTCTGGTCGCGAACGTGTACGTACATACTGGTCGATGTAGAGGCGCGCACATGTCGTAGTAGAGGTGCGCACGTAGCATGTACACGTACGTACTACGGCCAGGGTGCAAGAAAGAAAATACGACCACGTATGTGTACATACGGGCAGGGTCTCGAACGCCTACTCGCGCATACGTACGGTGGGGGCTCGTGTACATGGCTGGGTCAGAACGGAGAAACAACGTCGTCGTCATGTTCATGGGGAGGCAACGGAATGCTTCATGTTCATGGGGAGGCGACGGAATGCGTCATGTTCATCGGGAGGGCTTGAACGGAACAGGTGATGGAAATGAGGCCTGGCGTACCGCAGAACGGAGGAAACGACCTTGTGTTCGACCGGCCACGTTCGAAACGGGATCCTGTTGATTGGGAGGGGTCTGGCGTACCGCGAAACGAAGGAAACAGACCTCCTACGGTTGAAACAGGGGTCCTATTGATCAGGAGGGGTGTGGCATACCGCAAAACGGACGAAACGGACTTGTGTTGGAGCACTACGGTCGAAAGGGGGGTCCTGTTCATCAGGAGGGGTGTGGCGTACCACAAAACGGGACTCCATGGGATACTGTTCATCTCCACCATCGACCCCCTCCAGCCTCCACGAGCTACTGTTCATCCATCGTTGACCTCCTCCAGCCTCCACCTGCGACTGTTCATCCACGGGCTCCTGTTCATCCAGCCTCCATCGCGCGCTACTCCACCGGCTACTGTTCAACCAGCCCTCTCCACGGGCTCCTATTCAACCACCCCTCCACAGGCAACTGTTCATCCTGCCCTCCACCATCTACTGTTCATCCATCCCTCCACGGGGTGGTCCTGTTCATCCAGCCCTCCACGGGGTCCTGTTCATCCAGCCCCAACCGGCTCGATCGATCGGGGTCCTGTTCATCCACCCCCACCGGGAACTGTTCATCCACCCCCCCACAACACTCACTGTTCATCCAGAGGTAGCATCGATCGGCTTCAGTTAGCAGCAGTAGCGAAGGAATCGCTCGATCGGGTTCAGTTAACAGCCATCGATCGATCACTCGGGTTCAGTAACGCGTAGCCTGTAGTGCAATCGCTCGAGTTCAGTTAGAGCCCAATGCCTCGCTCGGGTTCAGTTAGAGCCAACGCCTTGCACACACGCGCGTACATGTACGAGAGAAACGCGCATTGCTCGGCCCCGACCTCCCACCATAACCGGGAACTCCCAGAAATTTTCCTCCCCCTCGCTTCTACCACGGCTTTTTCCGTCATGGACGGCCCAAAGAATGTCATGCAGCTGCGTCTCCGGCCCGCCCAGGACGAAAAGCCCATTTTCTGTCATGATTTTTTGTCATAGAAGTAGGAGCCCACCACATCTATGATGAAATCGGGTTTTGTCACAATTATCGTCATAGAAGTGTCATATGTATGACAGAAAAAAATTCGTTCGTTCCAAAATGTCACGGACGTGTCTTTTTTTGTAGTGTTTATGGCTTATAACCGGTACTTCAACACCGTTTTGAACGTCATGGAGCATATGAGATGTTCCAGGAGTTGAAGTTAATATTTCAAGCAAATGCCCGGATTGAGAGATATCAAGTCTCCAATAAGTTCTACAGCTACAAGATGGAGGAGAATAGTTCTGTCAGTGAACATATACTCAGAATGTCTGGGTACCACAACCACTAGACTCAACTGGGAGTTAATCTTCCTGATGATGGTGTCATTGATAGAGTTCTTCAATCACTGCCACCAATCTACAAGAGCTTTGTGATGAACTATAATATGCAAAGGATGGATAAGACGATTCCCGAGCTCTTCGTAATGCTAAAGGCTGCGGAGGTAAAAATCAAGAAGGAGCATCAACTGTTGATGGTCAACAAGACCACCAGTTTCAAGAAAAAGGGTAAAAGGAAGAAGGGGAACTTCAAGAAGAACGACAAGCAAGTTGCTGCTCAAGTAAAGAAGCCCAAGTTTGGACCTAAGCCTGAGACTAAGTGCTTCTACTGCAAAGGGACTGGTCACTAGAAGTGGAACTGCCCCAAGTATTTGGTGGATAAGAAGGATGGCAAGGTGAACAAAGGTACTCCCTCCGTTCGGAATCACTTGTCTCGGAAATGGATGTATCTAGAACTAAAATGCATCTAGATACATCCATTTATGCGACAAGTAATTCCGAACAGAGGGAGTATATATGATATACATGTTATTGATGTGTACCTTACTAATGCTCACAGTAGTGCCTGGGTATTTGATACTAGTTCAATTGCTAACATTTGCAACTCGAAACAGGGACTACGGATTAAGCGAAGATTGGCTAAGGACAAGGTGACGATGCGCGTGGGAAATGGTTCCAGAGTCGATGTGATCGCAGTCGGCACGCTACCTCTACATCTACCTTCGGGATTAGTTTTAGACCTAAATAATTGCTATTTGGTGCGACCGTTGAGCATGAACATTATATCTGGATCTTGTTTGATGTGAGACGGTTATTCATTTAAATCTGAGAATAATGGTTGTTCTATTTATATGAGTAATATCTTTTATGGTCATGCACCCTGGAAGAGTGGTCTATTCTTGATGCATCTCGATAGTAGTGATACACATATTGATAGTATTGAAGCCAAAAAATGCAAAGTTGATAATGATAGTGCAACTTATTTTTGGCACTGCTGTTTAGGTCATATTGGTGTAAAGCGCATGAAGAAACTAAATTCTGATGGACTTTTGGAATCACTTGATTATGAATCACTTGGTACTTGTGAACCATGCCTCATGGGCAAGATGACTAAAACGCTGTTCTCCAGAACTATGGAGCGGGCAACAGATTTGTTGAAAATCATACATACTGATGTGTGTGGTCCGATGAATGTTGAGGCTCGCTGCGGGTATCGTTATTTGCTCACCTTCACAGATGATTTGAGCAGATATGCGTATATCTACTTGATGAAACATAAGTCTGAAACATTTGAAAAGTTCAAAGCATTTCAGAGTGAAGTGGAAAATCATCGTAACAAGAAAATAAAGTTTCTACAATCTGATCGTGGAGGAGAATATTTGAGTTATGAGTTTGGTCTTCATTTGGAACAATGTGCAATAGTTTCGCAACTCACGCCACCGAGAACACCACAGCATAATGGTGTGTCCGAACGTCGTAATCGTACTTTACTAGATATGGTGCGATCTATGATGTCTCTTACAGATTTACCGCTATCGTTTTGGGGTTATGCTTTAGAGACGGCTACATTCACGTTAAATAGGGCACCATATAAATCCGTTGAGACAACGCCTTATGAACTGTGGTTTGGCAAGATGCCAAAGTTGTTGTTTCTTAAAGTTTGGGCCTGAGATGCTTATGTGAAAAAGCTTCAACCTGATAAGCTCGAACCCAAATCGGAGAAATGTGTCTTCATAGGATACCCAAAGGAGACTGTTGGGTACACCTTCTATCACAGATCCGAAGGCAAGATATTCGTTGCTAAGAATGGATCCTTTCTAGAGAAGGAGTTTTCTCTCGAAAGAAGTGAGTGGGAGGAAAGTAGAATTTGATGAGGTAACTGTACCTGCTCACTTATTAGAAAGTAGTTCATCACATAAATCTGTTCCTGTGACTCCTACACCAATTAGTGAGGAAGCTAATGATGATGATCATATGACTTCAGATTAAGCTACTGCTGAACCTCGTAGGTCAACCAGAGTAAGATCTGCACCAGAATGGTATGGTAATCCTATTCTGGAGGTCATGTTACTAGACCATGACGAACCTACGAGCTATGAGGAAGCAATGATGAGCCCAGATTCCGCAAAATGGCTTGAGGCCATGAAATCTGAGATGGGATCCATGTATGAGAACAAAGTGTGGACTTTGGTTGACTTGCCTGATGATCGCAAGCCATCGAGAATAAATTGATCTTCAAGAAGAAGACTGACGCTGATGGTAATTTTACTATCAACAAAGCTCGACTTGTTGCAAAAGATTTTCGACAAGTTCAAGGTATTGACTACGATGAGAATTTCTCACCCGTAGCGATGCTTAAGTTCGTCCGAATCATGCTAGCAATTGCCGCATTTTATGATTATGAAATTTGGCAAATGGATGTAAAGATTGCATTCCTGAATGCGTTTCTGGAAGAAGAGTTGTATATGATGCAACCGGAAGGTTTTATCGATCCAAAGGGAGCTAACAAAGTGTGCAAGCTCCAATGATCCATCTATGGACTGGTGCAAGCATCTCGGAGTTGGAATAAATGTTTTGATAGTGTGATCAAAGCATATGGTTTTATACAAACTTTTGGAGAAGCCTGTATTTAGAAGAAAGTGAGTGGGAGCTCTGTAGCATTTCTAATATTATATGTGGATGACATATTGTTGATTGGAAATGACATAGAATTTCTCGATAGCATAAAAGGATACTTGAATAAGAGTTTTTCAATGAAAGACCTCGGTGAAGCTGCTTATATATTGGGCATCAAGATCTATAGAGATAGATCAAGACGCCTAATTGGACTTTCACAAATCACATACCTTGATATAGTTTTGAAGTAGTTGAAAATGGATCAAGCAAAGAAAGGGTTCTTGCATGTGTTACTAGGTGTGAAATTGAGTCAGACTCAATGCCCGACCACTGCAGAAGATAGAGAGAAAATGAAAGGTGTTCCCTATGCTTCAGCCATAGACTCTATCATGGATGCAATGCTGTGTACCGGACCTGATGTGTGCCTTGCTATTAGTTTAGCAGGGAGGTACCAAAGTAATCCAGGAGTGGATCACTGGACAACGGTCGAGAACATCCTGAAATACCTGAAAAAGGACTAAGGATATGTTTCTCGTTTATGGAGGTGACAAAGAGCTCGTTGTAAATGGTTACGTCGATGTAAGCTTTGACACTAATCCGGATGACTCTAAGTCACAAACCTGATACGTGTTTTTATTGAACAGTGGAGCTGTCAGTTTGTGCAGTTCTAAGCAAAGTATCGTTGCAGGATCTACGTGTGAAGCGCAGTACATAGCTGCTTCGGAAGCAGCAAATGAAGGAGTCTGGATGAAGGAGTTCATATCTGATCTAGGTGTCATACCTAGTGCATCGGGTCCAATGAAAATCTTTTGTGACAATATTGGTGCAATTGCCTTGGCAAGGAATCTAGATTTCACAAAAGAACCAAGCACATCAAGAGATGCTTCAATTCCATCCGCGATCAAGTCAAGGAGGGAGACATAGAGGTTTGCAAGATACATACGGATCTGAATGTTGCAGACCCGTTGACTAAGCCTCTCTCACGAGCAAAACATGGTCAGCACCAAGACTCCATGGGTGTTAGAATCATTACTGTGTAATCTAGATTATTGACTCTAGTGCAAGTGGGAGACTGAAGCAAATATGCCCTAGAGGCAATAATAAAGTTGTTATTTATATTTCCTTATATCATGATAAATGTTTATTATTCATGCTAGAGTTGTATTAACTGGAAACTTAGTACATGTGTTTATACATAGACAAACAGAGTGTCACTAGTTTGCCACTACTTGACTAGCTCATTGAATCAATGATGGTTATGTTTCCTAACCATAGACATGAGTTGTCGTTTGATTAACGGGATCACATCATTAGAGAATGATGTGATTGACTTGACCCATCCGTTAGCTTAGCACGATGATCATTTATTTTGTTGCTATTGCTTTCTTCATGACTTATACATGTTCCTATTACTAAGAGATTATGCAACTCCTGAGTACCGGAGGAACACTTTGTGTGCTACCAAACGTCACAATGTAACTGGGTGCTATAAAGGTGCTCTATAGGTGTCTCCAATGGTGCTTGTTGAGGTGGCATAGATAGAGATTAGGATTTGTCACTCCGATTGTCGGAGAGGTATCTCTGGGCCCTCTCGATAATGCACATCACTATAAGCCTTGCAAGCACTATGACTAATGAGTTAGTTGTGGGATGATGCATTACGGAATGAGTAAAGAGACTTCCCGGTAACGAGATTGAACTAGGTATTAAGATAACGATGATCGAATCTCGGGCAAGTAACATACCGATGACAAAGGGAACAACGTATGTTGTTATGCGATTTGACCGATAAAGATCTTCATAGAATATGTAGGAACCAATATGAGCATCCATGTTCCGCTATTAGTTATTGACCGGAGATGAGTCTCGGTCATGTCTACATAGTTCTCGAACCCGTAGGGTCCGCACGCTTAAAGTTCGGTGACGATCGGTAATATGAGTTTATGTGTTTTGATGTACCGAACGTAGTTCGGAGTCCCGGATATGATCATGGACATGATGAGGAGTCTCAAAATGGTCTGGACATAAAGATTGATATATTGGAAGCCTATATTTGGACATCGGAATAGTTCCGGGTGAAATCGGGATTTTACCGGAGTGCCAAGGGGGTTACCGGAACCCCCCGGGGGTTAATGGGCCTTGCTAGGCCCTAGTGGAGAGAGAGAGAGGGGCCGGCCAGGGCAGGCCACGCGCCCCCTCCCCTTGAGTCCGAATAGGACAAGGAAGGGGGGCGCCCCCCTTGCCTTTCCCCTCTCCCACTCCTTCCTTCCCCCTCCTAGTGGGACTAGGAAAGGGGAGTCCTACTCCCACTAGGAGGAGGACTCCTCTTGGCACGCCCTGCTAGGTCCGGCCGGCCTCCCCCTTGCTCCTTTATATACGGGGGCAGGGGGACACCCCAAGACACACAATTTGATTAGTTGGTCTTTTAGCCGTGTGCGGTGCCCCCCTCCACCATAATCCACCTCGGTTATGTCGTAGAGGTGCTTAGGCGAAGCCCTGCGTCAGTAGCATCATCGTCACTGTCAACACGTCGTTGTGCTGACGGAATTCTCCCTTGAAGCTCTGCTGGATCAGAGTTTGTGGGACGTCACCGAGCTGAACGTGATGAACTCGGAGGTGCCGTACGTTCGGTACTTGGATCGGTCAGATCGTGAAGACGTACGACTACATCAACCGCGTTCTCATAATGCTTCCGCTTACAGGCTACGAGGGTACGTGGACGACACTCTCCCCTCTCGTTGCTATGCATCACCATGATCTTGCATGTGCATAGGATTTTTTTGAAATTACTACGTTCCCCAACATATATGATCAACATAGTGATGTTCACCATTGAAAACTACTCCATCTCACGTGATGATCGGACATGGTTTAGTTAATATGGATCACGTGATCACTTAGATGATTAGAGGGGTGTCTATCTAAGTGGGACTTCTTAAGTAATATGATTAATTGAAATTTAATTTATCATGAACTTAGTACCTAGTAGTATTTTGCATGTCTATGTCATTGTAGATAAATGTCCCATGCTACTGTTCCGTTGAATTTTAATGCATACATGTGTCGGGTTATCGGGGTCTGGAGGTTCTTCAATAAATAAAGGATCAAGATCATATGTTTCTTCAATAGGCGGTAAATTAAGACCATGTATTTCTTCAATAGGAGGTAAATTCTTAACATCTTCAGCTTTAATACCTTTTTCTTTCATAGATTTCTTTGCCTCTTGCATATCTTCGGGACTGAGAAATAGGACACCTCTCTTCTTCGGAGTTGGTTTAGGAATAGGATCATTAATTGGAGCAGGAGCTAGCTCAGGAGGTGCCCAATTATTTTCATTTGTCAACATATTATTCAATAAGATATCAGCTTCATCCGGTGTTCTTTCCCTGAAAAGAGAACCATCACAACTACCCAGGTAATCTCTAGAAGCATCGGTTAGTCCATTATAAAAGATATCAAGTATTTCATTTTTCTTAAGAGGATGATTAGGCAAAGCATTAAGTAACTTGAGAAGCCTCCCCCTAGCTTGTGGGAGACTCTCTTCTTTAATTTGCAAAAAGTTGTATATTTCCTTTAAAGCAGCTTGTTTCTTATGAGTAGGGAAATATTTAGTAGAGAAGTAGTAAATCATATCCTGGGGACTACGCACACAACCAGGATCAAGAGAATTAAACCATATCTTAGCATCACCCTTTAATGAGAACGGAAATATTTTAAGGATATAAAAGTAGCGAGATCTCTCATCAGTAGTGAACAGGGTGGCTATATCATTTAATTTAGTAAGATGTGCCACAACAGTTTCAGATTCATAGCCATGAAAAGGATCAAATTAAACTAAAGTAATTATATCAGGATCAATAGAGAATTCATAATCCTTATTTGTAACACAGATAGGTGAAGTAGCAAAAGCAGGGTCAGGTTTCATCCTAGCATTTAGAGATTGGTTATTCCATTTAGCTAATAACCTTTTGAGTTCATATCTATCTTTGCAAGCTAAAATAGCTAAAGAAGCTTCTTGATCAAATAAATAACCCTCAGGAATAACAAGTGATTCTTCATCATCACTCTCATCATCATAATCAGATTCAATATTTTAAATCTCTCTAGCCCTAGCAAGTCGTTCCTCGAGAAAATCACCAAGTGGCACAGTAGTATCAAGCATAGAAGTAGGTTCATCATAAGTATCATGTATAGCAGAAGTAGCATCATCAATAACATGTGACATATCAGAACGAATAGCAGAAGCAGGTTTAGGTGTCGCAAGCTTACTCATAATAGAAGGTGAATCAAGTGCAGAGCTAGATGGCAGTTCCTTACCTCCCCTCGTAGTTGAGGGATAAATTGTTGTCTTAGTGTCTTTCAAGTTCTTCATAGTGTCCAGCAGATATAAATCCCAAGTGACTCAAAGAATAGAGCTATGCTCCCCGGCAACGGTGCCAGAAATTAGTCTTGATAACCCACAAGTATAGGGGATCGCAACAGCTTTCGAGGGTAGAGTATTCAACCCAAATTTATTGATTCGACACAAGGGGAGCCAAAGAATATTCTCAAGTATTAGCAGCTGAGTTGTCAATTCAACCACACCTGGAAACTTAGTATCTGCAGCAAAGTGTTTAGTAGCAAAGTAATATGATAGTGATGGTAACGGTAACAAAAGAGTAATGAAAGCAAAGTAATATTTTTGGTATTATGTAGTGATTGTAACAATAGCAACGGGAAAGTAAATAAGCGTAAAGCAATATATGGAAAGCTCGTAGGCATTGGATCAATGATGGATAATTATGCCGGATGCAGTTCAGCATGTAACAGTCATAACATAGGGTGACACAGAACTAGCTCCAATTCATCAATGTAATGTAGGCATGTATTCCGAATATAGTCATACGTGCTTATGGAAAAGAACTTGCATGACATCTTTTGTCCTACTCTCCCGTGGCAGTGGGGTCCTAATGGAAACTAAGGGATATTAAGGCCTCCTTTTAATAGAGAACCGGAACCAAGCATTAGCACATAGTGAATACATGAACTCCTCAAACTACGGTCATCACCGGTAAGTATCCCGATTATTGTCACTTCGGGGTTAACGGATCATAACACATAATAGGTGACTATAGACTTGCAAGATAGGATCAAGAACTCTCATATATTGATGAAAACATAATAGGTTCAGATCTGAAATCATGGCACTTGGGCCCTAGTGACAAGCATTAAGCATAGCAAAGTCATAGCAACATCAATCTCAAAACATAGTGGATACTAGGGATCAAACCATAACAAAACTAACTCGATTACATGATAAATCTCATCCAACCCATCACCGTCCAGCAAGCCTATGATGGAATTACTCATGCACGGCGGTGAGCATCATGAAATTGGTGATGGAGGATGGTTGATGATGACGACGGTGACGAATCCCCCTCTCCGGAGCCCCGAACGGACTCCAGATCAGCCCTCACGGGAGGTTTTAGGGCTTGGCAGCGGCTCCATATCGTAAATCGCGATGAAATCTTCTCTCCTATTTTTTCTCCCCGATAGCAGTTATATAAATTTGGAGTTGGAGTTGGGAGGTCTCCAGGGGGCCCACGAGGTAGGGGGCGCGCCCTAGGGGGGGCGCCCCCCACCCTCGTGGCAAGGGTGTGGCCCCCCTGGTCTTCATCTTTGGCGAGGATTTTTATTATTTATTGTAAGATATTTCGTGGAGTTTCAGGTCATTCTGAAAACTTTTGTTTTCTGCACATAAAACAACATCATGGCAATTCTGCTGAAAACAACGTTAGTCCAGGTTAGTTCCATTCAAATCATACAAGTTAGAGTCCAAAAGAAGGGCAACCGTGTTTGGAAAAGTAGATACGACAGAGAAGTATCACTCACATACAACGGGTACAAGCCAGTTTTGCACACGCAGAATACTCGGGTTAAACTTGATGAGCCTAGCATATGCAGATATGGCCTCGAAACACTGAGACCGAAAGGTCAAGCGTGAATCATATAGTAGATATTGAAGGAAATATGCCCTAGAGGCAATAATAAAGTTGTTATTTATATTTCCTTATATCATGATAAATGTTTATTATTCATGCTAGAATTGTATTAACCGGAAACTTAGTACATGTGTGAATACATAGACAAACAGAGTGTCACTAGTTTGCGTCTACTTGACTAGCTCGTTGAATCAATGATGGTTATGTTTCCTAACCATAGACATGAGTTGTCATTTGATTAACGGGATCAAATCATTAGAGAATGATGTGATTGACTTGACCTATCCGTTAGCTTAGCACGATGGTCGTTTAGTTTGTTGCTATTGCTTTCTCCATGACTTATACATGTTACTATGACTATGAGATTATGCAACTCCTGAGTACCGGAGGAACACTTTGTGTGCTACCAAACGTCACAACATAACTGGGTGATTATAAAGGAGCTCTACAGGTGTCTCCGATGGTGCTTGCTGAGTTGGCATAGATCGAGATTAGGATTTGTCACTCCGATTGTCGGAGAGGTATCTCTGGGCCCTCTCAGTAATGCACATCACTATAAGCCTTGCAAGCATGTGACTAATGAGTTAGTTGCGGGATGATGCATTACGGAATGAGTAAAGAGACTTGCCTGTAACGAGATTGAACTAGGTATTGAGATACCGACGATCGAATCTCGGGCAAGTAACATACCGATGACAAAGGGAACAACTTATGTTGTTATGCGGTTTGACTGATAAAGATCTTCGTAGAATATGTAGGAACCAATATGATCATCCAGGTTCCGTTATTGGTAACTGACCAGAGATGAGTCTCGGTCATGTCTACATAGTTCTCGAACCCGTAGGGTCCGCATGCTTAAAATTCGGTGACGATCGATAATATGAGTTTATGTGTTTTGATGTACCGAAGGTAGTTCGGAGTCCCGGATATGATCACAGACATGACGAGGAGTCTCGAAATGGTCAAGACTTAAAGATTGATATATTGGAACCCTATATTTGGACATCGGAATAGTTCCGGGTGAAATCAGGATTTTACCGGAGTGCCGGGGGGGTTACCGGAACCCCCCGGGGGTTAATGGGCCTTGTTGGGCCCTAGTGGAGAGAGAGAGGGGCCGGCCAAGGCAGGCCACGCGCCCCTCCCCTTGAGTCCGAATAGGACAAGGAGGGGGGGCGGTGCCCCCCTTGCCTTTCCCCTCTCCCACTCCTTGCTTCCCATCCTAGTGGGACTAGGAAAGGGGAGTCCTACTCCCACTAGGAGTAGGACTCCTCCTCTTGGCCTGCCCTACTAGGGCCGGCCAGCCTCCCCCTTGCTTCTTTATATAGGGGGGCAGGGGGCACCCCAAGACACACAAGTTGATCAGTTGATCTTTTAGCCGTGTGCGGTGCCCCCTCCACCATAATCCACCTCAGTCATATCGTAGCGATGCTTAGGCGAAGCCCTGCGTCGGCATCATCATCATCACCGTCATCACGCTGTCGTGCTGACGGAACTCTCCCTCGAAGCTCATCTGGATTGGAGTTCATGGGACGTCACCGAGCTGAACGTGTGCTGAATTCGAAGGTGCCGTACGTTCAGTACTTGGATCGGTCGGATCGTGAAGACGTACGACTACATCAATCGCGTTCTCATAACGCTTCCTCTTACGGTCTACGAGGGTACGTGGACGACACTCTCCCCTCTAATTGATATGCATCACCATGATCCTGCGTGTGCGCATGAATTTTTTTGAAATTACTACGTTCCCCAACAGTGGCATCTGAGCCAGGTTTATGCATAGATGTTATATGCACGAGTAGAACACAAAGGAGTTGTGGGCGTGGGTATATACATATTTCTTGCCGTCACTAGTTGATTCTTGATTCAGCGGCATTGTTGGATGAAGCGGCCCAGACCGACATTACACGTACGCTTACGCGAGACTGGTTCTACCGACTTGCTTCGCACACAGGTGGCTAGTGGGTGTCTATTTCTCCGGCTTTATTTGAATCGGATTCAATGAATAGGGTTCTTTCTGAAGATCAAAAATCAATCACTATACCGCGTTGTGGTTTTTGATGCATAGGTAAGAACGGTTGTTGCTCAGCCTGTAGCAGCCACGTAAAACTTGCAACAACAAAGTAGAGGACATCTAACTCGTTTTTGCAGGGCATGTTGTGATGTGATATGGTCAAGACATGATGCTAAATTTTATTGTATGAGATGATCATGTTTTGTAACACAGTTATCGGCAACTGGCAGGAGCCACATGGTTGTCGCTTTATTGTATGAAATGCAATCGCCATGTAATTGCTTTTACTTTATCACTAAGCGGTAGACATAGTCGTGGAGGCAATAGTTGGCGTGACAACAACGATGCTTCGATGGAGATCAAGGTGTCAAGCCGGTGATGATGGTGATCATGACGGTGCTTTGGAGATGGAGATCAAAGGCACAAGATGATGATGGCCATATCATATCACTTATATTGATTACATGTGATGTTTATCTTTTATGCATCTTATTTTGCTTAGATCGACGGTAGCATTATAAGAAGATCTCTCACTAAATTTCAAGGTATAAGTGTTCTCCCTGAGTATGCACCATTGCGAAAGTTCGTCGTGCCGAGACACCACGTGATGATCGGGTGTGATAAGCTCTACGTTCACATACAACAGGTGCAAGCCAGTTTTGCACATGCAGAATACTCGGGTTAAACTTGACGAGCCTAGCATATGCAGATATGGCCCCGGAACACTGGGATCGAAAGGTCGAGCGTGAACCATATAGTAGATATGATTAACATAGTGATGTTCACCATTGAAAACTACTCCATCTCACGTGATCACTTAGTACTTGATAGTATTTTGCATGAACTTAGTACATGATCAAAATAGTGGGAGTTCTTAAGTAATATGATTAATTGAACTTTAATTTATCAAGAACTTAGTACTTGATAGTATTGTGCATGTCTATGTTGTTGTAGATAGATGGCCCGTGTTGTTGTTCCGTAGAATTTTAATGTATTCCTTGAGAAAGCAAAGTTGAAAGATGATGGTAGCAATTACACGGACTGGGTCCGCAACTTGAGGATTATCCTCATTGCTGCACAGAAGAATTACGTCTTGGAAGCACCGCTAGGTGTACCACCTGCGCCAGCAACTGTAGACATTGTGAATGCCTGACAGTCGCGTGTTGATGACTACTCGATAGTTCAGTGTGCCATGCTTTCACTACAAAAAATACACTTCCATGATGATACGTGTTTGTCACAGTAGGTCGCTTTTTTTGTCATGCATGTACATCCATGACAAATTTATGACAGAATCAAGATAGTCATACCTGTGCTGTCGTAGAAGTGTTCCATGTCATTACCAAAATTATCATCATGGAAGTGTCCACTTCCATGACGATAAATCGCGCATCACAGAAGTGCTTTCGTCAAGGGTGACCGACATGTGGCATCCACCATAACGGAATGCCGTTAAGCTATCGGGTCGGGTTTTGGATCCGATAACCCGTTAACAGCCCCGACCAATGGAAATTTCCACGTGTAAAATTCTTATTGGCCGGACGAAACACGTGTCAGCTCGTCAGTGGGTCAGATAGGCGCCTATGATACGTCGACACGTGGCACGGCCCAACAGAGGCCCATTCCTGTGAAAAGGTCGGCCCGTTTGACTTGGTCAAAAGGTGGCGGGTCGGCCCATGGAAAGCCTGTTAACGGCATGTTCGCATATAGCCCATTTACAGCCCGCTAACCCAAGGCCCGTTACGCCCTATCCAAATTAGGCCTAGTAGCGTCATCTAGGCCATCCAATATGATTCTAGCCCGTTTTCACTTGTGGCCCATGTATGGCCCATGACGTCTTTCAGCCCATATGAGGCCCTATGTAACTCTTGGCCTATTAACGGCCCGTGGTGAAACTGGCCCGTAATGAACAATGTATCACTTTACACCCATTAACGGCCCGTGGTGAAACTGGCCCATAATGAACAGTGTATCACTTTATACGCATTAACGGCCCGTTATTCCGTTGGGCTGTTTCCAGCCCATGTTATCTTTCGGCCTTCTCAGAGCCCATTTATTCTTGGGCTCATTTCTAGCATTCGTTTACTTACGGTCCGTTACTGTCATTTTCTGCTTGTGGGCCAAATTCAGCCCGTGGTTACAGTCGGCCCGTTTGTGGTCCGTTAATACGTTGGGCCGTTTTCATAGCGTCATCAAATATGGCCTATTAACGATGGCCCGTTACGGTCGGCCCATGAATGGACGATTCCAACTCTAGCCCGTTTACGGCCATAATGCGGCCTGTTATTGGCCCATGTTTGGCCAATTGATCATACGGCCCGTATAAGGCCCATTGATGATACGGCCCATAGAAGGCCCATTGTTTCTACGGCCCATAGAAGGCCTACTGTTTCTACGGCCCGTAGAAGGCCCACTGTTTCTGCGGCCCGTAGGAGGCCCAGTGTCACTACAGTAAATATTAGCCCATGGTTATTGTGGCCTAGTTTTAAAAAAATAGGTTATTGCAGCCACTAGTTAACCGCGGAAAAAGAACTGCAATGACTACAATCAAACAAATAAACAAGACAATAAGTAAATAAATAAGCATGCAACTAACGCTAGGCTATCACGGCTATTACACATATTACATCCACTGGGAAAGTTCGCCACCGGTGCAAATATAGGGAACAAAGCAGCATATCATATACACTGGCCGTGAAACTTGGCCACCAGTGCAAATAAATGCGGCAGCAAAACAAGAGCATAACTGAAACAACTTCAGAAGAGCTCAAGAAACGATATCCTGGGTATCCACCATGCTGGCAATAAGCTTAGCAAGCTGATTAGCTTTGTCCTGTTTGGCACTAAAATCCTCCAACGCTTGTTGTTGCACCAGAGAGTATGCATCTGAATGCTCCAGGGACTTTCGCAGTCCTTTCGCTTCTTGTCGCAGCACAACTGATCGATGTCTTACAACTTGTAGTTGAGACTCAAGAAACCGAACTGATTCAGACAATGAGTTTGAATAGCTTGTGCAAGTGGTAGTGGCCAGTAACTCCAACACTAAACCAAGACAGGATGTGTCACTATCCTAAACCTTATCTGCATTACTTCCTTTACTGTTGCTTAATAAGGCACTCTTCCCCAATATTCTGTCAGCATTCTAAAAGAAGAAACAAGCAGACACATAACAAGTTTAGCATGTACTAGTATATGATACTCATTTCGGTGAACCAGTTCATCAGTAAGGTGGATAGGATTAAACTACCAAGTCTTCTATTGCCTAGTACTAGTACATAATGAAAGCATCAAACAAACATATATCTATGTCCTATGGTAGCAATGGAATCTTAAATTAGAACAGTTGTTCTTCATGTTTAGGCACTTGTTCTACATGAACAAAGTACAGTAAGACGCAAGAATATAATACTTAAAAATAGAAAATGAGCTCATAGACCTTACCACATTCTTGGTTCGGGACTAGTACAGAACAAGGTGTTCCCAGTCATCGTCCAGTAAATGTGTCTCAGGAGAACATAAGGGAATTTGATGAGTTTCTTTGCCGGTGAAGTACGTTTTCTTCAGGTAATTCCAATACTGCCACCAAGCATTCTTGAAGATAGCAGAGGTATTGGCACATGTTACCTCATCCTGAGTTTCCAAATCGGTCCTTCTCTATAGAGAAAAATGGGAAAATTTGCTGTATTATAACCATCATGGAGGTAGGATGTATGGGACGAAGCAAAGTAATTGCCATGAATAACATTACTTACACATAACTCCTGGACAAACACCAGCAACTGGCATTTTCCTTCATCTTCAGTATAATATTTCCATGATGGGAAGATACGCATATACGATTTAACAACATCAAATGCGATAGATGCTAAACTACGACTAGCTGGTTGTGCTTCCTCCACAGGAATAAGCGTAATAACTGGTGGAGTTGGGGTTCGCCGTGATAGTACTGGCCCTTTGGGCACTAGAGCTGCCTTA
This sequence comes from Triticum dicoccoides, assembly GCF_002162155.2. NCBI lineage: Eukaryota > Viridiplantae > Streptophyta > Magnoliopsida > Poales > Poaceae > Triticum > Triticum dicoccoides. The sequence goes on from NC_041380.1 coordinate 386,902,403, forward strand.
CTAACTGCTCTTGTTTGGGAGCTCTGTGGTGGAGATGGTGCCGTGTCAATAGGAACTGGGTTACTATCGGCTAGGGTTGGGGTTAGATTGGGTGAAGCTGGTTCTCTGTCCATCGTAGTAGGGGTACAATCTGCGACAGTTTTGGTTATGCATGGTAGGGCTGGTTCTTGTGCATGTACAACCGAGGTGCTATCTCCACCAAGAGGTAGCACTGTTTTATTTGAAGACCGTGTTTTTAGTCCGCTAGATACTGGCATCACCCGCTCCAATTCAAATGGCTGACAAACAGGAAACATAGTTGAATGTACAGACATTGTATGAGAGACAGATGCAATAGATGGTGTGGAAAAAAGAGGGCATGAAATAGTTGACATGTATATTGTTTAACTAAAACGGATAGCATGACATAATTTCACATATATGATGTCTATCTAAACTGGATAGCATAGCATAACATAATTCAAAGGTATGATGAATAACTAAACAGGATCGCATGACATAATTCACCTACATGTTATCTAAGTAATCAAGATCGCATCATTTAATTCACATATGTGATTTATATGCTAAATAGAGGGCATTCGATATGATGTCTGAACTAAGAACATGGTGTTGAATATTGTGTATATGATGCCTAAACTATGCAATGCAAGACACCGTATGCATGATATGAGCAGTATAACCATGCCAAGTTAGAGCACACACCTCAGTGGGGGAATAGGACTGGTCATCTGTCTCTAAATCCATCTCTGAGGAGCTATCGGGACCCAACAAGAGATTTGCTTCGACAGGTAGCACTGTCTGCTCTGAAGGCCTTGTTTTCACTCCAGAATTTTCCATCTCCCACCCAAATGGCTGATTCACAGGAAGAGTAGTTTAATGTACAAACATTGTCGACAAATGGAAATGTAATGAAGAAAAGGATGGGCAAGATGTCATTCAAATATATGATGCCTAGTTAAACAGGATGGCATTGCACATTTCACATATATTATGGCTGGCTAAAAGACATGAGACTACATAATTCCCATATATGATATAGAAACTAAACAGGTGGCATTATAGAACATGTCTAAACTAAGCAGATGACATATATGATGTCAAAAGTAGGCACTGCAAGGCAACATATACATGATATGACTAACATCATCATGCCAAGGTAGAGCAAACACCTTGGGGGGTAAATAGGAGTGGTCAGCGGCGTCCGAATCCACCTCAGAACAGATATCTTCCTCTGGATTACAAGCTGGAGAGGGGTGGGGAGGGTTTGCCATTGAACCCACCATGAAGCGATGTCTGCATGACATTGTATTGCCGCACAAAACTCTTCTCTTTTTCTCTACATGTTCAACATGACTGTGTACAATATCTGACATGCATACGAAAAAAATATGGTGAGATTATGTAAGGAGAGCATGCAGAAATTTAGAGTGATGGTAACAACCAGTGGATCAATGTTTTTTCGTTGAACCAAAATAGCCCTAATGGATCGACGTGAATGTATAGTAATAAGTGATGCAACAAGTGTACAACCTCTTTGCCGTAGCCGTGTCGACCTCAGCATCATTGGGTTGGTTGCTGAAGCAGTTGAGGTAGAGGTGGCTGTCGGAGGTGTGGAGGAAGATCTGAGGAATCTGTAGACGGCGTCCAGGGCACTGCTCTGTTGTGACGGATCGTTCTGCCGTTGGAGCAGCAAGACGTCAAGGCTGAAGCAGCACAAGACATACATCGTCAATCTCAAGTGAGATTCTAATAGCATCTCCAATAGATGATGTAAAATGGATGTAAAATTAACATCACCAAAAACCACCTGACTACAACAGATGAGGTAAAAACTGTTGACTTTGAACTTAACTGTCGAAACTGAAATTTACTGTGGAATCTGAATGCTACTGTCGAAACTAAACGCAATGGTAGCAGAGAGGCACTTGACATGTAGTTTAGGGAGGGCCTATAGTTCATCTTCAACCTGTACCCCCCCTGAGCCGCCAGCCCCAGCGCTGCCTCGCCGCCCCGAAACAACTCGCCACCGCCGCCCCGGCCAGCCCTCTAGGCCCCCCGCCCTGAACCCTAAGATAGATAGTGGGGTACCTCTCCGGCGAGCCCTCGTCCCCGCTGTGGGTGGTTCTTCCTTAACTCCGGCAAGACCCCCAACCCCTGAAAATCGACTGACCCAAAAGTCGATTCAGTCGACTGAAGTGTGGCTTAATCGGAGCAGTGCAGCAGCACACGCGAGGGGGAGAGCAGCAGCAGATCCGGCTGGTATGGCCGCCGCCGCCGAAGGGGCCTCGCACTGCGCGCAGCCGCCGTGGAGATGTCGCCCGCGGTGCCAGCTTCAAGGTAGCCGCTCCATGGGGGTGCCGGATGGAGCACCGTCGGCGCCGGGAGGTCGAGTTAAGGAGAAGGTGTGATGTGATGAGTGTACAACCTCTTTGGTGGCGCCGAGTAGGCCTCGTCTTCGTCCGAGGAGTCAGTGAGGATGTTGCGGTTCCGGTGGAGCAGGTTAAGGCGGCGCTGTGGGGATGGAGGATGGCAGGCACACCATCATCAACAACTCCGTTTTTATATAATTTGAACCATCATAGTTTCCTTGCTATCCACCAGATATAAATCAGACGGCCTGTAATGCAGGATGGCAGGCACACCATCATCAAAAACTCCATTTTTTATAAGAGTAGAGATAAAACATATTAAACGTAGTATACCATGTTCATAACCACACCATGTGTATCACCGTTATATATATTCACAAATCCGTCGGTTTGAAACACTATGATAAATTCTTCAAATATCCGAATTCGCCTTTTATAGTGAAGTATATATGATCTCTATTCGTCTTTTATACCCACACAACCCTCTTATCTTTGTAGCTAGCGCTAACTTTCTCTTGTGCATGCACACGCCCGCATCCCTCTCACCCTCCCTCGGCATTCTCTAGCTCCATCGCGCAAATTCGTCTTTTCACTTTAGGTCGTTCACCCATGGTGTGTGTAGGCCCCCCAGCTCCTTCTTTACGGCACGTCTCGATCGATATGCCTCTCTAGCCAGGTGTGCCTAGCACAAACACAAGCTTCCCCTCTTCTCTTGTCATCGTACATGCCTCACTCCCACCACTCTTTTCATCGTTCTCGTACTCGCACACTCCTCCCCTTCGATATAGTATGCCTCTCGTACCACCTCCTACATGCATCCCTCTCTCTCTATCCTTCTCCTCGTGCCTCATTTGCTTCTAACACACACATGCATGTATACCGATCGATCTCCCAACATATACCTAGATGGACTTTAACTACCCCCCCATCGATCGATGTACCTCACAAGTTATGTCTCTCTTTTATCTTACAAAGGGCGATTGATCTTCCTATGTAGTTACGTCTGCTTACCACAGCCACATCGTCCCCCCTCATCATTCATGCATGCCTCCTGACCCATCTCTCACACGCACGTGCACAGACAACAAGCGGCCATCTCCTCTCTTATTGATATTGCGGGCGTGCCCTCCGTTTGTCTAGCAAGCCTATCCCACCATTTGTTAGAAGCAACTCCACTACCACCCCCTCCAACACTCTAGCTCTGTCTCTCTCCCAACCTTATTCATCTCCTACACATATGCATGGATGCCGATCAATCTCCCTTAATACATGAGGCGGATCGATCTCCTTAATACATGAGGTAGGCCTCAATCCTCCTCCATACACATACCAGCCATTGCACCTCTATAGTTAATTGGGCCTCCCTCTTCCCCCACCACACACCGATAGTCAAGCGCTGCAGGTAGGTATCCATGCCACAGAGACAAACTGCACATGTCCCATCTCACGTTCCAGTAGGCCAGCCACTCTATATCTTTGACGTGGGCACACACAAATTCGATCGCACTCTTTGTCGATCACGCGCGCGCACACACACACACACGCATCATCCCTCTCTTCGATTCTATGGACACCTCAAGCCGATGATACCTCCACTCTCTTCTAGTGGATCGCCCCCTCTATATATATGTTATATCCAGGACTCTATTTCACACACATTGCATATGTTAAATTTTTTGATTGACCCCTCCCCCCACACACACACACAAAAAAACTCTCAAGAACCCACACACTATATCCCTCTAGGTTTGTATCTCTCTCACACAACCCCACGTAGGTGGTGTACGTATACAAGAAGATAATAGGTGCACGCTTCGTGCCCAGCCACACCCGCGCGGGTACATGGTGGAGCTCATTTCTCCGCAGAAGCTGAATTTGTTTTTGAAACATCAAGTGGCCAGAGACTCGAAAACTTATTTGCCCATTAGTGACTTGTCAGGGCGGTGGATTTTAGTTTGAACGATAATGCTGCATCCACCTAAAGTAATGGAAGTTCTTACGTAAACTTCCTAGTAATTCCCCCTTCGTAGGTGCAGCATTACTCCTAACATTTGTAATATCAGTTTGAAACTTGTAATATTGCCGTGTCCTATTCCTGCGTTTTCAAAATCCTACGAATCAAACAGGTCCTGAGTTGGTGATGATGTTGTGCCTCCCATCTTTCACCAGTAGCCGTCGGATCTAGATCTGACACATACAAACCAAGCTTCTCCATTTTTGCAAAAAGATGCCCGCACTTGTTCCCTATTTACAAACAACTCCTTATCTCTCAGAATCTAGGAGTAGAAGGCCGTGGAAAAATCTGGCGCGATGGCCGCTGCCGGAGCCGTCCACCCCCAATCTTGGTGTTCCGTGCAATGCACGGGCATCTACGCACGGGAAATTATGTCGAATAGGGCTAGTTGTAAGCAGGCTAGCTCTACAGCCATGATGATAGTGACTGCAGACGGTGAGGCTGACTATGGTATGCCGAACACGGCGCCTATAATCAGGTGTCATCTCCGGCGCAGGGTCTTGTCACTTCACTGTGAGGAGCAACACGTAATAATTTGACCAACGGGTAGTACAGTGCTAGTACTCCTACTACTACATTGGTACTACTACTACTAGTACTAGTAGCACCACCGTCTGGATTTAGGAGTACTACCACGTCCACCGGCACCGAGGAACGTCTCTAGGTAGTATTGCTTGAGGCCGCCAGGGCAAGGGGCCGCTTGGGCAACAGCTTCGTCTCCTTGTTCGACGAGGTCCTCGTCGGTTTCCTCGACAAGTTCACCATCGTCAAGAAGCTTGCAGATGACTTTGACGTAAGCCTCCAGCCGACGCGCCGAGGCTCTGCGATGCCCACCACCCTCAACGGCCACTATGGTAACAACCTCTTCAACGCACTGGTGGCCCTGCGACTGCCCGCCATCGCGCCAGAGAATGTCCGCCTCGAGGTCACGCTCGCCGCGCAGCTCCTGGCACCGCAGGACACCATCGACATAATCACCCACGTCTACGCACAAATCGTCTACAAGGACTACTACATGCAAGAGGAGGACGATAGGACACTGGCCTTCTTGGAGTGCAGGGAAACCTTGGACGGCACTGTTCAGAAGCACGTTGAGCTCGCCGCCAACGCCGTTGCTCCTCACACGTCGGTTGGTGACCTGGCGCACTAGGGCGTGAGGATGTCATTGAACGTTGATGGATCGGTATGTATTATTATCTTTTCGTCAAATCCATGTAGTAGTATATGATACTACAGTAATTATCTTGTCGGATGGCTGAGAAAACAGGAGGGAGAAGAGATGGCTGTAGCACGGACTCCCAGAAAATTGGTGTTGGATGGGACTCATGTGGGTGGCGTGTGCCGTACTGCTAGACGTGAATGCTACTGAGTTATGGCCCATGCCACCCCACTATATCGAGCCTATGTCCCTATTTGGATACTCTAACACAGTTAGAGTTAGAGTTATTTTCTAACCCACTCTAACCCAAATAAGCACCTCTCCACCGGGATAGTTGGGTTAGATGAAACTAACCCACTCTAACCCTCCCTGTTTGGATACTTTTGGGTTGTTTGAGCGTTCAACTAACCCAAACTAGCTCTAACCCCATGATCCAAACAGGGCCATATCGAGGTACGTAGAACAAATTTCCTGCAGTCCATGCTCAGCCCTCCTCTATCTCTCTTCTCAGCCAGCCAGCGGACGCGCGGAGCCCATCGTCTGTTTGCTCACATGCGGCCCCACATGTCAGTGAAAACACAAGAGGACCCACTGTACCTGCACATCTTTCACCTCGACGTGCTGGTGATGAAAAACAAATCCAATAAAGATCTTCGGTGGCCGCTTTTGGAGTTACTCAAGAGTAGTAAGATTCTATTTACAGTTTAACCCAAGATGCACATCTCGTGGCTTCAACTACCACTCTATTTTCTTTCATGACACGACCTGGATGTTGGATGTCCCACATGTCGGCAAAAGGAGGAAGAGCCCGACCAAATCTTCGGTTCTGCTATCGGATGAGATTAGTGCACTTGTTAATACTCCTACTATAATAGAGGCTAGACATGAGACTAGATGCGAGGAAGCAACGTCTACTTCTTTACACTCGAAGAAGAAAGAAGCACGCAAGATCGAGCCTCCGCAGATCAACAATGAATGCATCGAGAAGGCACTAATCCAACTTACAGGAGTAGTAAAATGTATTCTTGTGGTTCTTGTTTTCTTTGGTCTTGCTTTTCTAGTCAAAATTATCGTTGGAGTTCGTGCAAAACGGAGGTCCGTTTGGGGTCATGCGTTGGAGTTGGCCTTACAAGTGGGACCGCAGTTAAGGAAACCGACTATCGGCAAACCCCCACCTCGCCTGTCGCGCGATGGCTGAAGTTAGAGAAACGACGAGGTTGAAGAGATTGCTCTAGCATGGACTCCAAGAAATAATATGGTGTCAGATGGATGTCGTGGTGGTGGCGTGTGCCGTACTCCTGGACGTGAATGCTTGTTCTGGCCCATGCCACCCTACTACTCCTACTACTTACTCCTAGTAGTATATAGTATACTAGTATCGAGGATTCGAGGTGCTGGTTATGTACAACGAACACATTAACATATGGCTACAGTAAAAACATCCGCCCAACGCGCGAAGCATGTGAAGCTAGTACAAATTTAGAGAAGCGACTGGAAAGCCATTCATAAATTTAGTAAGTTTATCACAGGCATATCATTTTATTACATACAACAGGTCATCAACCCACATCAACAACGAGGATACATTATAAATACTAAAGTTTTCACCACACAACAAATAACAAGCCATGAAATGAACTTCAACTCAACCATTCTGCGGCGTTGGAAATGCTTGCTTTGAACCACAAGTGATTCTCTGGGAAGGGCCATCTGTTGTCGATCTGGAGACCAACGCAGGACCGATCATCCTGGCTGAAGCGGCCTACTATATCTCTACGAGGGTAGGGAACCACCCAAATGTCCGAGGTAGAGACACAGTTGCTTCTCATAAATGTGTCAACAGCAGTTGGATCGCCTTTCACCATCATCGGATAGTTTTGTCCAAGGAAGAGCGAGTTTTCTCCAAGACTATCAATTCTGTGCCAGGGAGAAGGAGTTGGCGCTAGCACACTAGTATCCATCCCGAATACCATGCAACGGGTGTTGGAATAGGTCCGGAGAGTGCGACCATGGGATACACATGCTTCCTTAGCAGTAACATCATCAGTGGGTTGTATACACATAAGAAGAGGTGATCCATCGGAATTAGTTGCCAGGCGCCACAGAGTATATCGGCGCTACTCATCCTCATGCTCTTGATCATCACCATCGTCATCTCCCCTTGGTTATAAAAATTTTCAAGTATAGGTGGTGCGATGTTCACAGGACCTTGGAAACACAAGAAGAAGGTTAATTAGTAAAGGGAAACTTGCTAACCCACATGCATGTGGATGAAACAATTATAATTACGATGGAAGACAAACGTACCGAAACTACTAGGATGCCATGAAAAAACAGTGCCACGAGTAGTGGCAGCAAACACAAGGCCCTCGTATTGAATTGCATCACAGTCGAGTCGAACCACGAAGGACGGCAACAAGCTTGTTGAAGATAGCAACAACTTGATAGTTGTTGTAATTCCAAGAGCGGTTGGGAACTCGACAAATTGCTATCTTCCGTAGAAGATAGTCACCATGATCGTATTTGAACGTGCATACATTACCGATGTGCTCAACCTTTGGGCAGTGTGCTGAGATTTTTGGAAGTGGAACCCGGTGACGAGTGTACACATTCACAAGTTCCCACTCGCAGTTGGACCCAATGTAAACAACCCAATCTCCATTTGCGCCCGCCCAAGCCTTGCCCTCGAGCGATGTCATCTTAACATCATACGTATCATTATCAAGCGGCATCAACTGGCACAGGGCGAGGCCTCTGTCGTGCCGGCGCCAGTCATCAGGGTCACGGCGAAGAAGATAGGGGAGATCAAACCGCTCCTTGACTCTTGGGTTCCTTGTAATGATGTTATTAGTTGAGTCAAGAATGGGCTTGAACGAACCTGCCATGCTAGCTGAGGTGATGATGTCGCACCGATCAATGAGTTCCTCCACCACGTCATCTTTCAGATCGGGGCAAGAATAACGGGGTTGTTTCCGGCCTGTTCCCTCCATGGACAAGACGATCGAACAATGGCAAAAGAAAGGGTGAAGGGCTGAAGGAAAATGGAGGAGGGAGAGGAAGAGCGTGCGACAACAGTTCAAAATCGAGAGGGAAAGGCGAAGAGTCGATGGACGGTTGCGAGTTTGCCACGGTTCATGAAGAGGCACCCCGGCCTACACGTCCATTCGGAAATACTCCTACTACTCACCGTCGTCTCACTGATATGTTGGAACGGGACCACATGTCAACGAAACATTTTGTGTAATTTCTCGTGCAAAATTCGATCTGGCTGCATTGGCCCGAGGTGCCGCATTAGTTATCGACCTTTATTTTTTTAATGGCGTGCCGATTAGTTTTGAAGCACGACTAACTAGTACTGTACGTGGAGAGGATGACAACAGGGACCCGCCAAGGTCATGGCAGTACGCAAGCAAGTGCCTCCTTATTTCAAGCCAATAAAAAAATGGCTCCTCCTAGTGGATTTTTGACATCTGGGTCCCATGCCATTGTCAACGTAGTCAATAAACGAGAGAATTGCACAACGAGCAGCTGACATCAGGGACCCAGCAGCTCGCCCAGTTATTTTTGTTTTGGGTTAATTTGATAAATGCCACTCCAAATCTGTTGTATCCGAGAAATGCCACTGCAATTTCCAAACTTTGAAAAATGCCATCTCATGCCATTTCTAGTGGCATTTTTCGAAGTCTGGAGTGGCGTTTTTCAAAGTTTGCAAACTGCCATGGCGTTTTTCAAAGTTTGCAAAAATTCCAGTGGCATTTTTCAAAGTTTGGAAATTGCAGTGGCATTTTTATGAATCGCCATAATTGGAGTGGCATTTATCTAATTTGTTTTTGAGACGGAAGCAGGGTGTCAACTGGGCTATGCGGGACACTCTGGCATGTCTAGACAACTTTTTTTTAATGTTTACCACACACCAGCCCTGTAGTTTTTTTTTCTGAAAATGGCTAGCCCAGTTCTTTTGTGATTTGTCAAGTAAGTCGCTTTATCAGGCCTGCTAGGCTGCAAATCTTTCAAGACGAGGAGAGCTTCATTCGGCTGGCCGAGAAAATGGCCTATCAGTAATGAGAAATGGGCTGTACATTTTTAAAACACATCAAACCGGCAATTATTTTCAAATATCTTTTTTTCATTTCAAGATTTTAAATTGCATTGATTTTTATGCGTGCACAATTTATTGGATTTTATATTGATATACATTTATTTTTAAAATTAGACTGAATGTGACTCGAAATTCCGGGATTAAAAACAGTTCAGACCGCACCGACATATGCAAAATTTCATATAATTTTTTAACCGTGGCCACAATATGGGCTGTAATGCTAACATAAAGAATATGGGCTCCAAAAAAACCCGTAAGAATTAGCAAATGGTCTGTAAATTATTTGAAATAATGGCAGATGGGATGTATGCTGTTTTCCACAGATTTGAGGCTTTCCACAGATGGCCTATATACTGTTGGATGTCCATCCAACGGCCGTCGTGCTTCTTCAATCTCTGTTCTTCCTGCTCCAGCCGCTCAAACAAGCGCCGACGGGACTGCCTGCTCCCTCCTCCCCACGGCCGGCTGTGCTGCCGCGCAGGCCTCACCGCCCCATCGTACTCCCATCGCTGGCCTAGCCATCCCTCTACTCACCCACACGTGCTGTTATTCTCCGGCGACGGCAGACGAACCAGTAAACCCTCATACAGTCGTACTCTCCTCCGCGTGGGAAACAAAAATAACGGCCGAGTCTTCCCTGCCTTCGTGTCGTTCCCTTCCTAGGCCTTGCCTTCGTCCACCGTGTTGGTGCTCTCAGCGTGGCGTGGTCAGCATGGTCAACAACCGACATGCATCTGAAGTGGACTGTACGTGGGGAGGCTGACAGCTGGGTCCATGGCCGCACGCAAGGAAATGCCTCCTTATTACGCGCAAAATAATGATTTCCTCCACCTGACATCTGGGACCCACCGAAATGGCCTCTGTATTTCGCGAAAAAATGTTACCGCCACTGACAGCTCGGACCCACCAGCTATATCTTCGCACGCAAGGAAGTGCCTCCTTATTTCGCACAAAAAATGAATACTCCCCCTGCTAGCTGGGACCCAAGGCCTACTAAGTTGACGGGGACGAAGGGCTTTGTCAACTTAGTCAATATGCACGATTCTAGCTCGACTGACCGTACGATGTCCATCCAACGGCCGTAGTGCTTCTTCAACCTCTGGTCTTCTTGCTCCAGCCACCCAAAGCAGCGCCGGTCGTGCCGCCTGCTCCTACCTCCCGTGGCCGGCTATGCTGCTGCGGAGGCCTCGCCGTCGTCCATCGACGTGGTGCTGTCGGCACGGCACGGTTAATGTGGTCAACGACCGAATTCCATCGGAAGAATACTGTACGTGGAGAGGCTGACAGCTGGGTCTATGGCAGCCGCAAGGTAGTGCCTCCTTATTACGCGGAAAATAATTATTCCTCCACCTCACAGCAGGGACCCATCGGACGCCCACCAGTATATCGCGAAAAAAATGTTTGACCCTGACTGCTGGGACCCAACCGATGGGCCACCGTATTTCGCGAAAAAAACGTTCCCCCTGCTGTCAGCTCGGACCCACCGGAAGTGCCTCCTTATTACGCACAAAAAATGAATACCCCCTGCTAGCTAGGACCCACCTTAGTGGCAGGCTGATTTGTGGGCCTACTAAGTTGACGGGGGCGGAGGGCTTTGTCAACTTAGTCAATATGCACGATTCTAGCTCCAGTGACCGTACGATGTCCATCCAATGGCCGTAGTGCTTCTTCAACCTCTGGTCTTCTTGCTCCAGCCACCCAAACCAGCGCCGGTCGTGCCTCGTGCTGCTGCCTCCCGTGGCCGGCTGCGATGCGGCGGATGCCTCACCGCCCCCTACTACTCCCACCGCTGGCCAGGCCATCCCTCTACTCACCCACACCCCCTGTTATTTTGCAGCGACGGCAGCCTCACACCGCAGCGAACCAGTGAACCCTTGTACTCCTCTACGCGTGGGCATCCACTGCCGCGTCTTCCCCGGCTCCGCGTCGTCCCCTTCCTAGGCCTCGCTGTCGTCCACCGCCCTGGTGCTCTCGGCGCGGCGTGGTCAACGTGGTCAAGGAACGGCTTCCATCGGACGTGGAATGTACGTGGAGAGGCTGACAGCTGGGTCCACAGCCGCAGCAAGGAAGTGCCTCCTTATTACGTGCAAAATAATTATTCCTCCACCTGACAACGGGGACCCACTGGACGAGCCTCCAGTATTTTGCAAAAAATCTTTTCCCCCTGACTGCTGGGACCCACCAGACGGGCCACCGTATTTCGTGAAAAAACGCCCCCCCCCCGCCGTCAGCTCGGACCCACCGGAAGTGCCTCCTTATTACGCACAAAAAATGAATACTCCCGCGGCTAGCTGGGACCCACCTTGCTGGGAGGCTGACTTGTGGGCCTACTAAGTTGACGGGGACGAAGGGCTTTGTCAACTTAGTCAATATGAACGATTCTAGCTCCAGTGACTGTATGATGTCCATCCAACGGCCGTAGTGCTTCTTCAACCTCTGGTCTTCTTGCTCCAGCCACCCAAAGTAGCGTCGGTCGTGCCGCATGCTCCTGCCTCCCGTGGCCGGCTGTGCTGCCGCAGAGGCCTCACCGCCCCCTACTATTCCCACCGCTGGCCAGGCCATGCGGTGACGACAGCCTCACACTACAGCCGAACCAGTGAACCCTCGTAGTCCTCTCCGTGCGGGCTTCCACTGCCGCGTCGTCCCCTTCCTAGGCCTCGCCGTCGTCCACCGCCGTGGTGCTCTCCGCGCGGTGTGGTCAACATGGTCAAGGAACGACTTCCATCGGAAGAGTACTGTATGTGGAGAGGCTGACAGCTGGGTCCACGGCCACAGTCCAGTTTTTTGTGATTTGCCAAGTAAGTCGCTTTGTCAAGCTTGTTGGGCTGCAAATCTTTCAAGACGTGGAGAGCTTTCATTCGGGTGGCCGAGAAAATGGCCCATCAGTAATGAGAAATGAGTTGTACATTTTTAAAACACATCAAACCGGCAATTAGTTTCAAATATCTTTTTTTCATTTCAAGATTTTAAATTACATTAATTTTTATGCATGGAGAATTTGTTGGATTTTATATTGATATACATTTATGTTTAAAATCAGTTTGAATGTGAGTCGAAATTTCAGGATTAAAAACAGTTCGGACCGCACCAAAATATGCAAAATTTTGTATAATTTTTTAACCGTTGCCACAATATGGGCTGTAATGCTAACAAAAAGAATATGGGCTCCAAAAAAACCTTAAGAATTAGCAAATGGGCTGTAAATTATTAGAAATAATGGCAGATGGGATGTATGCTGTTTTCCACAGATTTGAGGCTTTCCTAAAAAAAGGTTGACGCACAATCACTGACTGTTGGATGTCCATCCAACGGTCGTCGTGCTTCTTCAATCTCTGCTCTTCCTGCTCCAGCCGCTCAAACAAGCACCGGCGGGACTGCCTGCTCCCTCCTCCTTGCGGCCGGCTGTGCTACCGCGCAGGCCTCACCGCCCGACCGTACTCCCATCGTTGGCCTAGCCATCCCTCTACTCACCCACACCTACTGTTATTCTCCGGTGACGGCAGACGAACCAGTAAACCCTCGTATAGTCGTACTCCCCTCCGCGTGGGAAACAACTGCAGAGTCTTCCCTGCCTCCATGTCGTCCCCTTCCTCGGCCTCACCGTCATCCACCGCCCTGGTGCTCTCGGCGCAGCGTGGTCAACATGGTCAAGGAACGTCTTCCATCGGACATGGACTGTACGTGGAGAGGCTGACAGCTGGGTCCACGGCCACAGCAAGGAAGTGCCTCCTTATTACGCGGAAAATAATGATTCCTCCACCTGACAGCTGGGACCCACCGGACGGGCCACTATATTTCACGAAAAAAACGTTTCCCTTGACTGCTGGGACCCACCAGCTACATCTTCGCACGCAAGGAAGTGCGTCCGGGCAAAAAAATGATTCGCCCTTGACTGCTAGGACCCACTAGCTACATCTTCGCAGGCAAGGAAGTGCCTGACAGTCGGGACCCACCTGGTCGAAGCGTACGTAGCGTTGTCATTCTGGTCGCGAACGTGTACGTACATACTGGTCGATGTAGAGGCGCGCACATGTCGTAGTAGAGGCGCACACGTAGCATGTACACGTACGTACAGCGGCCAGGGTGCAAGAAAGAAAATACGACCACGTATGTGTACATACGGGCAGGGTCTCGAACGCCTACTCGCGCATACGTACGGTGGGGGCTCGTGTACATGGCTGGGTCAGAACAGAGAAACAACATCGTCGTCGTGTTCATGGGGAGGCAACGGAATGCTTCATGTTCATGGGGAGGCGACGGAATGCGTCGTGTTCATCGGGAGGGCTTGGACGGAACAGGCGATGGAAACGAGGCCTGGCGTACCGCAGAACAGAGGAAACGGCCTTGTGCTCGACCGGCCACATTCGAAACGGGATCCTGTTGATCAGGAGGGGTCTGGCGTACCGCGAAACGGAGGAAACAGACCTCCTACGGTTGAAACAGGGGTCCTATTGATCAGGAGGGGTGTGGCGTACCGCAAAACGGACGAAACGGACTTGTGTTGGAGCACTACGGTTGAAATGGGGGTCCTGTTCATCGGGAGGGGTGTGGCGTACCGCAAAACGGGACTCCACGGGATACTGTTCATCTCCACCGTCGACCCCCTCCAGCCTCCACGAGCTACTGTTCATCCATCGTCGACCTCCTCCAGCCTCCACCTGTGACTGTTCATCCACGGGCTCCTGTTCATCCAGCCTCCATCGCGCGCTACTCCACCGGCTACTGTTCAACCAGCCCTCTCCACGGGCTCCTATTCAACCACCCCTCCACGGGCAACTGTTCATCCTGCCCTCCACCGTCTATTGTTCATCCAGCCCTCCACGGGGTGGTCCTGTTCATCCAGCCCTCCATGGGGTCCTGTTCATCCAGCCCCAACCGGCTCGATCGATCGGGGTCCTGTTCATCCAGAGGCAACACCACGGGGTCCTGTTCATCCACCCCCACCGGGAACTGTT